>NC_059072.1:208002090-208305840 GCF_020497125.1 Mauremys mutica | reverse complement strand
CTATTGATTCATTCTTATCTTCTGCTCTGTCTTTGGGAGGCCTGGGCTTCAGACCATCCAAGTCTGTATCACACTGCCACACACACAGGGCCCCATCCTGGCTAATTGTGTACAGCTGGAGTATAAACACACATACATCTATTATGAACATCAGACAGCCCTAGAGTTCCATAATCTGCCGAATTAAACAGCATATCAACCCACCAAAAAAAATGGATTAGGGAGTGGCAATACTTACTCGATAATTAAGATTGTAACCAGCTTCCACTATAAAGAATTATTTTAGTGACTCTATAAATTTGGCTTAGAAAATTCATTTATCATGAAAATGATATGATTTACTCTGAAGACAGAGAAAAACGTTTTGGAAAAGTCTAAAGACAATTTGGCAAATCGTCTTTGAATTACAGGACATTAAATAACAGGTATTTTCCATTGGTGATTTCTATGAACACTTCATTGGAATACCAGTGCAACAGAAATTCAGTATGGTTATCTACAGATGGAAAAATGCTGGGTCAATTTTAATATGAACATTCAAATAAGCAGTCTGCTTGTTTACATACATCTAGACTATTCTCTTCAAAAAAGCAGGCTACGATTGCATCTTTATGCCCTCCCAGAGAGTAATAGATCAGGTTAACCCATCGCTCAGCTCCAAACACCCATGTTGACATGTCCTTGCTACCGACTGCAAAACACCTACAAAAGAAAATAAAGGGAAAGTCAGATCAGAGCATGGGTTCACAAACTTTTCCACTGTGTGGACCCCATTTTAACAGAGAGGTACAGACATTCAACATGTGATTCATACTGGACAGATGTTCACACTACAACTGGTAGTCTCAGCAGGGATGCCAAGGACTGAATAGGCAGAGGGAGCCAACTACACTCACTCCATAAGAGTCATTCCTTCCATGGGGAGATGGACACACATTTTAAGGAATGGGTGTACCCTATTGCTGCCCAAGATGCGCTATATTCTATGGATACACACACAGGCAGCTTTAAAAAAAAACAAAAACAAAACATTAATTGTTTCTTTTTTTTTTTTTTTTTTAAGAACATAGACTGAGAAATTGAGAAATCAAAGGGAGCTTTCAAAGCCAATGGAAGACTTGAGAATTTGGAGACTGGACTTCAGCACACATATACAAATGAAATTTTTATTGGAGCAAAATCTCAGGATTCAACAGATACACTATCCTTAATAGTAATAATGACCACCAAATGAACAATAAAGTGGGATTTGCAAGAGCATCTTGCAATAAAGAGCAATAAAGTGGGATTTGCAAGGGAGCAAGGAGCACAAGTCCCATTGACTTTTGTAACTACTTACTTGGAATCATTAGTCCAGTCAATGCATGTTGTTTCATCGTATGGACCATAGTAAGTTTTGTCCAGAACAAAGGCATTAAATTCTCGTTTCTTCCCAGGGGCATGGTACATAAGAGCAACATTGTCCTTTGTGATCACAAATTTCCTATCACCCAGAAAATGGAGAGCAAAATTATACACAAAACTGCAGGAGCAACCAGTCCATGCCAGAAACAAGAGTAATACAACAAAACGAAATAATATTAGAAAGGGATATTTCTTGTGTGATGAAAGGATATATATGTATTATTGCTATGCTGGCAGAGTAAAAACAAAGTCCTGGCATGTAAAATACATCACCTGCGTATACAGTATCCTCCACTCCAGCAAATGTGTATATATGTATAAATACAGTTTGTGTGTTACTCACAGAAAGAAAAGTTTTCATTAAAATCAATTAAGATTTCTCAAGGAAAACAAACTCTTAAAAATAAGGAAATGTCCATAGTCAAGATATCCTTTTTCAACAAATCTTAACCCCCACCTTTTGACCACTTCCATGGACATATTTATAGAGGGGCAGAGTAAGTCCCAAATACCTCCAACATCACTCAAGATCAGACAATGCAAAACCTTGACTTCAACCTCCGCAGCATCAACATGTGCATCTCTTAGGCACCTGTGCACCAATGAACTTGAGTTTTCCAATGGGGAAGTGCATTATGAAGTCAGAGTAAAGTTTCTGAAATAGTCCCCTACCACAGGGAATGAATATCCTGGAAAAGGGTAAGGGTGGGAAGCTTGAATACCTCCCTCCCTCCCTCCCCCTCCCCCACACTCCAGTCTACAGAAATTGATCCTGTTCAAATATTCATTGATTACTTCCCCCACCCCTTCCAACATCATGGATTAAGAAATTGTATTCCTTGACTGGCCAATCAATTCATAACCTACTCTTAAAAGTTGTTATTTTTTAAGTTCCTGTTTACCTGCCATCTGGGGAAAAGCAGACACAGTGCACCGGCTTCTGAAAATGGAACTGATGTATCACAGATTTACCAATCAAACTGACAAGCAAGGCAGCTCCCTCTGTAAGGAAGGAAGGAAAAGGATCATTGAAACAGTTTGACACTCTGAAGAAACTATAGGTACATAGCTATACCACACATCTTTTCGGGAGCAAGGGGTGGGGCTTTTCAATATAACACCATTTAAAAATATTAACATAGTAAATCTGAACAAAATTAAAGAAGCCACATTTTGGTTCAACAACAACTTTGAAAATTCTGAGGAAGAAATACATGTTTTCAGAATTTAGGTTTAGTCAAATGTGGCTAGTTATGGGTAAATATTATCATATTTAATAAAATGGATTGTGTTCTGCAAACTGTAGTTCTGTGACACACCTTTAGGAACATAAAAACCTCAAATACCTTCATCAACTAATATGGCAAGACTTCCATCTGGAGATAGTCCCACACATGTGATATTGTGCCGTGTTGCCAATGGTAATGTTTCTGACTTATTGCTGGAGGAAAAGAAAACCAATAAAACAACATTAACCACAGTGGCGTAAGAGTGGTCTAATGACTTTGTAATGTACTAATGCTTTTCATTTTCAGAAGATTAGGGCTTGATTTCTAGTGCAGGGTCAGCATAGACTGGGAGTGGTGTGGAAACAGGGTGCATAAAACCTGAGATTACTTCATGCTGCTCAACATCTGCCCTGTAGATGAATAAGAGGTGGTGCTGAATGGAACACTGCCTAGTACTCGGCTGCATGATGGCCACAATGCAGACCTTTAAAGATAGGAAGGTTAAAAGTAGATCTGGGACACCAAGACTCCCACTTCCCACAGAGTAAAAAAAAACAAAAAAACCACACAACAGAACTGCACGGGATACATACCATATCAAATGCATACTGATACTACTGATCTTCTTTACTCATTGTTTTAAAATACTTTCATTTGTACAACTACTCTTCTCATTGATCCATGCATATGAATAGAGAGCCCTGCAAATATCTGCATCCGCAGACCATGTTTGCAGACTGCAGATGGATGTGGATCCAAATTTTAAAATAGAGCCCTGCAAATCTGCAGATATCCGCTTTATATCCACAGATCATGTTTGTGGATCGGATGCAGATACAAATTTTGTATCTGTAGAGCTTTACACATGAAATATGCATTCTCTGATATCTCCTGTCAGCCTATTATATAGGCTTCACTTTTTATTTTTTTTAATTGAAACTACTGTAAGAGTGTGGTGGTGTTTGAGAATGCTAGTCATTTTTTATTCCAGACACCTCTGTATCAGGCAGATTGTTCCCCTCCCTCTCACCTAGATACTCTTCTCAAATGAAAAGTTCTATACACACTTATTTTGGACGCCTGCAGTGTCTGTACACTAAGCAAAATCTTCTGCTTCCTTGTCAATGATTAACTTGCCACACACTAATTCTGTTCTGTGGGCCTCCCAGCCTATAATGGATTTTAAAACACCACAAGGAAATAGGGAAAATTCCTATTTTACAGAGGCACAGGTTGATTTAGTGAAGGGGTCGGCAACCTTTCAGAATTGGTGTGCCGAGTCTTCATTTATTCACTCTAATTTAAGGTTTCGCGTGCCGGTAATACATTTTAACGTTTTTAGAAGGTGTCTCTCTATAAGTCTGTAAACTATTGCTGTATGTAAAATAAACAAGTTTTTTAAAATGTTTAAGAAGCTTCATTTAAAATTAAATTAAAATGCAGATCAGTTTAGTGCAGTGGTTCTTAACCTGGGTGCACGCACTCCCCGGGGCAGGGCCAGTGCAAGGATATTTTGCACCCTAGGCAAAACTTCCACCTTGCGTGCCCCCCTCCCCCCCCGCACATCGGTTCATTGAGGGGCAAATCCCAACAAGCCTTTATAGACCCCAGGGGCCAGCCTGCACAGGGGCTGCTCCCCAGACCAGGTTCCCCCTTCCCCACCCCATGAACTCCCCTGGAGGGTGCACAGCTCCGCTGCAAGCCCTCCCCACCCCACCCCAGTGGCCCCTGCCCTGAGTCCACTCACTGGCTTTGCCGGGATCGGGCCGCTGCAGCAGCTCAGCAGGGAGGAGCCACCTTCCAGAGGCAACTGAGAGCCAGAGCATCCCGCTTGCGGCAGCAGCGAGCCCCAGCCATGGAGGAGCCAGCGCGGTGCAGGGGGGCAGCAGCCCTGCAAAGGTGGCGGTGCCGCTAGCGGGGAGCAGCCATGCCCCCCCACCTCCTGCCCAGGCTGCGGCCTGGTGCCCCCCAGGGGGCTCCTGCAGACTGTAGTGGATTTATGCGGGCGCCAGCTCCCATGTGCCCCCCGGCTCCCCCCTCGCCTAGGGTTACCATATTTCAACAACCAAAAAGAAGGGAGAGCCCTGCCCTAGCCCCGCTCCCATCCACTCCTTCCCACCCCGACTGCCCCCGTCAGAACCCCCAACACCCCCTGCTCCTTGTCCTCTGACTGTCTCCTCCTGGGACCCCTACCCCCTACCCAAGCCTCCCTGCTCCTTGTCCCCTGACTGCCCCCTCTTGAGACTCCCCCCACCCTAACTGCCCCACTGTCCCCTGACTGCCCCAAACCTTATCCACACCCCTGCCCCCAGACAGACCCCCGGGACTCCCGCGCCCCATCCAACCACTCCCCGCCCCCTGACAGGACCCCCAGAACTCCCGACCCCTCCAATCCTCCCCCTGCTCCCTGACTGCCCCCCGGGACTCCCCTTACCATGCCCATGCCGGTCAGATGCTGATTCCACATGGAGTGCTGAGGCAGCGGGGCGGGGGGGGGCAGCGGGAGGGTCAGCGGCAGCTCACACTTCCGGGAGCCGCAGAACCCGAGTGCAGTGAGGGGGGAGCCAGGACGCGTGCCTGCCTGGGCTGCGGCCCAGTGCCCCCCCCAGGGGGCTCCTGCAGTGGATGCATGTGGGTAGCGATCCCCGTGTGCTCCCCGGCTCCCCCCTCGCCGCGCTCAGGCTCTGCAGCTCCCGGGAGCATGAGCCGCCGCCGTCCCTCCCACAGCAGGCTTAGGGCCACGCGCCCTGGTGGCTCTCACTCCTGGGAGCTGCAGAACCCGAGCACGGTGAGGGAGGATCCGGGAGGCACGCCTGCTGCCAGTCTGGGGTCCCGGCCGCCGGCCCCGCTCAGCCTCCTGCCAGCTGAGTGAACGGAACGCCGGGCCAGCAGGAGGCTGAGTGGGGCTGGCGGCCGGGACCGCGGCCAGCAGCTGTGTGCCAGGCAAAATCGGCTTGCATGCCACTTTTGGCACACGTGTCGTAGGTTGCCGACCCCCTGAACTATTGTTGTACGTAAAGTAAATAAGGTTTTTAAAATGTTTTAAAAGACGCTTCATTTAAAATTAAATTAAAATGCAGAGCCCCCCAGACCAGTGGCCAAGACCCCGGTAGTGAGAGTGCCACTGAAAATCAGCTCGCACCATACGCGTGCCATAGGTTGCCTACCCCGACTTAGTGACTTGCTCAAAGAAGGTCAGTGGTTGATCCAAGAATTGAACCTAGGTCCCCCAAATCTTTGTACAGTACCCTACCCTGACCACTAGATTAGAACAGCTTTCCTACCATTTATCCCATTCCCATCACTATCGTGTTGTATCCAAACACTTCACTACCCAGCATCTCCAGCCCCAGTTAAGTGCCAGCCTTTCAGGAGCTAAAATGAAGATATGTGGTTTATACATAGCCCAACTGGACTATCGCACCAGTTAGCAGGAGAGGCACTGTGCAAGCCCAGATCACTTACTTTTTCAGGTCAAAGACGGTGACTCTGTTCCCGACGGGGCTGATGACGCAGTTACCATCTGGGGTGAAATGCAGGTTCCCACGTCGATAAACTGTGCCCAGCAAGTTAGAGAACTTGGGAAAGAAAGGAGAGGATCCTCTTACTGGGGCCTTAACAGGAAGGAGCATCCCAGGGAAGGGATGCTGAAGGGTCAGGGTGGGGTGGTGACAATCCCCAAGGGGGAGCTCAATGTGCTGGAGGGATAGGCAGGAGTTCAGAGAGGTAAAGAGGGAACAGTTATTAAGTGCTCAGAGCAGGGAGTGTGGGGACCTTGGGGCAGTCCAGGGGACACAGGGGAGAATGTGTGGGGCGGGGGGAGCACAGTGTAGAGAGATCCATGCAACAAGGGATGGGTTGTTCTCGGGGACTCCAGGGGCATGGTGTGGGGGTGGGGGGAGAGGGGGGACTCTGCAGGGAACACAGGGTAAGTGGTGTATTGGGGGCAATATGGGGAGAATTCATGGGGGGATACCACGGATTCAGGGTGTTTGAGGGGGCAGTCTTGTGGCTCTACAGGGAGCGCAGGGTGGGATGTGTATGGGGGCCAGTGAATGGGGGATCCCAGGGACTCATGATGCGTGTGGGGGGGGAGAGAGGGGTCCTTGGGTCTCTGCAGTAGGGGGCAGTGAATGGGGGATCCCAGGGACTCACGAAGTGTGTGTGTGTGGGAGGGGGTCCGTTGGGGCTCTGCAGGGGGCACAGGTTGGGATGTGTAGGGGGGGCAGTGAATGGGGGATCCCAGGGACTCACGATATGTGTGTGTGGGGGGGTCCATGGGGCTGTGCAGGGGGCACAGGTTGGGATGTGTAGGGGGGGCAGTGAATGGGGGATCCCAGGGACTCAGGGTGTGTGTGTGTGGGGGGGGGTCGTTGGGGCTGTGCAGGGGACACAGGTTGGGATGTGTAGGGGGGGGCAGTGAATGGGGGATCCCAGGGACTCAGGGTGTGTGTGTGGGGGGGGGGTCGTTGGGGCTGTGCAGGGGACACAGGTTGGGATGTGGATGGGGGGGCAGGACCGGGGGATACCAGGGACAAAGGGTGTGTGTGTGTGGGGGGGTCCGTTGGGGCTGTGCAGGGGACACAGGTTGGGATGTGTGGGGGGGGCAGGACGGGGGGATCCCAGGGACTCAGGGTGTGTGTGTGGGGGGGTCCGTTGGGGCTGTGCAGGGGACACAGGTTGGGCTGTGCAGGGGGGGCAGTGAATGGGGGATCCCAGGGACTCAGGGTGTGTGTGTGGGGGGTCCATGGGGCTCTGCAGGGGACACAGGTTGGGATGTGTAGGGGGGGGCAGTGAATGGGGGATCCCAGGGACTCAGGGTGTGTGTGTGGGGGTCGTTGGGGCTGTGCAGGGGACACAGGTTGGGATGTGTAGGGGGGGCAGTGAATGGGGGATCCCAGGGACTCACGATATGTGTGTGTGTGGGGGGGGGGGTCCATGGGGCTGTGCAGGGGACACAGGTTGGGATGTGTAGGGGGGGCAGTGAATGGGGGATCCCAGGGACTCACGATATGTGTGTGTGTGGGGGGGGGGATCCATGGGGCTGTGCAGGGGGCACAGGTTGGGATGTGTAGGGGGGGCAGTGAATGGGAGATCCCAGGGACTCAGGGTGTGTGTGGGGGGGTCGTTGGGGCTGTGCAGGGGACACAGGTTGGGATGTGTAGGGGGGGGCAGTGAATGGGGGATCCCAGGGACTCACGATGTGTGTGTGTGGGGGGGGGTCCATGGGGCTCTGCAGGGGGCACAGGTTGGGATGCGGGGGGGGGACAGGACGGGGGATCCATGGGGGGTTCCCAGGGACTCAGGGCAGGATGGGGGGGGACTCCGGGGCAGGGCCCGGGGCTCGGGCTGTGCCGGTGGCACGCGCGCCACCCCCTTACCCTGTAAGCGAACTTCATCGCCGCGGCGGGGCTCGCGCTGGCGCCTGCGGACCGGCGTCTCCCTGCACATGGGAAGCGCGTGCGGCCCCGTCTCCCCCACTTCCGGGTCACTCACGGAGGCGGCCGGCCCCACAAGCGCCCCCTGGCGTCCGGGAGGGTGAAGGCACCACAGCTCCGGGGGGGGGAGGGGGCAGCCCTACGCATGCGCTTCCGGGCGTGCGCGCAGCGGGGGGGGTGGGGGGGCTGCTCTGTGCTCCCCTCAGGACTCAGCCTCTTAGGGACGGGGAGGCGCCTGCGCGTTTCTTGTGAAGGCGCTAACCCGGGGGCGGGGCTTGCGCGTGCCTGTGACGGAGTGTTGCTCCGTCGGGACCCGGCGCTGCGATGCGCCCTTAGCAGTACCCGGGAGACCCCATGGGGGGAGGGCACAGGACCTACTTTAGAACAGGAATAAAGAGGAGCTGGGCAATGACTAGACGAGCCCGCTGAACCCTGCAACAGATCTCCCGTTTAAACACCTAGAGGGTAACAGGGCTCTGAGGAGTTGCCAACTCTGATAGGTCAAGAACACTTTAAATCACGCCAACGCACCCTAATTTCCTTTAGCATGGTTACTGGGCTAGAAGATTTGTATGCATGTGCAGTTATGCTCCATCCGTGGCACAGATTAATCTTCGGTGGGGGACACATGTCAATTCCCCCTCTTTGTTCCCATGCGAGGGGATTGCTCAGCATAGCGCAAGGCCATATCTATACTAGGAAAATAGGTCAACTTTAAAAGTATGTTAACACATTTATCATATCTAGACTAGGAAATGACAAAACTAAGGCAGTGCTACCACCAGAGTTCAAACTATGCAATAGAAAAGACAATTTCCTTGGTGCTTTGATGTATAAGAGTAAGAATTTCTCTGACAATCTACTCACTACATTCATGGTAAGGAAACCCAGTGTGGGGATTGTCCCTTGACATGAATGGCCTTGGCATGAAGATGATCTTGTTCTCCAAAGCCCATCTGCCCAAATCAATGACAGAACACCAGCACCTTAGTGGAAATGAAGTCCACCTCAGCCAACACACTGGCTCTCAGTACTCTTGCATCCTATCTGAGCTTTCCAGAACCTTGGGGCACTAATGGCAAGAGACTGCATTCTCCTCCCCCAACCCCTGGTTTAAAGTGATTTGAAGTAAAAAAGTTAGCATGTTCAAAATTATGGTAGAGACCATACCATACCAAAGGTGAGATCCCTTTCTGTTGACTGACCATAGTACCTCCAGGCAAAACAGAGATGGCCCTATCTCACCATTTGAAAAAACTGCTGGCTCAGGAGATCTACAAGTATTCCTAACACAGGATTAAAGCAATATGGAGATTGCCTGTTCCCTCCTACATCACTGTGCGCTCTCCTCTGAGTCTGTAACCTTATCCGCCCCTCCCACAGAGGACAGGTTAGCTGGCCACTGGCCAGTTACACAGATAGGCTGCATCTTTTAGTCTTCTCCCTTTCCTTAGGTGATGGTGAAGGTCCCATGGGGCAGATGGCATCAGGCCTGTTCTGCGGTGACTACACACTGCAGTAAAAGGGCACCAAAGACTAGCAATTCAGTACTAGCAGTGGAATTACCTGAAACAGTGAGAAGCAGCAGCCCAAATTCCAGACTTGGGTTGCCTCCTTGCAAAAGCAGTAACTGATTGGCATCTCATGTATGGAGAAGCCTATTCTCCAGTGCTTTGTTTCTGTAACAGTTATGCTTCATATACCTCTCATTTAAATTTAACTAAGACCTCCTTAAAGGAAAAATATTCACTACTTCAACCCAATCAGAGGAAAGAAAGTATGCATTTTGAATAGAAATAGTAGTAAATGGATTTATAATTACTTTGCTATTTAAAGTGCAAAAAAAGTGTGAGAAATCACAACAGAGAATCTGGATTTCTTTTTAAAACATGTATATTTTTAGAATTATAATGCTTACATTTTCATTAAACAATCTTAATACAATTTGTGTTTAGTCTAACAATATATATATTACAGAACAATGTGAAAAATGATTTAATAGTAAACCAAGAAAATGGAATTAATCATAATACCCCCAGTGTCAAAGTCACTAACTTGTCACCTTTTCCAGTTAAAGAATCCCAGCAGCCATCCATACTAAATGATGCTTTGGGTTTTATCTGGATTAAAATCATCTAAGTATAAATTCCACAAAGAAAGGGCATTCCTTCACAGAAAGAAGATGGAATAAAGATAAGGCTTTGTACTAGCACATCTAATTATATTTTAGTCTTGGTCTAAGTAAAATATTTAGATTAATACAAGATGTTTACTCATTCTCCAATTTCTTTTCCATTCCTTTTCAAAGAGGATGGTTTTATTTCTTTACTTACTTTCACATAACCTGAGTTTAAAAACAAAAGAAAAAATGAGGAATAGTTTATCAGGAGATCCTATCCTCATAATTTCTCTTTTATATGTTTATTTTTATTGACAAAAATTTAGTATGGGATATTTTCCTGTGTACAGTGCCTTGACAATGGGACTTTATACAACTGCAGGTAGAAAGTCACAGTCTCACATTAAGTGCAACAATTTCCATATTAGCAGGAGAAAACAACAAGGAGAGTTATAATCTTTCCAGTCACACACAAAACTGTGACATTCACAAAAATTATACCTCTTTTTTTTTTTTTTACATTTGATAGTATTTACAATGTTTGACAGATAAGTATATATAGCTAAATTCTTTATCTTCAGTTACACACACTTTAACTTTGCTTCACAATTATTCTACATCTGCAAATTTTCCTAAATAGAAAACCAACCTACTTCATCCATTGTATATGCAGAAGTTTTGCCTCTAAGTAGTAATAATTAGACTAAGCCTTTGTGGTAGTTTTTGTGATGAAAGTTGATTGTTTAGATGTCACATTTATACTGAAACATTTTCCTGTTTTAAAACCAGGGCAGAGAAAATACAAACCACTTAAATGCAAATAAAGTTTTTTTTAATCTGGGAACTCAATTAGAAACCAAGTAGTCTACATTATCTGAATGCATTTTTTAACTCCAACAGTCACTTTTGCTTCAGTAAAGGTCAGTGCAGGATGGCAACTCAGAACTTAGGTGATTTTGTAGTGTAGGGGAGATCCCAGTGTATACAGACTGTATAACCTATTGTCCCTCAGTGAGAAGCAAAAATTAGCACAGCTGACTGTTCACTCAGGTTTTTTGTTGGTCCCTCTTCCATGTGTTCTTGATTCTTAAATATGCACTAGACTGTAGCTACTCAGAAAACTACGAAAGAAGTTCATGATGCTAAAGAAAGGAAAAATCAGCAGAGCAACTACCACTTTAAGGTTGTAGTTCAGGTAGCAAATTGAACGAGTTTATTAATTTTAAATTCAGTACACTGTAGATCAAATATTTTTGGCAGATTTATGGAAAACCTTTAGTTACTTACCTTTTCCTAGCTAAAAAACAAAAAAAATAATAAACTGATGATTGCATCATTCACGTCTGAGTGAATTTCAAAGCATAAGAAAAGGAGTCATGAACAAGTAAAACACCCTGAATACTGCAAGATAAAAAAAATCAGACTGAAGATAGTTTAAATATTTGGATTTTTCTGTGTTCCTTGTTCCTCTATAGGTTCTTAATACTTCTAAGTACAGAAACAACTGTGGATGATTCTTATTTCTTTAAGATTCGCATTGTACAGGTTTTTCATTAAGAGGCCACATATCTGCTGGAATCATGCATCAGTTCACACTGATTTTTTTTTCCTCCCAAAGACTTTACCAGTGAATTTCAGCGAAATACATATATACAAAAATACAGAGCTTTTGAGAACTGGAAAAGGTTTAAAACACTACACTTATTTACAAGCTGTGACTTTCACACCAATAAAAACACACATTTATTTTCTCCTGGATTTTTGGTGCAACTTATACACAGACATATCAGTTAGTTTAGATTTTTTTTTTTTAAATAATCAACCATATATACAATAAAATTTACAACTGAAAAATAATCAGTTGGTATGGTATGACCGCAGTTTGCTGGACCAGAAGAGGTTCAATTCTAGGACCTTAATCCTTCCCCTTAATGAGAATGGAAAGAGTAAAGTAATTTTTAAGTGACATTTACTTTCAGAAAACTAGGATTAAGGTGCAAAAATATATATAGTTCCAGAGTCCATAACAATAAACACTAATTAGGGCCAGAGAGTCAGAAGGAACATACTTTGGTTTTTAAAAAATGAGCTAGTATTTCATAAAAAGTTACCTATCTGATCTGATGCTACCTGCTTCTCGTTACTTAAATATCTCTGGGGGAAAATGATGATCCCATGAACATTTAGTCCTAACTTAACCACTTACATGCCATGCTATTGTTCATATCAAGGGCCATGCCTTTTAAAAGGTCCGACTTAAATGAATGTCTTGGTATGATTCAAAAGGGCTTATATGGGTAAATAATTCATATGTCCCAAGGCACAGAAGAGGTTAAGCAAGTCTTCAGGAAAAAAATATATTTTTTTTTTAACCTCTTCTAGATGCTGTGAGATTCAGAATCACTCACCCTGTTCTTTAGAAATCTGGAAAGCTACCCTGGTCCAGGAAACCAGACAGTCGTGTGACTAGAAAGGCACACATCTGAGTCATTAACAGCCACATTGCAAGGCTTACTGTAGGTCAACCTGAAACATTTGTGTGAACAGAAATCTGACTATTTTAAAAGAAAACAGCAGATCTGGAGGGTGCTCCAGTAACACAAACAACAGACCAACTGCAGCAAGCATCTTGACTTTACCAGCAGGATGTGACTGAAGGGAAAAACAGAAAATCATTTTACACAAAACATACTAAAGTAGCAATATAAACTAGTTGACACAACCTCCACTGTACATTTAAATTGATAAAATTGTCTGATGCTTCCATGGCCAGTCAGTGTTGAGTTGCCATAGGTCTGGTTTAAATCAGAATGTTACAATGGAGAATAATCAGGTTATGATCTATTAAAGTGCATTCATATCAAGTCTCTAATGGTTTTTGTTTTCCTTGTTTATTTATATTTAGTTATCATGTGATATTGACTTCCAGAACATGGTCATCCTTGCTGGGAATGACAAGGATTTGCATGCTCGTGCTTGAGTTGAAGACCTGACCAGGTGAAAAGGATTGTAGACGGGGCATTGGCAGACCTTTATGTTCCCCGCTGGCTGCCGAATGTAAACTGCCTCTACTCTTTATGCTACTGCTGTCAGCCTGATCATCCATATTCTTGTCCACAGATAGGTTATCATTTTCAATCCAACTGTCTGTTAAAAAACAACACACAATCATTCTATGAAATGAATTAATAAAATAGCTTTAAATTAAAATGTTGTAGTTTAACTGCACTGCAGCACTGGAGTTACTACTCATTGGTGAGGACAAAAAGACTTCGCCATCCTAGCAACAACCATGACCATTTGTCACCCTCTCTGGCCATACAGGCTATATATATTTTATTTTAAGTTTTCCACTATTGCCATCATGGGTGCAGCTTCACTATTGTGAAAAAAAATGGTGGAAGTGCTAGATTAGTCCAGTCTCCTGCACTCATGGCAGGACTAAGTATTATCTAGACAGATAATACCCTGACAGGTGTTGGTCTAACCTGCTCTTAAAAATCTCCAATGATTGAGATCAAACAACCTCGCTGGGCAATTTATTCCAGTGCGCCCTGACAGTTCAGAAGTTTTCCCTAATGTCCAACCTAAACCGCCCTTGCTGCAATTTAAGCCCATTGCTTGTCATATCCTCAGAGGTTAAGGGGAACAATTTTTCACCCTCCTCCTTGTAACAACCTTTTATGAACTTGAAAACTATCATCATGTCCCCCCTCAGTCTTCTCTTCTCCAGACTAAACAAACCTAATTTTCTCAATCTTCTCTAATAGGTCATGTTTTTTAGACCTTTAATCATTTTTGTTGCTCTCCTCTGGACTTTCTTCAATTTGTCCACATTTTTCCTGAAATGTGGTGCCCAGAACTGGACACAATACTCCAGTTGAGGCCTAATCAGCATGGAGTAGAGCAGAAGAATTACTTCTCATGTCTTGCTTACAACACTCCTGCTAATATATCCCAGAATGATGTTTGCTTGTTTTGCAATACACCTCTACCCTGATATAACGTGACTTGATATACGGCGTGTTCGCATACCAGGCGGTATAGCTCTAACACGCTGCTCTGAGCAGCATGTTAAGGGTGCCAGGCCAGGCTGGGGCCCAAGGGGTTTGATAAGGGGCAGAGGGTCTTGGGGGTGGTCAGGGGCTCCCCACCCCCAAGGGTCTGGGGGGGGCAGGAGCTGTGGGAGGGCACTTTTGGGGTGGCCTGGGGGATTAGCGGGGGGTCGGGAGAAGCCAGCTCTGCTTCCCTTGCCCCAGCCGTGTCGCTCGGGGGAGGGGGCTTGGGGGGAGGAATCCCCCCTGCACTCACCAGCAGTGGCGGAAGCGGAGCAGCCCGGCCCCAGCCCGCTCCACTCCGCCAGCTCCCAGCCACAGCGCTCCGCTTCCCGCCACAGGTGAGTACGGGGGGGGGGGGGTCTTTTCCCCAACCTCTCCGCACTCACCTGCATTGGGAAGCGGAGCGCCACAGCTGGGAGCTGGCAGAGTGGAACGGGCTGGGGCTGTGTTGCTCCGCTTCCCGCCACAGGGGAGTGTGGACAGCGGCCTTTCCCCAACCTCCCCGCACTCACCGGCGGCGGGAAGCGAAGCAGCCCAGCCCCAGCCAGCTCCACTCTGCCAGCTCCCAGCCGTGGTGCTCCACTTCCTGCCGCAGGTGAGTGCAGGACCTTTCCCCAGCCACCCCCAAGCGACACGGCTGAGGCTGGGGCAAGGAAAGTGGAGCGGGCTGGGGCCATGTTGCTCCACTTCCCGCCGCAGGTGAGTGTGTGTGTGTGGGGGGGGGGGGCATCCTTTCCCCAACCTCCCCACACTCACCGGCAGTGGGAAGTGGAGCGGGCTGAGGCCGGGCTGCTCCACTTCCTGCCACTGCTGGTGAGTGCCTGTCAGGGGGTGGGGTGTGTGGATAGGGGTCAGAGCAGTCAGGGAACAAGAAACGGGTGGGGGGGGGAGGGGGAAGAAGGCAAATCAAGTTTGATATAACACGGTCTGACGTATAACGGGGTGAGATTTTTTGTCTCCCGAGGACCGCGTTATATCAGGGTAGAGATGTAGTGTTACACTGTTGACTCATATTTAGCCTGTGATCCACTATGACCCATAGATCCCTTTCTGCAGTACTACATCCTAGGGAGTCATTTACCATTTTGTATGTGTGCAACTGATTGTTCCTTCCTAAAGTGGAATACTTTGCATTTGTCCTTATTGAATTTCATCCTATTTACTTCAGACTAGGGCTGTCGATTATTCACAGTTAACTCATGATTAACTAAAAAAATGAATCGTGATTTAAAAATTAATCACAGTTTTAATCACACTGTTAAACAGAATACCAATTGAAATGTATTAAATATTTTGGATTTTTTCTACATTATCAATTATATTGATTTCAATTACAACAGAATACAAAGTGTACTATGCTCACTTATTTTTATTACAAATATTTGCACTGTAAAAACAATAGTATTTTTCAGTTCACCTCATACAAGTACTGAAGTGCAACCTCTTTGTTGTGAAAGTGCGATTTACAAATGTAGATTTTTTTTTTGTTACATAACTGCACTCAAAAACAAAATAATGTAAAACTTTAGAGCCTATTATAACTTTTGAGACTACAAGTCCACTCAGTACTACTACTTGTTCAGCCAATCACTAAGACAAACAAATTTGTTTACATTTACCGGAGATAATGCTGCCTGCTTCTTATTTACAATATCAACTGAAAGTAAACACAGGTATCTGCACGGCACTTTTGTAGCTGCCACTGCAAGATATTTACATGCCAGATATGCTAAACATTCGTATGCCCCTTCAGCCACCATTTCAGGGGGACGTTTTCCTCCTGATGATGCTCATTTAAAAAAAAAAGTGTTAATTAAATTTGTGACTGAACTCCTGCTCTGTGGTTTTACCCGCATTCTGCCATATATTTCATGTTATAGCCATGTCGGACAATGACCCAGCACATGTTGTTCATTTTAATAACACTTTCATTGAAGATCTGACAAAACGCAAAGAAGGTACCAATGTGAGATTTCTAAAGATAGCTACAGCACTCGACCCAAGGTTTAAGGATCTGAAGTGCCTTCCAAAATCTGAGAGTGATGAGGTGTGGAGCATGCTTTCAGAAGTCTTAAAAGAGCAGCACTCCAACGCGGAAACTACAGAACCTGAACCACCAAAAAAGAAAATCAACATTCTGCTGGTGGCATCTGACTCAGATGATGAAAATGAACATGCGTTGGTCTGCACTGCTTTGGATTGTTATCAAGCATAACTTGTCATCAGCATGGATGCATGTCCTCTGGAATGGTGGCTGAAGTATGAAGGGACATATGAATCTTTAGCACATCTAGAACGTAAATATCTTGCGACACCAGCTAGAAAAGTGCCATGAGAACACCTGTTCTCACTTTCAGGTAACGTAAACAAGAAGCGGGCAGCATTCTCTCTGGTAAAATGTAAACAAACTTGTTTGAGTGATTGGCTGAACAAGAAGTAGGACTGAGTGGACTTGTAGGCTCTAAAATTTTATATTGTTTTATTTTTGAATGCAGGGTTTTTTGTACATAATTCTATATTTGAAAGTTCAACTTTCATGATAAAGAGATAATTACTTGTATTAGGTGAACTGAAAAATACTATTTCTTTTGTTTTATTACAGTGCAAATATTTGTAATAAAAAACAAAGTGAGCACTGTACACTTTGTATTCTGTGTTGTAATTGAAATCATACTTGAAAAATCAGAAAACATCCAAAAATCTTTACATGGTATTCTATTATTGTTTAACAGCAGGATTAATTGTCATTATTTTCTTTTAATAGCTTGACAGCCCAACTGCTGGACAAACTGGAGAAATGGTCTGATCATTTTGAATTTAATCCTATCCTCCAAAGCACTTGTAACCCCTCCTAGCTTGGTACTGTCCACAAACTTTATAAGCGTACACTCTATTCCATTATCTAAATCATTGATGAAGATATTGAACAGAACCGGACCCAGAATTGATCCTTACTAAAGTCAAGATATACCATGTCTACTGCTTCCCCCCGCTTCCACAAGGCTTGTTACTCTGCCAAAAAAAACTATTAGATTGGTTTGACACATTTTGTTCCTAACAAATCCATGCTGTTACTTATCACCTTATCTTCTAGGTATTTGCAAACTGATTGCTTGAAGTTCTTTGCTCCATTATTTTCCTGGGGACTGAAGTTAAGATGACTGGTCTGTAATTCCCGGGTTGTCCTTATTACCCCTTTTATAGATGGGCACTGTATTTGCCCTTTTCCAGTCCTCTGAAATCTCTCTGGTCTTCCATGATTTTTCAAAGATGATTGCTAATGGCTCAGATACCTCCTCGGTCAGCTCCTTGAGTATTCTAGGATGTATTTCATCAGGTCCTGGTGACCTGAAGACATCTAACTTAACTAAATAATTCTTAACTTATTCTTTCCCTATTTTAGGCTCTGATCATTTCACTGGTATTCACTATGTTAGACATAAGAACAGCCATTCTGGGTCAGACCAAATGTCCATTTAGCTCTGTCTTCCGAAAGCGGCCAATGTCAGGTGCTTCAGAGGGAATGAACACAACAGGTAATCATCAAGAGATCCATCCCATTGCCCATTCCCAGCTTCTGGGAAACAAAGGTTAGGGATGTCATTTAGCACTTCTGCCATTTCCACATTTTCTGTTATTCCCCCACCGTGCACTGAGTAACAGGCCTAGCCTGTCTTTGGTCTTCCTCTTGCTTCTAATGTTTTTGTAGAATGTTTTCTTGTTATCCTTTATGTCTCTAGCTGGTTTAATCTCATTTTGTGCATTTTGGCCTTTCTAATTTTATCCCTATATACTTGTGTTATTTGTTTATTTTCATCCTTTGTAATTTGATCTAGTTTCCACTTTTTGTAGGACTCTTTTTTGAATTTCAGATTAAAGATCTCCTGGTTAAGCCAGTGATTTATTTCCATACTTCCTATCTTTCCTACGCAGGGGATAGTTTGCTCTTGTGCCCTTAATGTGTCTGAGAAACTGCCAACTTTCTTGAACTGTTTTTCTCCTTAGACTTGCTTTCCATGGGATCTTACCTACTAACTCTGAGTTTGTTAATTTGTAATGATGATGCATTTTAACTCCATGATAGTTAACGCCTAAAATATTGAACAATCTTAAAGGTTACATAAAATTAAATTATTATTATTATTAATAAAGTGGTCTTTTCTGGTTAGTGTTCCTGTTACAGCCTAAAGCTAGACTCAGAATTTCAAATTGAGAGATTTCATTCTCATGAAAGCAGTGCCCTGTTTTGAAAATTACAAACAGCTGTCAATGAAAACAAAAACAATGAATCTGGAACAAAATTACATCAAGAATTGATTTAATTACTTTGAGCTTTGTTTTTCTTTAAAAACAGGAAAGCCAAAGACAGAGTGCCATTTCTATAAACCAGGTTTTCTATGTGGTCACATATTCAAGACAGCCTTACCAGCATCAAGTTGCATGGAATGAGCAGAATGATGAGGGAGGTATTTAAATAGTTTGACATCAGGAAAGGGGAGGTATCCAGCAAAAAGTGGCATCACTTCCATGTGCACTTTGTGAGTTGCTTGAGCTGCTACAGGCATAGATATTACCCCTGAGCTTTTTCCACAGACTGCCCAGTTACTACTGTTGTCAACAACTGAAAAAGAGTAGAGAAAATGCGATTAAATGAAAACATTTCTGAAAGTCAAACAGCTATGCTTCTTCATACATTTAAAGTACACCTCTACCTCGATATAACGCTGTCCTTGGGAGTCAAAAAAAATCTTACCATGTTATAGGTGAAACTGTGTTATAATGAATTTGCTTTGACCCACCGGAGTGTGCAGTCCCGCCCCACTGGAGCACTTTTTTACCACATTATATCCAAATTTGTGTTATATTAGGTGGCGTTATATCGAGGTAGCGGTGTATTTTTTGTTTTGCAGCAGTGCCAAGAGACCCCATGGCCGTACTGTGCCAATGACCATACTGAGTAAGATGGTCCTGTCCCAAACAGCTTGCAATTTAAATAGACCAGACAGATACAGAGTAGGGGAAAGGGATATCTTATAAAAGCAGAGTGATTATTCACCAGAGTCATATTAGTTCTATGATTTTTGCTTTTGTTTCAGGTTCCTTTCGCCCCCCCCCCCCAAACAGGGAGGAGATTTTGCTTGGTTTACTTTATTTTTATTTACATTAAATATATTATAGGTATGGATAGGATTTTGTCATGGTGAAATCAGGCAAAATTCATGGAACAGTCATGGCAATTTTGTCATGGCAAAAATGAACAGAACCATGGTATGGTCATAACAAAAATGTGTAATATTTAATAATAAAGTATTACAGTGTAACATTTACATGAGACAAGCAACATTGATGCAATAGCTTTCACTTGCTTGACAAAGTAAACTATTTTGAGATTATATATGCATATTGTGAAATCATTTTTGAAACAAAAATAACGAAAAACTATAGAACAAAAATAACTGATTCTTTTTAAAGACCCTATTTCACACTGTTGCAATGTGAATATAAAAAATAACCATGTCTATGTATAACTTGTTATGCAGCGTCTGTTGTCCCCAACCACATTTTTATAAGATGAGATGGCATGTTGGGGATCTATGCTGTTGACTGGTACTGCTAAGCATCGCAGGAAATCTGGCCATCGTGCTTCTCCAGAACTGGAAAACATCCTCATTCCTCAATTCTTGAACTGCTCCACAGTAAGCCCAATATTCTCTCTGTGCTGGAATGCTCTCGTCAAACAATGGTATATTTTCAAATACTGTGGTCCCACAAATTTCAACATGTTTTGTTTGATTTGACTTAGATACATGGCATGTACTGAAGAAAGTGGGAGCAGACTGTCGAAAGTTGGAGGTTGAGTCAGTGTCCAATTATGACCTTTTGAGCCTTCCAAGAGTGCTGGTTTTGCTGTTGGCTGTTAGCAAGTTTCAGAACAACTCTCTGCCCACATCACAAGATCACACAGGTCATTTGTGACTTGATGAGTATGAACTGTGGGCTCTTCACAGCTGTAAGCGTGTTCATGATTCGGGGTGCAAACTCTTTTACAGCCTGGAGTTCTTCAATAACTGCTGTGGATAGGCAAAGATCCACAATCTCTAACACTTCAACTACTGCTACAACCATTCTCCTCAGTAAAAAATGAAACTTAATCCTCGGTGTGTTCCATGTGATAAACAGCTGCATTGAACCAGCTGTTCCATCTGTTTATTACCGAGGTTGGTGGGATGGAAGGACTTTTCCCCATTTCCATTAGACATATATGGAACCAGGCTTTTCTGGCAGGGCAAGCAGAGAAACCATATTTTATAGCCACAACTAAATAATTTACTTTCAAAAGTACCTTCCTCCATAGATCACCCACAAAGTTAAGCAAACGTGCCATACAAACAAGGTGTATAGCATTTAAAAACAAAGGCTTCAAAACCTCAATCCCAAGCTTTCCCATATATGTGGCATTATCAGTTACAAACACAGTGATGCAATCAAATGGTATTGCAAAATTTTCAGTTTCCCATATTGCATTGCTGACTTTTAAAATTGACTGCTTCCAAAACTTCACACTAAGAAAAATATATCCTGCGTCTGAAGTGCCTGCATTTTCACTGCTTGTTGGGATGGGGACAGCAAGAATGTTAAATACATACCTGTCTTCAGCATCAGTAGTTTTATCTGCTCAATGACAATTCTTTTACAGGTGTGCAACTTTTCCTTTAATTCTTCAATGTGACAAACACTTTGGGTAGGTAAAACTTGCTAAGTTAATCTGCACTTGGCATAACACCTACTTTGCTCTCTAAAAAACTATCAGTTTTTGATTGTCAAGTGCATGCAGGGGGATATTTGCAGCAGAGAAGTCTTCTGTTAATTTGAACATTTAATTTCTCCCATAAAGCCGCTTCTCACTCTTGGTATTAAAGAGTAGTGTAAAAGTCTTCTGCTTTTTAAAAAGTTCTATCTTCGTCCATTTTTAGTGCCTCATTTGTGCTGACGAGTTGTACTTTCACAATGCTTATCACAGCTACCCTCTCAAAATCAACAGGTACATCGCATGATGTACAAAACATCTTTCCTCCATTTTCATGGAAGGCTTTAGGGTTCTGCTTTGCTCAGCACTTACTCTTACTTCAAATAAAGTGGCAAAATTAAGAGAACAGCAGCAAACAAAAAAATGAACAAAGTGCTGTAACCCCTTCCTTTAGGAGGTGAGAGACTTTTGTGTCAAATTCAATGTTACTCAGGGACCTGGTTAGACTCCCTGGACAAAGCAGAAACTAAGGAGTGGGCCTGCAAAGAAGGCAGATGTGGCAGAGCCATCGCTAGGCTGGAAGGCCTTGAGACTCATTGACCTACATGCTGGACAGAGAGCTGCAGGCCCCCCTGTGGTGGCTGAGAGCTGTGCCCAGCCTCCCCCCCAGCAGTGTCTGAAAGCTGCAGGCCCCACTCCCAGCAGTGCCTGAGAGCTGCGTGGGGGGCAGGGGGCTGGGGGGGGGGGGGAGGAGGGAGGGCAGCACTACCCCAGGGCTGAAGCTGAAAAGGATAATGTCCCAGAAGTCTCTGAAAGTCACAGAATCTGTGATCTCACTGACAAAAATCTTCATTACAGGTCAGGGAAGGAAGGCAAGCAGAAGTGCATGGGGACAGATGGAGTGAGACTGAAGTGAGGAGATTGCACTAGGGGAGCTTTAAATATCTATTCCCTAGGTTGTTGCCTACTGAAGACTCAAGCAAATATCTGCCCATACTGAAACAATTTTTGAAAAGTTCTAATCTTTTGAAAAATTATGTTCTAACCTGTTTTTATGTTAGTCTTTATTTTAAGATAGACAAATGACAATTTTTTAATATCCAACCCTGTCTACAAGACTGCATTATGATCATTAGAAAGTTTGGCAGATATTAGTATCAAGACAGAAGCAAAACCAATAATGAGAATTGCATTAATTTATCAAAAATTACAGGAGAAAAAAAAGTCATTATCCTTACCTTCATACATAAGTTTCGTTGTGCAGTACCCATCTGATTCTGTTAATGCTTCATCTTTATCCACATCTAAGAGGTCAGAGAGTCGGGTGATTGACACCTCCAAAGAGCAGAGTGACCCTGTTTTACAATACTCCGCCCCCAATGGTGGAAAAATCTGAGCTTTCACATTATACAATGTCTGGCAAGAGGAAAAAATAATGATCTGTAAGTACTGAATCAATTATACAACTTTTATATATTTCAAACTGACCACATGATACTATATAAGTTACAAGCTCATACTTAACTTCCATGCCATATTACAACCCGTATTACAAGACTGAGGGGCTGTCTTCACATATAACCCTACAGCAGCCACTGTAGTGCTTTAATGAATACACTACTACGGGAACAGGAGAGCTTCTGTTGTTGGTGTAGTTAATCCACCTCTCCAGGAGGCGGTAGTTATGTCTGTACGAGAAGCTCTCCTGTTGACATAGCACTGTCTACGTGGGGATGGGAGGGTCCGGGGGAAGGAGGGGTTGATCGGTATAACTGTCACTCAGGGGTGTTCGGCTTCAGGATTTTTCGCACCCCTGAGCAACGTAGTTATATCGATATAGGCCCGTATTGTAAACCTGGCCTCAATTACAAGTAGTGATCATTTGTTATGCTATGAATTTTAGACACAATCTATGAAGAAAAAAAGGAATTTCACCATTCTTGCTGTCAAGATCTTCTAATAGTCTAAACGTATTCAAAGAGGCAAATAAGTTAATTACTACAAAACTAATTGTGCCAAAAAGTTTAATGGAAATATACTGTTATGGTCATTACTAATTTTTAGGGAACAAAAAGTAACAGAAGAGGGTTGGGCTGATCCAAGAGACCAGTCAAGCATAGTTACATCTGAAAGTGGGTAGGCAACACACATTCCCCTAAAGTTTTGCTTAAAGCCAGTTTACAGAAGCAGGTAAAGATCTAACGTAACATTCAGACAGAGTCAGCAATGCCTACTTCACTGGTTAAAACCCAAGAAAGGTTCAAATGGAGGACTCTGTGTCAGTTTTGCTCACTAGGCAAGGAGAGGCCAACACATGGACTGCTGCCAATACTATTTAATTTTGAGTTACAGCCAGTCAAGCTTTCTAATTGATGAAGGCGGCAATGAATTTGTACTGTGAAGAGAAAGACGAAGCATTTAAGATAAAGGCCAAAAGAAACCCAAACAATTCCCTCAGAAGAGCTCACAAACTAAGTCACAAGAAAAGGGTGAGATTTTTCCAACATCTTTCTTTAAACAGCAAGCCAAAAATAATTTTTAACAATGGCATTTTGATTGATGAAGGCCTCATCAAGCTAGCAGGAAGAAAGCAGCTCAGTACAGTCTTCTCAGTCTAATACCCTTGGTGACATGAAGCCACTGCGCAGGGCAGGAGGGAAGGAGAAACAAAAAAGTCAAATTCTTCAGAAAAGATGTTACTGATAGCTAAATTATCTCATTTTTCATTTTTGTGGCTCATCATCTCTAGTCTTCTTGAGCTGTGAAATGGATGCTGACATCATTTGTGTGTCTTTTAAAAAGAAGTAACAGAAAAAAATGGTTCCTTACCTGTTCTGTAACTGTTGTCCTTTGAGATACGTTGCAGACATCCATTCCATTTCAGGTGTGTGCACAACCAGTGCATTAAAGCCAGAGATTCTTTCCTCCACAGTGCTACCCATTGGGGCAGCACACAACCCACTGCATGCCTGTGCTGACAGCCAATGGTATAAAGGGCAGAGCCACTCTGACCATCCCTCAAGTTCCTTCACACCAGAATCCAGTATGCTTAGACTCCAGTGTAGAGGGGAAGAAGGGTGAGTCGTGGAATGGAAACATGCAACACATCTCAAACAGTTACAGAACCAGTTAGTAACAGTTTTTTCTTCAAGTGATTGCATGTGTCCATTCCTTTTCAGGTGACAGAAGCAGTTCAGAACGGCGAAGGGTTTCGGAGTCTACCTGAACAAGGATTGCAGCATAAAACTTTCCCAACTCAATCATGATCTCTTGAGGCTTGGGAGACAGCGTAAAGCTCAGTTAAAGTATGTACCAATGATCAAGTTGAATCCCTGCAAGCGTCACTGATGGGCATCTGACACAGGAATGCAGCTAAGCTAATGCTGCTTGTGCTCTTGGAGCTGAAACTCTCCCAGGTGCAGAAACCTTGGTAATGTCATAGCAGTATGCAAGATGAGATCCAGAAGATATTCTCTTCATAGAGAAAGGTTGCCCCTTCATTGTATCAGCAAAGGAAATGAACAGCTGAGGGGACATTACTGCTTTAGTCCTGCCCAGGTAACGGGCGAACACGCTGTGGCAGTCCAAAGCATGGAGTTTTTTCTTCATCCTTATGAGACTGAGGCTTCAGAAAAGAAGCGGATAGGAGATGTTAAAAAAAAAAAAAAAAAAAAAAAACGAACGAGCAGCCCTAGGTTCAAAAGATGGACCCATTAATGCTGACAAAACTACATTTACATCTTATGGGGGCATGGGGTCTCATAGGTAGAAAGCGTCTGTCCAATTTCTTTAAAAAAAAATCAGAGTTAAAAAACACAGGATTTAATCCTCTAGAGGAAGATGGAATGCCACCAAGAGAACTCTCAGGGAGCTGATGGAAGAGCCATTTTTCCTTTAGATAAAGTAAGTATTTCAGAATAAGCTGAGGAGAGGACTTCATAAGAGTACCACCCTGCTGCTGGGACCACAGAGAGAAACATCTCCATTTCATCATGTAAGTGTATCTGGTGGATGGCTTTCTGCTGTTTAGAGAATGTTCTGAACCTCTAGGGAACATGCAGTTTCCTCAAGTGTTAGCTACTGAGCATTCAACCGGTCATATGAAGACTGAAGATCGGGAAGCAGCATCTGGCTGTAGTCCTGTAAAATATTCATGTCTTGAGGGATAGTCATGGGATCCCGGCTGTAAAGATTCAGTAGGTTGAGAAACAATGCTGTCAAGGCCAGGCTGAAGCTATCAGAAATTGAGTAGTCTGATCTTGAATACCACCTTTGGAATCAGAGGAATAGGGAAGACATGTAAACAGCAGCACGTCCTTCCACAACAAAAAGAAAGCAGAGAGCTACATCTACACAACGAGCTAGGGGTGAGAGTGCCCTGCTCAGGTACACATAGCAATGCTAGCTGTCATCAAGCTATGAGTTAAACAGTGATGTAGCCATGGTAGCGGCAATGGAGACAAGACTTAGCTGCATTTTCACTGCTATTTATAGTCAAACTAGCTCAATGAGCGACTGCGTATACAAGCAGGGGAATCACACCCCTACTTTGTACTGTAGACATAGCTTGAGATAGAGCCTGGGCTGTGATCTGCTCTAGAACGTAACAGGTAAAACTTCCTCTTCAGTTACATAGTGAACAGATCTTTGACTTTTCCCCAAGCTTGAAAAATGGATTTCGCAATGTGTGTTCTGAGGGACCATTTGTAATTCCTGGTTCTGAACACCTTGGAAGTGTGAAGCATTGAGTAAGACAACATTTTTGATGCAAAGATCCCAGATATCTACAGCTCTTGGCAAAGGCAATCTGACTTGGCACCTGTTGCCTAGTCAAGTAGAACATAGCAGCAGCATTTTCCATGAGCTTGCACAGTGCATCCTTTGATTTGTAGAAGGAAAACACACCAGGTGAATTGCTTGCATTTCTCACGTGTTTATGTGTCGAGAGAATTCCTGATCTGACCAAATCCCCTGAGTCTGAAAGTCCCCCAAGGGAGGGATAAGGCATCCATGACCATAGCCCTGGAGGGTGGAGTCAGGGGAAAAGAGATGCCTTTGGATACATTGGCAGGGTCCATCCACTTGGATCCGAGTCAATATGTCCAGCAGGGGATGAGACTGATGGTATACAGACTTCAAACACCCCCACATGTTTCTGGGCTAAGTATGGCACGCTGAGTCATGTACCTGCCTGCTGCCACATGCCCTACAAGTCCCATCAATTCTTTACTGTTGTACAAGGATGGATCTTGAGGTCCTTGCACAGGTCCAGTATTGCCTGAACTTTGGCTTGGTGACTTGGAGTCAAGACCTGCTCCTATAAACTTGATCCTCTACACCAGGGGACTACAGCCCACAGGCCAGATCTGGTCCACAGGATTGCCACCCCTGTGGCACCGTAGGCCCCACTCCGCTCCGGGAAGCGGCTGGTACCACGTCCCTGCGGCCCCTGGGGGAGGGAAGGCAGAGGGCTCCATGCGTTGTTCTTGCCTGAGGGTACCTCTCCTGAAGCTCCTATTGGCCGGGAACAGGGAACCGCAGCCAATGGGAGCTTTGGGGGAGGTACCCACAGCCAAGGGCAGCATGCTCAGCCCTCTGCCTCCCTTCCCCCAGGGGCCGCAGGAACACGGTGCCGGCCGCTTCCTGGAGCGGCACAGGGCCGGGGACAGGGCAGGCAGGCAGCCTGCCCTGGCCCTGGTATGCGCCACTGCCATCCCAGAGCCGCTCCAGGTAAGCGGCACCGGGCTGGAGCCCGCACCCCAACCCCCTGCCCTGAGCCCTCTCCCTCACTCTGCACCCCTCCCACACTGTGCACGCCCTTCTGCACCCCAATCCCCTTCCCTGAGCCCCCTCGTACACCCTGCACCCCCTCTGCCCCAACCCCTTGCCCTGAGCCCCTTTCTGCACACCGCACCCCCTCCCACACCCCACACTCCTTCCCACACCCCAACCCCTGCCCCAGCCCTACATTCATGGCCCTGCATGCAATTTCCCCACCCAGATGTGGCCCTCGGGCCAAAAAGTTTGCCCACCTCTGTTCTACTCGGAGAGCAACACTGACTTGCCATCGTTGATCAACAGGCCTAAGCAATTAAAGGACTGGATCTTCTTGATGTTAACCTCTACCTGTTTGCCTGGATCTTTCCTGAACCAACCAATCCTTCAGGTATGGAAACACTTGGCCACCTGCCCTCCTGAAATGTGTCACCACCACTTCCCTATATGCTGTGAAGACTTGAGAGGGTGAAGACAGACCAAAGGGGACGACAGAATTGATAATGAACTTTTACCGCCACAAACCCTTAAAAACCTCTTCTGGCTCTGGTGAATGGCCACATGAAAGTAAGTGTTCTTTAAGGGCTTGTCTACATAAAGGATGAGTTTGCGGTAAGCTGGGATGTGGGCATTAGCCTGCTGCAGACTAATTATGTGGATTCTGTTGACATGCAAACATGAGTATAAACAAGTCCTAAATCCTGGGAAACCCATCAATCGTCGGGATCTAGGTACGGGATAAAACAGGCTAGTAACCATGCAAAACTTTCATTATTATGTATTTGTTTAGGTTCTGCAAAACTAGATTAGGTCTGTGGCCTCCCTTGGATTTTGGGATAACAAAGTATTGGGAATAGAATCTCTTCCCCTGATGTTGAGGAAAGTGGTACTTCTACGGCCGCTGGCTGTAAAACTTATTACATTTTTTGATTGAGAACAATCTTGTGCAATTGGTCCCTGAAGAGAGATGAGGGAGGAGGACCAGGAGGACAGAGAGAAACTGCAGACATATCTCAGTTCTATGGTGCTTAGCAACCAGTTATCGGTTACCAGTTAGCAACCAAGCAGCTAGGAAGTCAGATAGTCCGCTGTGAAAGGGAGGACAGGCGATATTAGACACTGACAAGGTGGTACTTTGCCTTGACTTTAGAGTCAAATAAGACTGATTAGATCTCTCAGGTTGTCTCAACGAAGTTGAAGCAAAAGGAGGTTGTCTTCTTCTTTGGAACTTATGGTGTGTTCATTTGCTCAGGCTGCCTTGTTGGATAAAAAAAGAGGTCTGTGCTGAGTCAAACAGCTTCCTCTTAGGATCTGGGATAAAAGTCATCAGAAACCTAAGGGTAGAGCCCTAATGTCTTTTAGGCTACACAGCATTTTGTACATCTTCCCAGAAAACAAGTTACAACCCTTAAAAGGAAGATCCTCAGTCGTCTACTGGACTTCTGTTGATATCCCAGATGACTGCAGCTAGGAAAAGTGATGCACTGTCATTGTGAATGCCATCAATCTTGTCACAGAATCTGCACCAGCCAAGGCCACCTGAAGTGAGGTTCTGGCTACCAGATTCAGTAATCATTGCCTGATCCTGACTAGGCCAAGTGAAAGTAAGTCTGTACACAAAAATTTAGCCATACCACCCTATACTAGTCAGATTTATTACAGCCAGAGCAGTGCTTAAATCCCAGGGACTTAGGCATGCCCTGGTCCTGAGGCAAAGCAAAAGTCCTAAACAGCAATAAAAAAGAAAAAAAAACAAGTACCATTAACTAACTATACAAACTATTTACAAAAAGTTTAGAAAAGTTTTTTGCGAGAAAAGGAAAAGTTGTATGATGAGACTCACACTGGCTAACGACCATGGGTAGTGAGAAGGAACTGAGGGAATGGTAGGAGCAGCTCTGCCCTTTATGCCATCAGCTAGTAGTATGTGGAGGTTGCATGCACCTACCAGTGTGGGTAAAATTCTCCAGCTTCAGTGAACTGGGCACACACACCCCTGAAGTGGAATGGACATGTGCAATCACTCAAAGAAATTACAGTTAACAGAGACCTATCCCTGGACTTCCCATCACCCAAACAGATTCTTCTTTCCCCCTTTAAGTTTAAGATACACTATATATATATAGATAAAAATACTTACAAAATAATTTTCCACTTGGAATTCGTAAGTATACGGCTTCAAGGAGAATGACTGCTCTTCAGAGGTATCTGGACAAAAGCTAACCGAAAACTGGCACTGCAAAGATGGGGGAAGTTCTTTTGTCCACTTCAATTCCCATACAAAGAATACTGACTGCTTACTGTATATGTGCTGAAAGAAAATTATTCATTCATAGTATGAACTCATGTCTTCAGGAGCTTTCTATACTGCTAGTTTAATGAAGGGGAAATCTTACCATAGTCTTGTTCTATACACTACCTCCAGAACTTTTATTATATTATTTATACATGCATCAAACCATGAAACTATAACCATTTAACAGTTCTCAATCTAAAATCCCTAGACATGTATTGGCTCAAATTGTTACAATGAAGAGAGAAAAGTTTCATTGCCAGAATCAGTATGTCAGGCATGATATATTTACTCTTCAAAAAAAGGTTTAAAAAAAGTTTGCTCAGGAAAATACACAAAACATGACTGTCTTAAAACCAGGCTCAAAGCAGATTGATGCCTATTACAGAGGACTGTTTTGTCATTGCATCTCAATCCTAGTTTGCAGCTCCTGAGCTACTCTACTTTTTGGCCATTCTTGATCACAGAATGGCAAAAACCACCAAATTATGTGGTAGCTTTTTCGCAAGAACAAGAAGAGATTAGGAGACCAATGAGAAGGTTGTTCATCCTGTGCAGTAACTGTGGTTCTTCGAGAACTGAGGTTCTTTAGGTGCTCCACAGTAGGTGCGGCAGCACCCCAGGCGCCTGGGATCGGAGATCTTCATTAGCAGTGCCCATTGGACTGCACACGTGCACCTCCCTGTCTCACACCATGAGCAGCATGTATATATAGTGCTATGCTATCCAATCGCCACCCAGTTCCTTCTCTACCGCAGAACTTATCTTTCAGCTCTGAAGCAAAGGGGAGGGTGGGTAGTAGAGCACCCAAAGGGACACTTATCTCGAAGAACTTCAGTTACTGCACAGGGCGATTAACCATCTCTTCTTCAAGTGATGTCCCTATGGATGTCTCCACTGTAGGGACTATAAAGTAGTGCCCCTAGTTGGAAGGCTGGGGCTTTGGAGTAGCATTTAATGCAGATGATAGGACAGCATGTCTTACTACAGTATCAGATGCTGAGTCATGCATAATAGAGAATGCCCATGTGGCCGCTTTGCAAATGTCAGCAATCGAGACACTGTTGAGAAAGGTAATCGAGGTGGAGAGAAGGAGGGTGGAATGTGCTTGACTTCCAGGAGGAAGTCATCAATTGTATAGTTAGTAGGACAGGTGTATACACTGCAAGATCGAGTTGGAAAAGTGTTGCTTAGACATGTCCATGCCTTTCCATCTTTTGGCTGTAGATAGGAATAAGTGTGGCGACTGTCTGTAAGGTTTTGTTCTGTCCAGGTCAAAGGCTAATGCTTATCTGACATCCAAGGGTGTGTAATGCCGCGTCCTGCCGGTTGCTGTGTTTAACATATCGGTGCTGAGGAAGAGGTTCATTCTCTTGAGCAGCCAGCAGAGTTCTTGCTTGGTACCAAGTGTTTGCTCATAGCTGAAGGTGTAGTCGGTGCCAAGAGCTTGGCTGGTGCCAAAATGGACATCACCAATGCAGATGGTTTAATTGATGTTGTGGTGCCCAAAGTTGATCTGGTCTGGGCAGTTGGCACCATTTTTGATGGTCTCATATCGCAGTTTCCAGTGCCGAGACAGTGCCAACATCTGAAGGTCTGCCCATTTAGGGTCTTTAGATCTCTGTTTAGCTGTGGTACTGGAGGTACTCTGATGGCCCTAAAGCTAAGTCTCATCCCCAAAAATGTCGAGGCTACTGACCTAGCAGGGGATGGAGGCGGCGGTGACTCAAAGGGTGATGGAGGAGCCTGTTTCTTCCCATCAGCATGAGAAAGGGAAGACTTTCTCTTAGGACATGGAGAATGAGGGTCAGTGAACGACCTAGCGGAGCATGAGACCTGCGCAGGGGAAGAGTCCAGGCCAGGGTCTGATGCTAGACGTAATAACCTCGCCATGAGAAGTTGCAGCCAAACGTCCCCGTCTTTTCTGGCCCTGGCAGTCAGGTTATGGCAATGGATATGCTTCTGCGGCACGTGTCCCTCTCCCAGGCAGCGGCAGCACTGTGGATAACCATGGTTACTGGAAAGTTGTCCCACAGGAAACTCATCTCTTAAACCAGAGAGATCCGGGCGTAAGGGTGAGGGAGAAAGCTTCCCAGTCGAGAAGAACAGGGAGCAGGAAAACTATGTCCTAAGCTATGAACTAACAGGGAAGATAAGAGGAAGGAATTTATCTTTTTAAGGGAGAGGACAAGAAAGGGAAGAACTAACTACTACACTAAAACTAACAGGCAAGGCACTAATTTAATAGCTCAAAGGACAGGCAGGCGCCTCTGCAGATTCCATCCCAGACCAAAGGTGGCTAAGAAAGAACACAGGGGTGGTTGGACCGCAAAGTGCTATATATACACACATGCTGCTCATGGCATGAGATGGGGAGGTGTACGTGTGCAGTTCAAGAGGCACTGCTAATGAAGATCTCTGATCCCAGGTGCCTGGGGTGTTGCTGCATAGAGACATCATTCAAAGAAAAAACTAATAATTTGTGACCCGGGTTAAGTCTATTGCAGTGAGTGACCTAGATCCCAAAATACCCGTGAGTGGAAGGTCACCCTGATCTGCTTTTCAGAGATTGCGAAGATCTGAATATTTGCATTTGGGTGTGTCAGTCATGTTATATTATCTCTTACGAAAGCCATTCACTCAGATACTAAGCATTTCAGCAATACAAGTGTCAATTTTTTCAATTTTAAGATGAGTGTACCAAGGCACAAGGGCACTCATCTTATTCCGCAAACCTAAAAGGTAATGAACCACCAAGGAGAATCTTTACCTGTTGGGATTCTGGCTTCAGAGGTACCAGCTGTAGATCTATGCAGTTACCAAAATTTTTTAGGTTATTGTCTGACAGCTGGAAACAGAGTTCTGACAAATTCTGTACACAAACCTGTACGTATTTCCTGAAAATTAAGCATATTGAACATACAATAATATACATTGTATATAATAACGTTTCATCCTCGCTATAGAGTTTCTCTAATTGAGACACTCAGGCAAGAACAGTAAAAATGACAGGCATATTATTTCTTTTCCTCTGCTTAATTACTAATCGGAGAATCTGCAGAAGTAGGTCTATGGTATAATTTTTTGATATGTACTTTTGCTTTTACTGAGTTACTAATAAGGAGACCAAAAGACGGAGGAAATTAGCCTATGACTATGTGATTAAAATATACCACCAATAATGTATTTGTTGTTCTGCTGGGGTAATGTGAAAGGGAGAATGGGCGAATCCAAGAATGAGCATTTCATAAGTGGCAAAACTCACCACCCACTTACAAAAAATAAAAGCTTATGTTGAAAGATCACATACAGAACATCAACTTCTACAAACATTTTCTAAGAGGAAAGAGACTATAAATATTTAAAGACTACATTACCGTTTGCCAGCTGTTAGTAAGGAATGATTGGCATTAAAAGGTACACTGAACGTTAATGCAATAATGGTGGAGTAAATTGACCATGGACAATCAATGGTTACCTGGAGAAAAGAAATAGAATTCTTATTCATGGTATACATTTACATAATGGCTTTATTTTCCAATTTCAAATACTCAAACATTTCCCAGAAACTCTCTCTTGACCAGTCAAACCTAATGCACCCAAAAGGGAGGGAAAAAAATTGATCAAACAAACAACTAAGCTTGGTAAGGTGGGAAGAGGATTGCGTGTGCGCGTGCGCTTACAGCTTGGTGTCTCCCTGACGTCAACCCCTAAGCTGACTTATCCATGGGATCTGCCTCTTCAGAGTACTTTCTTCAATGGCTGACAAATATCGAGCGAGAACAATGCTGCCACCAGTGGCATCTTACTGCAATAATCACATAGTAATTTATTTTGAGATTGACAAAATCTAGAGGAACAAACCTATTCACTTCATAACAATGTAAGGGATGATTGATCTGCATTCTGAACTTCAGCACAGAGCTTCAAAAAAAGTTCCTCCTGAACTGAATGCAGATTTTCCCTTAATGTGTACACACACTAAGTGAAATAACTTTTCATATATGCATATATGTTCATACTCTTTATGAACACCAAACACCCACCACCACTAGTTTCCAAAACCAACCAATCTGCAGTTTCTTTTAACAATAGTTAAGCATGTGAGAAGTAAGAGTTCCAGTAGATTGTGCAGACAATTTCAGTTATAAATACAGGGCAATAAAATCAGTAACATGGGATAGAGCTCTCAAATTAAGTCCCAGCTGTATAAGGAAGTAGTGTTACTGGTTTAATCGGAACATTCTTTCCTCTTAATACTGAAGCAGTCTACCAGAATGGTGCAGAGATATTATACAGATAGAAATTACATCTTTCTAATGGATCAGAAGAGAGGCTTTGATCACTGGAGTCATTAAAGATCCCATGGTACTTAAAACAAAAGTAGGGGTGATAACTATGTCCTGTTGGCCAAATTCCAACTTAGGTTGTTGGCACAGAATCTCAAACCTCAGAGAAGGCTAGTATTTGGTGAAGGGAGATTCATCCACCTATAAAGCACTGTGTATTTTTGTACATACTTTAAATATTCTGTACATGTACATTTACATCTATTTTATACATTCTGAAGTGTTTTCATATCCTTTAAGCTAGAAGGTGTTCTGTGCAAGTAGGTTATTCTCACCCATATTTTGGTCAATTTAAGCACTTGTGGTCACACTAACTTTTTTTGTCGTCTTACTTTTTGGTCAACTGTAGCCATGCAGTTGTCCATTTTCTGCTTCTCTTTGCTTTTCCTGTGAAGTTCTTTATTTACCAGATTTTCACTTTCCACTGAAGCTGTTGGGGTTGATGGCAAATAGATAACTTCAAGGTCAAATTCAATCACGTGATATGCAGGAGCCACTGGCAGGGTGATGCTTGTGATCTTTTCAGAAGACTGGATCAGTAATGATGATTCTGAGACTTTTTCTACAATTGTGTAGAATATGAAGTAATTTTAGAAATATTCCTCCCTTCCACAACCTCCATTTTTCATCTCTAGTTACCAAGTCATGAGACCATTTACTGAAAGGCTAGAAATGCCTTCTTCCATCAAGAAGGAGCCCTAAAGGCTTGGTACCTATAGTGTCTATAACCCACACCTCCCTGTCAGCGAGGACTGCAGCCATAGGACTCATTGTAGAACTCCAAGAACTCCACACTGGCTTCTTTGATGAAGTCTCTGGCTACAAATACGTTATGAAGCTTAGGCTGGCAGAGCCCTCCTAGTGTAGAGACAGTCTTCACTGACAGAACTAGCTTTTCTGTCCATGTAGGAACACCACCTCCCTGAATGATGTTAGCTACATCAACAGAAACATTCTTCCATCAAGATGGCTGTGTCTATACCTGGCATTTGTCAGCATAGCCATGTTGGTCAGGCATGTGGGTTTTTTCACATCCCTGACCAATGTAGCTATGCCAACATAATTTTCAATGTAGATCAAAGTCAAAGACCCCACATCATGAATAACCTTACCCCTTCATTATTTCCATTAGTGTTTCCCTAATTCTTCTTGAAGGGCTACTGGCTACCTTTCTTGGTAGTCCATTCCAATATTCAAGAAAATTCTTAACAGAGCAATTTAATGACTAGTCTGAATCTTATCAATGTTCCTTCAGTCCTCACCTGCCCCATTACCCAATCCTTTTTTCACCACTAGTCCTTGTGACTCCTCATATCCTATTACTTCATTCCTTTCATCTTACACAAGCTGCATTACTGATAACACAAGACTATGTACTGATAATGAGGATTTAACCAGCATTAGTGATGTATCTTAAAAAATTCCATACAGGATGCCTACATTTATCCTATTTTTAATCTCTCTTTATCCAACTATTGAATCTTTGCTTCTTGCTTTTACATATAACCTGAAGGAGAGGGGTGAGATGCACTAGCAGAGCTTTGGAAGAAGCTGGGATATGACCTGTTTAAATGAAACATTGGCTAGAGAAAGGCAAATAATTCTTCAATTTCTTGAGCACTAACTATTGCTTTATAAAAACATCCTAGCTGCGTAATAATTATTACATAATTTTGCTATGGTATAAAGCCTCTGTACAGGTAATGTCTCAATGGCAACACAAAATAGTCTAATTCACTCAAATCCTCTAATAATCCTCAACTATTCCTTCCTCCCTACACTGATCTCTGTCCATAAAAAGCAGTATTGCCAAGACTAATCTGGTTGACTGAAAGTTCATACTTCTTTGCCTCAAGAATTAGACCAAATACAATGAGAACTTGACCATGGATTCATGTGTGCAGGAGGCTTAAGTAGTCAACTCTCTCTCTTTTATACAAAATATGCAAATTCAACGCTAGACAGGGTGGTACAGAGAACCCTGTAACTGGATTTCATTCCAGGTCCTATAACGTGTTCCCATGATCTCCTTCTCTGCAACAGGTGAAAGTGTTGCTAAGGTTTCCTCTGTTGTGTGGTGCCACTTGCAAATATACTAAGTTGATTTAAAAGTTGCTTATGAGGCAAATTAAATTTCCTAGTGAAGGGCCCACAGACAGTAAATTAATCTTTCCCAGAATATATCTATTCTCTGTTATTGAGATAAGACTTATACCTGAAATAGCTAAGACTAACTGGTCACATGTACACAATTTCCAAAACAGTTGTAGAAAAAGGCCAGGATTTCCCGAAACTTTTGTGCTCTGAAATGTTGAGTTGCCAGTTCCTAATTGATGGTTACTGACAACAACAATGGTGTCAAATGTTCTAACATCTTATAGACCACTTTGCTGCTATGCAATAATATTTACGTCATGCTTATAGGATTTCTGCATTTTCACAGACTGGTAGGAGATAATTGATTTTGGCTATGTTGCTTACCCTTGGTATTGGAATAGATCAATGCTTTGCTCTCTGGATGGTACAGGAAAGGCATGTCATCGGCGTTACTGAGCTGCAGAGTATCTCCATTCTTCATGGTATAATGGCCAGTAGTCACTGTGAACTTCACCCTCTGAGGGATACCAGCCAAAAGGCTGTCTGAAGAAAAAGAAAGCAAACAGTGCCAGTGTATTCCAGCACTCTAGTTATTAAGTGGTTAAAATTAGCTGCTAATGTTTGTTAGGAGTTTACAAATAAACATTCACAGCTCATTTTTCACACAAGTACATCTTAACATCAACTGGAAAATTTTACTTTTTGGTGCTCAATTATGGAGTGGTTTTCTAAGAAATTGTCCAAGAAATAGGGAGAGTTTCAGCCACTTAATTCTGGGCAATTTTCACTGTTTCCCTTCACCTGAAGTCAAAGCATTCTCAACCAATGAGGTGCAGCTGTGGAACAAGCTTCCAGAGGCAGGCAGACTAATTCAAAGTCTGAGCACCTTTATAACTCATTGAGACAGCTTTCCCATATTAACCAGAATGATACGGAATACATAAAAGTGTAGGAAGAAAGGGGGAAATGTGTGTTATAGAGATACAGCCTAAGCAGAGCCTCTTCTACTAAGGAAGGGGGGAAAGTAGAAGACTTCATGAAGCCTAGGGGACCTCACTGGTAAAATCTAATTTACCAGAAACGTTCTTAAACATGGTGACTGATTCCACTGAATTCAATCTAAGAACTTTCTATAGAAAGAGAATCACTAAAGGAAAGACTCCTATTGATTTTAAAGGGAGTTAGATCAGAGCCTGTTTGGTAGGTGAGAGTGCAAGGTAAAGGGTTTTCGCTAAATTACCAAAGCTAATACAGTGTCACAAAACAACTAGTAAGAAATTCACAATGGTGCAGTCAAATCACTATCTATGATGGGGGAGGGATAGCTCAGTGGTTTGAGCATTGGCCTGCTAAACCCAGGGTTGTGAGTTCAATCCTTGAGGGGCCATCTGGGGCAAAATCAGTACTTGGTCCTGCTAGTGAAGGCAGGGGGCTGGACTTGACCTTTCAAGGTCCCTTCCAGTTCTAGGAGATTGGTATTATTACCTATTCTTCCCATCAACGTGTCTAGTGATGCAAGATCAAACCCCACTTGATCCTTCAAAAAGGATACAGACATATATATGCACTCCAACTAAGCCAGATTCTGAAATTCGCAATCAAATACTAGTTGTCATGTCACTTGACAAGTGGGACTGATAGTGTTCAGACTCACTAAAGCCTAAAGACTCTCATATGTTCTCAACAGAAGTAGTTTTAAAAGGAAGCTGCAAAAGACAACAGAGCAAAGTAACTTGTTTTAGATGAAATGAGAAGAAAGAAACATGTCATGTAGTGAGAAAGTAACATGGACAATCAACACATTCTTAGTGTTACAAGTTTACCTACCAGTCAATGGCTCCACTTTTAGCTGGGGCTCCTGAGAGTACACATCATACTGCACAACTGGATAAATGTGAGGAAGGACAAAGTGCACTTTACCCACTGACGTGCACAGCTGCCTGAGAGTATATGTCCCAGGTTCTTTGGCCTTTGAAAAATAAAAAATGAAACTGAAGAGTGGATTTTCAACCTAGAAATTATTTTTTACATTTCTCAAGAAAAACTCTTTGTTTTCTCCACTGAACTTCTGACAAATGAAGGACAAATACATGTCTCAGCCCATTTCTAACTGGTATGCTTTTATCTGTACAACTAGGTGAATAAAAATAACTGAAATTATTGAAATTGCTCAAGTGCGCCAAATGCAATTTTCATAACTGTCTAGCAAAAATGTTTACCCCAAAGGACCCCACCTAATAAGGGGCGGGGGAGGAGGGGGAACACAGGACGACAGGAATGTTATCCATTTGATTCAAGAACAAAGTGCTGTCAATTCAAATACTCTGTTACCCAAAGTACCTAGCACAGCAACCCACTCTGATTATTTATATTTCATACATATATATATTTGAAGTGACGGCTACATACATTAAAATATAATGAATATGATCATCTATGATATTATGGACTTTACCAGGTAGTCACAAGCAGCAGAGTGCTTATTTGGCTAGCATTCGTAAAATCCTACACTGTGCAAGGCACAGCCTTCAATCAATATAAGCCTATGATGTTTTCATACTTTCGTCCACATTGTGTGGACACCTATCAATGAATATATTTTAATCTCAAACTCTCCACCAACTCTACCTTAAGAAGGCTAGTTATGATAGGATAGCACCATTATAAAAAATAAAATGGTACACCTGTAGGTGTGCTTCCAGAAGATGCATCAGTTCTATCCCTGGTGAAGGATAATGTGTTAGTCACTGCTGATAAACAAGATTTGAGGTTTGGAAATGGTTCCCCCACCCCGTTTTGTCACTTCTTACTGCACAGCACTGAAAGTGCTACAAATCTTTATTAATGTCATAGGCTGCTCTCACAGCAGAATTAGAATTTTTTGGGCGCTGGAAATGAACTTCAGTTTTAATCAAACTAGCAGTTATAGTCAACTGAACAAAAAACTGAAATGATACAGCTATTTATCCTGTTAAAAGCACTGAGGACATAAGAACACCCAAACAGCATCATGCTAACAAGGAAAACGCTGGCCTCTCAGATCTACAGTATTTTGAATTTTTCACCTAGGTAGAGCAGGTTTTCTAAAAAATCCTCCTAATTTTCTTGAGCATAATGTACAGATTTGTGTTGTGTGTGCCATATCACATCTGATGTGGAATTAACCCATAATACACAAACCTTATGCAGCCTGAAGCATTTCGTTTTTGTCTGACAGTGAACTCAAATTCAAAATGTTTCAGTTGTAAGTTAGTGGTACTGCACCTGCCCCCAAATTATAACCCTAAAGCCTCACCATCTGAGTGTTTTCTCACCACTTTTTCCATCTTGTAAATAGACAAAAGCATTAGTGCACAATATGCGCTGATGTCATGGGAGATTTCATGTAAGGTACACCTAAGCAATTTTTAGGAGTCATAAGAAAGGGGAATACAGATCCAAAGAACCCAGAAAATATTTTCTGACCTGCTATAAAACTTTAGAATGAATACATTTAAAGGAGGTCAGTTTGGAATATTGCTGAGAGAGAGAGACTGCTGCACATTTAGTATGAAGCAAGTTCTATGCTCAGTCTAAAAACCTACAAACGAAGCAGAGTGCACATACGTCCCATATTGGGGGGAAGGGGGTCTTTTCCCTTCATTGTTCCCTCAGTGAAATTGTTAGGATGGCCTACACTTAAAATTTTGATCGGCATAGCTATGTTGCTTCCCAACTGACATAACTGGGCTGACCTAAGCCTCAGTGTAGATGCAGCTCAGTAGACAGAAGAATGCTTTCATCAACCTAGCTACCACAGCTCAGAGAGAGGGATTACCTACAACGATGGAAGGCTCCATAGGAAGTGCCTACACTATGGCACTACAGCAGTACAGTTATGCTTAGTGTAGACACGGCCTTCATCCTACACAAAGTAGGAGAGGTTTCTATAATCCCTTTTTTTAATCCCTTGTCCTGTTAAATAATGTAACAAATGTGAAGCCATCATCCTACAGTAGTGCACTCAATTTTTTTTTAAACGAACACACCAACGCCAATTAATATATTTTTAAGGAAAATATCACCAAGTAATATCTAAGTTACTTGATACTGTCAAAGTTCTAGAAATTAGAACTCTGTTCTTAGCAGAAAAGGATAAGTGCTGGATGCAACACTCAGCATGAAGGAATCTAACAGCACAATTTCCCCTCTTGCTGTTCCTTCACTACAGGAAGAGATTTGAAAAAAGGAGAATGAGGACGTTAACTGTCCCTCCTTCAATATTGGCCACCAGAAATGTACATAGTTTGAGATATAAAGAACAGTTCAAGTAGTGAATTGTATCTTCATTTATATTCCATCTTTCTGCTTCCAGAGTTTAGCCAGATTGCTTCCTCACTCATGAAGCCCAAAACACTGTACACACTAATCCCCTACAGCCTTCTCCCAGTCAGGTTCTTCAGACTTAGATCCAATTTTATATGCAATTACATCTGCTGCCACATGGCCCTCTGAAATCTCCAAATTGCATTGCACTGCCTCTATTACTAGATATGGGTTGTCTGAGTGGTATGTAACAGCCCCTGACTCACAGGAGGTATTAAAAAAAATCTACAAATTAGATCAGTAGGTAGTGCACAGATCCCATGGTTGCCAGCTCTCAGTTCAAGCACCTGCTGCAATGTGAACTTACATCTCCAGCAGCTAAGTGCTACCCATACAGGCTCACAGTGCCAGCCTGCCCCTGTATGAGCACATCTCTCTCTAGTGCTTCCTGTCTTAATGCTGCAGACTGAAAAACGAAAGCACAGACTGCACTTAGCCTGTAGGCTAAATAGAAAAGTTGCATGTCGAGATGGTGACAGACAATGAAAGAAGGAGATGGAAAAGTGAAAAATTAATTTGAATCTCAGGAGAAGTGGAGTAATACATACAGATCATTATGAGAACACTGCAAAACATTCAATGACCAGCACTTTTAAATTGCCAATTTTTAAAATCATCTATAGTTCTGCTTTTGTTCAGTTCTGTATAAGGTTGCAAAGTTAAGTACTAAAACATCAGGAAATGCCAGAATTAATTCAATGTATTATGAGGCAGTGTATAATCACATACTGTTTTATTCACAGGACCATTGCCTCACTCAGTATACAGGACAGGCAGAGCTCAGGAAATGAGGCAAAAATTCAATATTTGTTTTTATACTCAATGCATTGCTTTATTTACCGCACACCATCCAGACACTGTACTGAATACAGAATTATTCATTTCCTTGTGGTTTATCTACAGTGTGCTCATCACTGTAGTATCCAAGTTTAATGAACACCCCTCTCTGGAGGTCTGAAGCCTTTTTTTTTTTTTAAAATAAACATACAGACAGGGAACTGAAACATAAGACAATTAAGGCAAATAATTTTTGCAAGAGGCTGCATTCCGAAATACCTATTTTTCAGAATATTTTAAATGCTATGTAGACATACCAAATTATTCCTCATAATACCCTGTCAGGCTGGTCAATAACTATTATCCTCATTTACAGGTGGGGACACTAAAAAAGTCAAAGTGATTTGCCTAAAGCCACACAGCAAATCAGTAGCAGAGGCAGGATTAGAACTCAGGATCTCCCAACTCCCAACCCCATTCACTCATTCCTTCAGTCCATACTGCCTTACTGCTAGAGGTATGAAGTGTCACAGCTCTCAGGTTATGTCTACATTGCAATTAAAAAATGGTGGCTATCCCATGCTGGCTGACTTGGGCTCAGGCTAAGGGGCTGTTTAATTGCAGTGTACATGCAAACAACAGCCCTGCAAGCCCGAGTCAGCTGGCACAGGCCAGCTGCCATTTTTTAATGGCAGTGTACATACCCTCAGCGATTTCAGCTGCAATTGAATACTTAGCACTTCTGAAAATCAGGCCCCAGAGATCTCAGGGTGGGCACCCAGAAAATAAAGGACACACAAGTAGTGACCATCTTTAAGAATTTTGGTTTAAAGTGACTTGCCCAGCATCCTATTAAAAAAAATAAATCTGTGGCAGAGGCAGGAATACAACCAGTTTTCCTGGCAGCATTCAATTGGCTTAACTAGAGCCTTCCCTTGGGTAGGGCAAATTAGGGGAACCACTCTGGGCCCCGCGAGCCGGTGTGATTGGCCAGTGTGGTCAGTCCCGGAAGAGACGAATCAGTCACTTCTGCCCTGGGCCCCGCACCTCTCTAGGGACAGCCCTGGGCTTAACTGTATATACATTTCTCTCTTCTTGCAGCTCTCTCCTTTAATCACTACACACCTGCTATCTTCTGCAATGAAAGAGACTGAGGTCCTTTATGGAAAAGAGTAGTGGTAACATAGCTAAAGACTGTCATACTCACAGGGAAGAATTAAAATTACACAAGCAACCTTAATTCTGACATTTCCTAAGAGCAAGTGGTTGACTTTGCAATCTTAACATTATTATTTTTTTTGTATGCAATGATTACTATAGCTGCTATCACACCACACGCTGGAAGTGAGCAACCACCAACATGTTTATGTATTCCTACAGCTAAATCTGGCTGATACTGACTCTGGAAAAAAGATTACCTGTAATAGAACACAGTAAGAAAAAGACCTCCCCACCTGGAACCTTTTATGCATTACTCTGAGCAAGTCTGACTATGAAACAAGAGAATCTTACCTTTTCTAGAACATGATGGACAATGAACATTGTCATTTGGGACAGATGCAATACTCATCTGAATTCTAATTGTTAGATAAGTGTTTTATTTTTATGAAAATGATAACTGGATAAATAAAAATGACTTAAAATGAGTTTGGTGGGATCATTCTAGTCTCCTATTTCTGCGTATCAGAGAACCAACCACACACTTTAGCAGAGTTAGCAGCCTCTCTTCACGATAGGCCAAGGTCTGCAATAACAGGGGCGAGCCAGGAAGAGGTTAAGCTGCATTGGCAAAGCTGTGGCAAGGGAGCAACACTGGATACCACTTTCCAGCACTACGCCCTTCTCTAGTCAGTGCTTTTAGATCTTCTCTTTCATGAGTGCTATGCTCACTCAATTGTACAAACATACCTGAGTTCTGAACGTTATTGTATTGACCCCTGGTTCCAGTATAAAGTTGCTACATTTTAACATGTGAGCCCCATCCTCTAGAGTCACCCCTGAGGGCATTTCCAGAGAAGAGCTGCTCTCCTGCCTTCGCAATAGCATGTGCACATTTTTGCAGATTATTCCTGTCGTGTTCAAAGAGTTATCTGAAGGGCTCCTTTCGTACATTTCATACAACTCCAGTGCTGGCAAGTTATTTCTTGACAAAGGGAAGCCTGCAACTTCATTTGAGAAGCTGATAATACCGTTGGAAGTTTTGTGTTTAGTGAGCCATTCAGCTGTTTTCCGGTAATTATTTTTCTCAATGCTGAAGTGGACATTGATGGCAACCTGATCCACTTTGACTGGGACGGGCATTTGGCTCAGCAAAGTCAGCTCAATAGACAACGTTCCACCCACATGGATAACAGCATTTGGAGGGTCAAAATGTAGAGTTTTCAGCTGTGCAAAGGAATGCAGAGACAGTATAACCTTTTGACCTGGAAGTACAGACAAGAACAAGGTATATTATTCCACTCTGCTTTTGGTAATGCAAGATTAGCCTTTACAGCAATCCATTTTTTAAAAAAAGTTCAGAAATTTTAAAAACGATGTTCCCCCAATCCCAAAGTGACAAAACAATACCATCATCTTCTTAAGCTAAACAGAATAAAAAAATTAAATTCTTGATGATGCCTAAAATCAAATATATTTTAAAGTTACAACTTTAGTTCTGCCTCAAATACAATTGTTGTAGTGAGAAAATCTGACAAAAGAACTGTTTGTGTCAATAGCTTTTAAGCTATATAGTACACCTACACTGCAAAACAAACCCAAAACCAAAAAAAAACTCCACACCCATGGCAATGAGTATGAGTCTCAACTGATTCGGGCTTGCTATACAGGACTAAAAATAGCAGTGTAGACATTCCCACTTGGGCTGGAGCCCAGGCTCTGGAATCCAGTGAGGGGAGTGGATCTCAGAGCACTTTTTTTTTGGGGGGGGGGGGTAAGAGGGGGAGAAGAGAGGCAGTGTAGATGTACTCATAGCAAGATCTGTTATTCAACCTGTTCAGAATCGCTTACTAGTGTAGCAAAAGTTTTACAATCTAAGCAGCACAGTATCATAAGACTAATGCTGAGCTATTATTCTTTATGCTCCTGTATACCTAAACAGTTAATTTAACATGACAGAACAAATATTCCAGAGGACATACCACCGGAGCAAATGTAAACTCATGATAGTTGTGATCAGAGTGGTGCCTGGAGCCATTATCTGCACCAGGTCAGGTTCCCCTCACTCTTACATCATTGCTAGATGCCAGAAAACAACAGTGACAGACGCTTAAAAAAATTTTTCAACTAGGAAGCAGGCCTAGCATGACACATCAATGGCATTTCCAAGGTGTCTTCACTGTTGTAATCTAAGCAGAACATCAAGAAATATGCATATAAAGATGAGCAGTATATCTTCAGAAAAAATTGCGGCGAAGTGTGCTCGGAGTTTAAATCATAGTAAATGCTTCTGAGGACAAAGTATAGGCTGGAGTAGAGAGGAGAAAATCAAATATTTATTAAGACAGCCAAAAGAAAAAGCCATTAGCCAGAGGGGAGCACAAGGCTGACACTAGAGAAGGCAGGACAACAGTCCTCAGAGCATGATTTCAGAGCTACGGGGAGTAGGATCCAGAGGCAGAAAGGTAAACCAGGGAGTGTAAGATGGTCAGAGATGAACTGTGAGCTACCCTGGTAGAGGCAACAGGGAAGTAGAAAGGTGAGGAAAAACAGAAAAACTAAAGAACCTTTCCGGTATTCAAACTGAACATGTTAATTAGTGCATCACACATTGCCAATAATGCATGAACTAAGAAGGGCTTCCAAAAGAGTGTCTCAGCCTAATACCATTACAAAAAGTGGACAGACCAGAATTTAGATAGAGTTATTATGGGTTATAAAACTAAACAGAAACATACATTATAGTAAAGAATTCACTGCATGACAGTACAACAAACCTGCAAAAAAGCCAGAAAATTCAGAGTTACAGATCTTATCAGGCCCTATCCTCTACTCACAGAGCTGCACCTAATTCCATAGAAGCAGAAACTGAGGGCTCAAAACTTGACATTCTTACAACAGTTATAAAATCCCAAAGAATTGGGAACCATCTTGTATACAAAAATGTAATAATAAACAAGTAACATCTCCAGTGACTCCAGAGCACCCAACCTTTGGGTTTGTCTATACTACAGTTACAACATGGTTCCAATCTGTGGTATAGACAGAACCTCTCTCTGATGGACCGCAACCTTTTTGTGGTGGAGAGGCTTGTGTGGGCTAAAGACCCTCAGAGCTATGTCATCCGGAGCTTTTATACTCCTGGTAGTGTCCCCCTTGGCGAGCAGGTCTGAGGTGAGGCTCCTGACTAACCGTGGTCCAAACTTCAAAAGACCCCCCACAGTGGATCGCATGAATATAGAGGACCTTCTAGTACTCTGCAGCTGTGAAGGCGGATGAGGGCTCCAGGAGGAGAGAGGCCCCTAGTTGTCTTGGATCGCCTTGCCACTGGGTCAGGGTTTTCCTTCTGTCAAGTTTCGTATGGTTACTGCCTGTGCACTGGTTTCCCCAGGTTAAAAGATTTCACACGCAGGCCACTGCCAAAGTGTTCACACCTGCACAAAGTCCTGTGGCGATGGACAAGTGGCGGGGAAGACAGGAGCAGTGATCTCTGGGAGTCTTTAGTCACAAATCTGCATGCAGGCAGCAGCCGTGTGATGGTCGTTTTGTGCTTGGTTGAGACAGAAGTGCATTTCGGAAGCAGCGGCTGTTACTGACCAGACCTTTTCAGGATCCCCTCTGATCACACTAATGGGGAGGGGGCTAGAAAAGGTGCCCCAAACATAGGCTGTCTCACACTGTTCCGACTGGATGGCCATATCCAGTGGGATCACTCAACTCTGCAGCTGAAACAAGAGATACAAACAATGAATTTTGCCACCTGGAATGTCCGCACCCTTATGGACTCTCAGCACAGTGAATGCGCCAAAAGAAGAACCGCCATAATTGCCAGAGAACTGGCAAGACTCAACATTGACATTGCAGCTCTGTGAGACCGGCCGGGCCAATGAGGACCAATTAAAAGCGGATGAGGTGGCTACACTTTCTTTTGGAAAGGAAAGCCACCTGAAAAGAGAGACATTCACAGGATTGGCTTTGCCATCAAAAATAAGATCGCCAATCAGCTTTTGGAGCTTCCCGTGGGGATCAATGAGTGTCTCATGACTCTTTGGCTCAAGCCTAGTAACAACCAATATGCCACGGTCATCAGCACATAAGCCCCAACACTCTATGATGAGGAAGACAATAAGAAGCAGTTTTATTGAACTCCTGATACAGTCCTCACCACCACACCTAATGCCGACAAACTCATCCTCCTGGGAGATTTCGATGCCAGAGTTGGATGAGATTCCCATCTCTAGAAAGGCCCAATAGGCAAAGAAGGGGTGGGAAATGTAAACCCCAATGGCATTCTCTTTCTCAGCAAATGTGTGGAGCATGACCTGCTCATCACAAATACCATCTTTAGGCAGAGTAACAAATTTAAGACCACCTGGAAACATCCTCAGTCCAAACACTGGCACCTCCTTGACTATGTTATAGTCAGACCCCGAGACTATACCAACATCCGTATAACATGAGCTATGAGAGGTGCCGATCATTGTTGGATAGACCATCGATTAATGAGATCAGTCATGTACCTGCAGCTTGCTCCACCACACCACAAACACCCAAAGACTAAACAAATGTGGTACAACATCAAAGCACTTCAAGACCAAGCCAGCCACGAGACGTTCCAGCAACATCTGTCTGAGAAACTCTCTAACCTGCCTGACAACATCATTAACATTCAAGAGCACTGGGATCAACTTAAAAACACCATTCACAATGCATGTGCTGAAACCATAGAACATTCCACTCATCAGCACCAAGACTGGTTTGACAAAAACGAGGAAATCCTAGCATTAATTCAACAGAAAAGAAATGCATTTTGTAACTGGCAAAATTATTCCTCTACCAAACGAAAACATGAGGACTATCATCTGCTTAAAGCCAAAGTAGGCTGCATGACATCAAAACAAGTGGTGGCAAGAGAAGGCCTCTGAGATCCAGGATTTTGTAGACCCCGATGACATGAGAAGCTTCTTTCAAAGCAACAAAAGCTATATAAGGGCCAAGCTTCAAAGGCCCAACCCCCTTACGTTCTCAGGGTGGCTCCACCCTCCATAAGGACAATGCAGCTATTAAACAACACTGGAAGGAGCACTTTGAGAGCCTACTAATCCACAGGCCAACCGTCTCCAAAGACACCGAGTTTATTCCACAATGCCCAGCAATGGAACACCTTGTTGATCCCCCATCTTTTGAGAAAGTCTGGCATGCGATCACTCAGACCAAAAAAAAATAAAAAAAAATCACAAGGCTCCAGGCCCAGATGGCATCCCAGCTGAGGTTTTTAAAGCTGGTGGAACAATGCTCCAGCACAAACTTTGCCAACTCCTCAACAAAAATCTAGACCTGCGAAGACATTCCACCTGACTTTAACAATGCTAATTTGTTACAATATTCAAGAAAGGGGACAGAACTTTGTGTGGGAACTACAGAGGTATTGCTTTCCTCTCCATCACAGGGAAGATGCTTGCCCGGATCCTACTAAACTTCCTCCTCCCCCTTTGCCAAGGAACTCCTCTCTGAATCACAGTAGGGCTTCAGGCCACCCCGAGGCACAATTGACATGACCTTTGTGGCACAACAGATTCAGGAGGAGTGCAGAAACACCAGATCATGCAGAAAGCAACATCAGCCATGTTCATGGCATTCATCGACCTAACCAAGGCCTTTGACTATCAATCGTGATGCCCTATGGAAGGTGCTATGTAGGTTTGGCTGTCTATGGAAATTCATTTCTATCATCAGACTACTCCGTGATGGGATGATTGCCACCATTTTGTGCAACGACTCAGAGACCGAACCATTCACCATTTGCTCCGGTGTCAAGCAGGGCTGTGTCACTGCTCCAACACTCTACTCCATTTACCTTGCCGTGATCCTGATTCACGACTGCCATCCTAATGGAATCAGGATTGAGTACTGTATGGATGGCCAACTCCTTGATCTTCAATATCTCCAAACAAAATCTAAGATCACGAGAATTGGCATCACTGACCTACTGTATGCAGATGATTGCATCATTCTTGCACACACAGAGGCTGACCTGCAAAGCACCCTAAATCTTTTTGCAGATGCCTATCACACCCTGGGTCTCTCTCTCTCTCTCAACAAAAGGAACACCAAGGTACTTTACCAGTCCTTACCAGCACAAACTACTCTTCGTACTCCACAAATCACCATCAGTGGAGAACCCCTGGAAAATGTGGACCATTTTCCGTACCTTGGCAGCCACCTCTCCCAAACAGCCAGCACTGACACAGAAATTGAATACAGCATCCGTTGTGCCAGCACAACTTTTGGAAGACTACTCAAACAAGTCTTCAATGATAGGGATCTACAAACAGATACCAAGATCTTGGTTGACAAGACAGTTGTCATCCCCACTCTTCTCTATGGATGTGAGACCTGTGTAACCTACAGATGTCGTCTCAAGTGAATGGAGTGGTTCCAGTAGCGCTGCCGCCTCAGGAGGATTCTCAGGATCAGCTGGGAAGACAGAGGTACTAACATCAGCGTTCTCTCTGCAGCCAACATCAGTAGTATAGAAGCACAGGTAATGAAACACCAAATCCACTGGGCTGGCCGCTGTGTACGTATGCCTCATACTTGCCTCCCGAAACAAGTACTCTTCTCTCAGTTAAGTCAGGGAAGAAGGGCTCACGGAGGGTAGCAGAAGTGTTTCAAATACATACTTAAAAAGGGAGGCATCAACCCAACAAACTGGGAGGACTTCGTGTGGAACAGAACATAGTGACGCCACACCATACACCAAGCCACAGCTCACTTTGAGAACAGATGTGCTCATGAGACAGAGAAGCGACAAAGGAGGAAAGAAAGGGAACAACACTCCAGCCAACAACTACGTCTCCTCCAAGATTACACCTGTCACTTCTGTGGGAAAACCTGCAGGGCCAGAATTGGGCTCCTCAGCCACTTAAAAACTCACCAATGAACCCCCTTGGCAGACATCATCCTCGTACTGAGGGACAGCCGAAGAAGACAACAGACAGAACCTAACTATGTTGCAACCAAACAAAAAGCCATTGGGCATTAGCAGAGTTAAAGAACGCTTAGGTCACATCTACATGCAACTATTGATTAAAGCAACTGGGACCATGTTACCACCAGACAGTTTCATACTGGTTTCTGCCCTTCTGGGGGCAAACTTGTGCAGGAGCATGTGTGACTACTGAAACAAGCTGAAACTAAGGGGATGAGAAGGTGAACAAGAAATAACAATATGCAGAAAAAAAAAGGGATATATATCAATAGACCACAAACATTTGAAAAACAATAGGCAGGAAACATTTGAAAAAACAAAAGACCTTACCACATGAGCAAACTGCATAGCTATAATTCAGTACCGGTGGAACTTCAGTAGCTGAAGCAGTGCTGGGAGTTGTAGCGAGGGGAGGGGGGGCAGACAACACTGTGGTAAAAATGCCAGGGTTCTGTCTGCACTACATCTTACACCACTAACACCAATGCTCCAGCAGCAAATTATAGATACAAGATATGCTAGTGTAGATGCAGCCATAGAAAAAAACACAGGACTATTATAGTAGAACTGGAGGAAAAAAATCACTCAAAAGTACCCCCAAAACACACACAAACATATCCCTAAAAACTTTTGAGGGGCTTGAGGTGAGAGAGGTGGAAAAAGATCCCGATTTGTCAGATAAGTGAAATTAAATCAAATTAAATAACTGAATACATGTGGGATTGTGGTCCAGAAATTACACACAGAGCAGTGAGCTCTGATCAGAAAGACTTGCTATCTCCTTTCAAAAAGAAAGGTTAAAGATCTGATCAGCTGAAATACTATGGTCAAATATTTAAATCTAGTCTCACCTTTGCCCTCTGTTTGCTGGTTGGCAAAATTTAAAATTTCTTGGCAGAAGTGCTGGCGCTCATCTTGTGTTAAATGATCATCACTGGCTAAAAGACTGCTTGTTTGAAGATAGCTGACACACCACGTTAAGGAACTGAGGGGAAAGGACTACAATCCATTTCAGAACACTTTGGCGGGGAAAAAAATGTGATTAATTTTTGTGTTACTGTTTTCTACCCTCCAGATACTGGATAAGCTGCTTTAGCATCAACAGAAATTCCCACTAGAAAATAAATAGAAGGGTTCACTATCACTAAAGCCCATTACAGAAGCATCTTTTTATTTTACTGCAGATTATCTAATAAAATGTTATCCACTCCACTTACTAGATTTTGCTATATAAACGTATTACTGACTGGAGGAAAATTCACTTGCTCTTTATTAACCACAGATAAATGAACTGCGTGGCCAAAATATTGATGCATTACATTACACTGTGATAAAAATTAAACTTTAAATAAGCTCTAGCATTTGATTAAATTCTAATTTATTGGCGTGTACCATAAATTTAGTGCACAGATCTCCGCTCTGGGAATCCGCCAAATGTGATAGCAGCACTTACCATAACTAATCATAAGAAAGGAATTTATATTCTCTTGGAGTACTGGGGGTACAAGGACTTGCTGCAGTACAGTATTCACTAAGACTACATCATCATTAGCTCAACAGCATTTTTTGTAAGAACACATTTTGAAACATATAGAATAAAAATTTCAAAAGTGCCCAAGTGACTTGGGAGCCTAGGGCCCATTATTAGAGGAGACTTAGGCAGCTAGGGCCCTAAATCTAACTGAAAATCAGTTGGACTTAGCCTCCAGTATGTTAATGTGTAGGCAGAAACTGTGTATAGTGTGATGTTTATTGGACCAAAAATAAGTAACATCATACAAACTTTAGGGCCAACATACCCTTGTCTACAAGCGCTAACAGAAAATGTTTACACTAGATTTGTTAGTCTAGTATAATGCGTCACATGATCTATGCTTTATTAACTCTGTCACAAGGACTCAGATGAGTCAAACATAAGAACAACCTGTATAAAGAGATCAAAGACATTGAATGGACTGTAGAAAAGTCAACAACAGCTTAATCTCATTGGCTGCTGACTGGACTCTCTCTAGCCTCACATCCAACATATTTAGGTCAGAAAATATGCATGTCAACAGTACTCCAATCTGAATTTTCCAGGTTTCTTTATTTTAGAAGATACTTTTCAATTTGCCCAAGGTGTTTCTGACATTCTGCTAACTGCTTTCTTGTATGTGTGATAAGCAATGCCCAGCCCTCAGCAAGGTAAGTTTTTAGCGCTCCTTGAAGATAGACCTCTGCCTTCTGTGGACCCTTCTTCCTCCTGGAAAATAAACAATAAATAGTTTGCAACTGATCTAGGTATAACAGAATGTCATGGACACAAAACTTCTCTACATATACCCCAAACTTCTAGCAAGTTAACAAAACTGAAAAAGCAGCCATTTTTGAGATATACGCATTGAATATGCACTTGACAAAGTATTGTAATGGAAGATCATGCTATTAATTCCAAAACCGTATATCGGGGGATTGCTTATGCATATCAACCAAAGCCAAAAGTTGACTTTTAGTTAGAAATACTACACAGTGACTACACAAAGCATTCAAACAAATCTGTCTTGGAAAACATAGGAATCAAAGTCAAGGTTCTCCCCCTGCCAGCCCATTGGGGTTCATTAGTGTGATGCAGCCGTCTCATTTTTATAATTAAAAACACACTTATTCAACAAGTTCTAAATATACTAAAACTGAAAGAAAAAAAAAGGAGGAGATAGACCATTTAATTACAAAATAGCTCTACACGATCCCTATCTCATGTCCTTCGGGCCAAAACCTGAGTGAATTCATGACCCTCATATGATGGCTGGAAGGTCTGATTAACTATGATGGAGAAACAAGCTCCAGTAGAACACCGCCCTACTCTGAAACTACCTGAAATGTACAATGGGAAGCATTAATAAAATCTCTTCAGCAGAGCTTAACTGCACATTAGTTTACCTTCCAGTGTAATTTAATGTTGCGCATATTGCAATTAATAATAAAAACTCATATTACACATATAGTACGTGTTGGAAATCACATTAGAAACCATGCCTGAAAGCTTTTTAGCCTAGAGTAGGTGCAAGGGATATGGCGATCAGCCAGTTAATAAAAAACAAAAAGGAAGGAGGGCTCAGAGCCAAAAATTCACTACTAACTGTTTACTCAGCACATGTGGATAGTTATCTTTATTATTTCCCCACTCCACCCCACCCCCAAAAAGGGGGGGGGGGAAATCACCTAACCACTGTTTTAGAGGCCTTTGATATTAAATCCAGCAGCATAAATTTATTCTATAGTTTGTTATTTGGGCTGTAAATTGTTGCATCCATTTTCTGTGCAGTTCTTAACTATGGAACTCATTGTCCTCCTGGGCACAGCAGAGCCTACGGTGATTTTTCCTAGTTGAAGAATGTAGGATGGCTAGCGGTCGGACTGCTTGATTATTATTTTGGGTATAGTGGTTTGGCATGACAGATTATTAGTGTATCTCGTTAGTTTTTTGTATAATGTATTTTATTGCTGAAAGAAAACCTATTTAAAATACTTGTATTAATCATACCTGGACTATTAAAAATATTCTATTGTTAAATGCACCTTTCAGAATACAGTTAATTTCCCTTAGGGACTGTGTCCAAGCTTTTCAACACTATGGTATTTTTAGAAGACTTTTTAAAAATTCATTTACATATAAAATTCTGCCAAGTCCTTTCCAACAAGTTTAGCCGAGCGAATTCTTCCAATATTTGTGTACATTTCAATGGTGGCATGGGACAGATCCTGTTTAAAGGTAAAGAAACAAGAATTTAACAAGTGCAAAACATGGAACAGAAAAGAATTCATTCTTGAACCAAAAACCCCAATGAACAGTTCAAAGTGAACATAATTATATGCTGATTTTCATATAGGATTTTGCTTAGCAGTTGCACACAGATACTTCACAAGGGAAATGCCACACAATTATGATAGTTTATTTGAAGGGACAATCATCATCTTAAAATAAAAATGTCTTGAAACAAGTTATTACTACTACAACTGAAAGAAATTGGAAAAAGGATTTGGGGGGGCAGATTTTCTACACCTGGGAAAACTTTGCATCTAAGTAACCATCACTGTTTTCCCTGTATAATCAGTAACCCTCTATGTCGGTATTACACACAGCAAAAGAGGAAAGAAAAACATCTTTTGAAATAGGACAATGAGATTTTAATACCACAAAAACTGACAGGGATTAAGGGCAGATGTAGTATTGAAACTACTTCTAACTCATTTTTAAAGTGACTACGTTTCTAGGTGACAGTATTCTGTTATCCTCTAGGCTAGATTTTTGTGCATCCTGTTCACATTTATCAGCTCATTACAAGTTTGTACAAGAGAATTGTCATTTGGGTTTTTAATCAAACATTATGCAGCACTACTTGGAAATGTGTGCATGTACTGCTGGAGTGAAAGATCATGTAACTAGTCCTATTCTGAAATAAGTTTAATCTGAATGAGAGAGCAGGGGCGGCGCTAGGCATTTCGCCACCCCAAGCACGGCAGGCATGCTGCGTTCGGCGGCTTGCCTGAGGGAGGTCCGCTGGTCCCGCAGCTTCGGTGGACCTCCCGTAGCTGTGCCTGTGGGAGGTCCACTGAAGCCGCGGGACCAGTGGACCTCCCACAGGCAAGCCGCCGAAGGCACCCTGCCTGCAGCCCCCGCGGCGCCAGCAGAGCACCCCCCGCGGCTTGCCGCCCCAAGCACGCGCTTGGCATGCTGGGGCCTGGAGCCGCCCCTGTGAGAGAGGAACCTCAATCAACAGGTGCAATTCCCAAACAAAGAACTAAGGCCTGGTCTACACTAGGGTGGGGGGTTGAACTAAGGTACGCGACTTCAGCTATGCGAATAGCGTAGCTGAAGTCGAACTACCTTAGTTCGAAGTACTCACCCGTCCAGACACCGCGGGATCGAAGTCTGCGGCTCCCCCGTCAACTGCGCCACCACCGTTTGCGGTGGTGGAGTTCCGGAGTCGACGGGAGCGTGTTCGGAGTTCGAACTATCGCGTATAGATTAGACGCGATAGTTCGAACTCCGAGAAGTCGAACGCTACGCGTCGACCCGGCAGGTAAGTATAGACCTGCCCGAAGAGTTAAAGTTGTACATAGATATATTTTGAAACATTTATCTAGTTAAATAGTTTGAGGCACTCTGCTGGAAGACAAGCAACCCTTGAGCCCCATTCCCTGCACAGTCACAACTTGCTGGTCAGTCTCCTTAGCTCTCCATCCCTTCCCCCAGCTAAATTTCTAATATGGCTACAGACCCCTCTCCTTCACAAACACATTAACCAGAAAACCACCACATATATCACACGTTGGCAACTCCAACTCCTTCAGTCTCCTCATCCACTCTGGACCACGGATACCAACATTTTATATCATTCTATCCATATACAGGCTAGAAACACAACCCTCCCTTCCTGCTATGTTCAGCAACATTTCACCTCCCACATAGTCTAAAGACAGTCTCTCTCATTCAACATTTCACAATTAAGATCTTCCCTGTGGAGTCTCGATATACAGACTAAAACCCCATCTTTCTCTCATTAACATCTCATGATGGTTTTACCCCACCCTACAGATGAGGTTCTCAAACTTCATTCCACAACCCCCTTCTGACAACAAAAATTACTACACAATCTCAGCAGGGGGGTACAATGCCTGAGCCCAACTAAGCCCCGCTGCCCTGGGTAGGAGGGGGAGGGTGGGTGAGAGGATCTGAAGCCCAGCCTGTAACCCCACACAGTGGGGCTTGGCCTTTGGCCCTGGGACCCAGCAAGTCTAATGCCAGGTGTGGCGACCCCATTAAAACAGTTTGAGAACTGCTGAGATAGATCAAACATCCCTACATTGTCAATTGTAGACATACTGGCTATAAACATCTCAGTTACATACACACAAAAAGATAGGAGCCAACATGTGTGTAGTAGATTTTACACTTGATATGAAAAAGTTTCTGAAGTTGTTGAGACTTGTTAATCTCTGTTAATTAGGACACTACAGAATCAGAGAAAGTAGTTCATGGAGTTGTAGCTCAGCATTTTCTGACTTTCAAAATTTAAAAACCCTACAACATTACTTAAAGTGTATATGAATATTTCAAAATGTTTCAACATCCATAATTCCTAGTTTTAGTTGGAAAATTCCTTACTTTTCTAATTTTAATTAAATAGATATTATCTAGATATTGTGTTGTCAGTAAATAGAAAGGTCTCATTATAAAAATATGAATGTGCTTCAATTTCAAATTATATTTATTGTTGCAACTGAGGTTGGAAATATATACACTTTTACAGTGTGCATTAATTACTTATTTGAATTTCTAATGCATTCAAGTTCTGTGTAGCCAGAAGCACAAAGGAATTTCACTAATGTAACTTCCAAGCTCTGCAGGCATTTATTTAGCTTACAATTTCTTAAATTCTGCAAGATCTCAGAGATTAGAGACCTTTACAAAGTTCTCAGAAGTTCAATTCAAATTTTTGCATTGTCATTCCAAAAATTTATTAGTTTACTAATTTGCATTAGATCTTACTGAGAAATAATGTAGAACAGCAAATTTGAAGTGTTTAGACCAAACCCTTTTTGAGATACTTTTACAAAATTGAAAAAAAGAGCACAAGTTTCAAAGTCCCATATTTTAAAAGTGACTCATTCAATTTCCCTCAACTTCTTCCATATCAAATGTCACTGGCCTAACAGTATGTACAAGTTTCAGGCACAAGGGAGTTTTTTCATAAAGAAAAAAAATTGGGTGACGTGAAAAGTCTGACTTAATACTAAGTAGCTTACAAATATAACTACAGAATTATTACTGTGGCTCCATAATAGAGAAAAGGAGATACCACATTACAAACAAACAAGTTATGATTCTTTAACATACAACTAAGGTCTTGATCATTCAACAAGACATGCTATCTCCAACCCTTACACCTATGCTGAGTGTCATCAGTTTCAATAGGATTAACATTATACTCAGGAAAAAAAATTCCATTTAAGATCATAGCTTAAGAAAATTTCCTGAAAAGCTGGATGCAAACATCAGACTGTTTCCTGAACAGATCTAATTTATCCATCATATAATCTAAGATCAGAATAATATATAGTTTCTGAAAGTATGGCCAATTTTTTTTTTTTTTTTTTTAGAACATATGACGTTACAAATCCATTTACATCCCCATTGTAATAGGTATTCAAGTTAAACCAAAAATTTCAAAACCTTGTGACTAATGTTAGGCTCCCAACTCCATATTGTGACACTAACTAAACAATAGTGTGCACATTTGAATGTCAGGGTATGTCTTCACTACTGGCCGTATCAGCGGGCAGCGACCGATCCAGCGGGGATCGATTTATTGCATCTAGTCTAGACACAATAAAACAACCCTCGAGTGCTCTCCCGTTGACTCCTGTACTCCAGCTCGGTGAGAGGCGCAAGCAGAGTCGACGGGGGAGCAGTAGCAGTCGACTCACCACAGTGAAGACACCACGGTAAGTCGATCTAAGTACGTCAACTTCAGCTATGTTATTCACGTAGATGAAGTTGCGTAACTTAGATCGATTTCCCCCCCCCCTGCTCCCCCTGTGTAGACCAGGCCTCAGACTGCATAAGTGCCAAAATATAGATTTGAGACCTTAACATTAGGTACCCAAGGTTTGAAAATGATGGCCTTAACCATTCTATGAATATACATAACAGGTTCACCATTTTCTGTATGTATATTTACTACAGTGTAAATACTTTTACGCCATACTTACTAAGTAGTGTTTTTCAAAAGCTTCTACAGATGATAAGGCCTCCTTGAGTTTCTTATAAGGACTTTGTGCGGTGTTGGCTTCAAAATAAAGTGAAAAAGATACTGACTTACAAACAGATTTTTGTTTTAACATGCAATAATCAAATGTAGAGAGAGAACAACATTATTTTTATATTATGTGTTACAGTTAAAGATGGTCCAGACTATTTAGGTAACAATCCTGTTTTTTCAAATTCTAAATTAAAATGTCTAGTTAACAGCATTAATTTTACTAACCACTACATGTTGCTCCAGTCAAAATTCAAATGACATTACAGCAGCTAAGAAAACTTCCCTACACTGTTTTAAAAATACTGTTCTATATCACATTCACCAAAATCTGTCAGAACATAAAATTATATTTAGATACTCCCCTGTATCTTAACAAGGTTAATACTTCTCATACTTACCCATTTTAGGATTTATAAAAAACAGTATGAGAAGCTTCTGCACTTTATATTAGAGAGACAAAATAGGTGATGTAATGTCTTCTATTTGACCAACTTCTGTTGGTGAAAGAGCCAAGTTTTTGATCTTACAGAGAGCTCTTCTTCAGGTCTGTACTTTATATGGTATTTTAGTCTCTCAAATGACTTTAAAGTATTGCATTCTACTAGAAAAGTCTGCAATACTGGAACTTAAAAAAAGTTGTTTGGTTTAACGTCTTTATGTCACTCCAAACACTTGGTGAGGAAAAAAAACTACCAACTGCAGCAAGTCAAAAATTATAAAAGGGAAAACTCGCTTTTAATGGAATTGCAGTAGACTGCATATTGCTGGATTCCCTTTCACTCATTATCCCACCTGCAAAAGTAGAATTACATCTCAGCATTTGGCAAACAGTACAAATACACTAATTGTACCAGTAGATATTTAACATATGGATTTTTTTCCATTAATTGTTTAGAGATTCAGACTGATACAGAAACAAGGCCAACTAAATCTACGTGGTGCTGACTAATACAGTACAATGATGTCACTTTATAACCCTAGTTATATACAGGGTATACAATATCAGATAAGGATTCTTCTGTTTCATTCTCAAACTGAATTTTAATTTTAAGGCTTGTAGCAGGAGCAGCAATAGAAGTATAATTCAGAACCAAGAGTGATCAGAGATGTCTGCTGTGGCACCTCATAATGTTGATAAATTTAATATATAACTGGGAAAGCCACACTACGCATTAAAGGGTTATAATTAATTTTTTTTTTAAAAATATTGAAATACACACACTATACCACTCAAAGAACATATGCTCCCCCTTTTCCCTTCACCCCCACAGTATCACATGTACATTTATCCACCTACAGAACAGGATTTAATTCTGCCCATCTAAAGAGCTAATCTAAGACGGAAGCCACCACATACTTAAACAGATAGCAAGGTATTACATAAAGTATATATGTTTTTGGTAGTACCTGTTTCAGGGCGCTCTGCTCCCAAGCCTGCTAACAGATCAACTGTTCTGTTAAGATCTTCTGAATTAGGTCCCTTTTCTGACACAAGTCCACACAGGTAACCAAGGGACTTTAGCTATGGAAATAAATACATGCCATAAATATTTGTTTCAAAAAGTTACGAATATCCATACAAAAAGCCTTGCTAACAAAGGTCTTCTACATCATGACTCCCAACAGATCGGTACAGGCTGTTTTGATAATAAATACTATTGTCATATTACTACACTTATAAAACCTTTATTAAAATTATCTCCTCAAGGGACAGACAGGAGAGCCTTCTAAAAGTGGCGTAGCATTTTACTTGAAAAGCTGAAAGGAATCTTATTTAAGACTAAATTATATTTACAAGTCAATAACTTTTGGTATTAAAGACATTAAAATGTAAACACTCAGCACTTATTTTTATAACACACCTGATATATCAATACTTATTAAATCCAGGGGTTTTGGGTTTGTTTTTTTTTAAATGTATAGAGAACAACTTTGATCTACCTGGCAGTTACTAACAGACAGGTGCATTTAAAATACCAGGTTTATAATAGTTAATTAGTGTCTTGTGTTTCAGTAAAAAAAAATAAACTACAAAACTGTATGATGTCCAGAGCCTCCAATGTACGGACTGGGTGGCTATACAGACTGAAAACTCATAACACATCTAATTATTTATATAATGCTGTATGTGAAATGAAACATTTCTTCTTGAACAGAGATGATCAGCAGGGCTGCCTTTAACCAACACAGTGCCATTAAAGATGTAGCTGAATAGTTACCGATCATTATGGGACTGAACTGGGGGTAGTTTGCTAAATTCTGTGTCAAAGGATGCTATCTGACTGAAGGTCAACCCTGGTGATTATTTTCTGATGTGAATAATTAGATTGTCATTTTAGCATAACAGAGGTTACTGGATCAACAAGTTATCCAATCTATTTTATAATAAGTTCTCATTACTTGTCTTGCCCCTCGAAGTAGTAAATTTCACACTGTGTGGAATAATATTTTCTTTTAATGGTTCTAAATGGACTTTTTGTAATCCCACCTCTTTTGCAGTTTTGCCATTGGTTCTGGTGCTCTTCACTCCATGCCTCTAACATTGCAGTCCTTCTACAGACTAACCTCTCCCTGCCCATTATGTTTCTCAACATTCTCCCTCCCCATTTATCCACTCCACCTGTACTCCAACAATTAACTCCTCAACCCTATTTCAAAGCCAAGGGCATCCCCCAAAAGTTTTAATATAAACAGTTATACATTGTAATAATGGCTTGTAAATAGCATGATGTACCCATCACCTCCTTGACTATTTTGCTTGTATGTTTTTCCATTTTATCCTTTAGTCTTGCCTTTTTAGGATATAAGCTCTTCTGGGTGTGGACTGTCTTCCTATGTTTATACAGTACCTAGAACAATGGAGTCCTAATCCTGATGGGGGATTTTAGGAGGTACCACATTATAAACAAAGTAAAAATAGTAATTAATAAAAAGAAAATGTGAGAGTTCCCAGCAACTTGGGAGAGTAGCAGATAAGTGGGCTATTGAAGCCAACATTGTCAACTACAGTGAAGGTTAATTATGTCTACTGTAATTATATAACAGCCATGATTTCTATATTGTAACTAGATTTCTACAAAATCCGTAATATGCTGGAAGTTGGGGGAAAAATCAAAATATAAATAAAAAGTCTGGAGGAGTAGAGGCTCTTATTCAGCTCAGGGTTTGTCCTCTTGCAACACATTCACAGCACCCTCCTCCTTTCAGCTGACAGACTTCCTAAGTTCATTTCAAAGCTAATCAGTACCACTACTGATTAGCTAGAGCAGTCACTGCTTAGCAACATGAAGCACTTCTCTTTCCCTCCCTACATCAAAGAGCTAAGCATGTGCTTCAGCCCTTGCCTCCCAATGAAGAAATAGAAAAAAATGTAAACCTGATTATATCAGGTAGCACGACAAAGTACTACCAAGCTAGTCTACGGATCAGTGTATTAAAGAACTTCTAGATTCACAATAAAACATGTCCCAGTTTATCACGGAGCCATGGCACATTTCAAGTGATGTCTCCGTAACAAACATCAGCTTGCTTACCTTTTCAGTGGCATAGCTCCACAGGCCAACTGTGTGGGAAACATTGGCATCTACTTGTGCTCGGTCACAGCAGCCTTCTATTCTTTGTAGGACCTCTAAACAGCTCAAAAATACCCAGCAATCCAAAGCTCCAGGAGGAACAGAGACCTGAAGATAAACAGTACAGGTCATTGAGAAATGAATAATTGCTTGATCATATTAGAACATAGCTTGAGAGACTGGGGAAGAGGTGCACTGCATGGAAAGTAGCTTCCATTTAAGGAGATTAAGACTGAGGGCTAGTGTACACTACCGCTACATCGGCGCTGCAGTAGCATATCTGAAGACATGCTATGCCAATGGAACAGTGCTCTCCTGTCAGCATAATTACTCCACCTCAACTAGAGGTGAAAGCTACGTCAGCAAGATAGCATCTCCAGCCGACATAGCACTGTGCAGACACCGCTTTAAGTTGATGAAACGTACGTTGCTCCAGGGGGTAGGAGGTTCACACCCGAGTGACATAAGTTACATCAACTTAAATGGTAGTGTAGACAAACCCTAGGTTTGCTCAATCTGGTAAGAGAAAATCTGATAAAAGCATATTAAACAACAAATGGTATAAATACATTGGGAACTCCTACTTACTCTGTGTTGGGCTACATGAGTAACGTGACAATCAAATTCTAAGGCACCGAATTTAAGGTAGAGAAGAGGAAGTGTTTTTTAGTGCAACTAATAATTATCTCATGGAGTTTTCACTACCATGGTATCTTAGAAACAATCAGAAGGATTAACTTTGACTAAGAATAGTATCTGCAGCTACAATAGCAAGGATAAGACTAATAAGGAATTAATCACAAGCTTGATTAATCAGGAAGACATTTTCCCATAATGACATAGTACTGTTCCTGAAAACTGATATATGATCAGCTTACTAATACTTAACTTTGGTCACCTGATATACATTGGGGATGGTCAAAATTTATCCCCCCAGCATACCCGATAAAGCCACGGTATAACACTCAGTAGTAGACACACACACACAGTTCTGAAGTGAGCTGCTGGCCCACATATCAAGAAGATAGCCTTCCTGCCCTATTCCCCACACAACTATACATTTGTTACCACATATAAGTTAATTATTGGCAATAGATCATGACATTGATAATGAATTCAGGAAAGAAGCATATGAATGACTATCAGCTTCATAGTAAATTGATATTAGTTTTTCAGATAAGGCTCAGAACCTTTTAACAATACAAGACAATCATAATGCTACCTCCAAAAAACAAACCTTTATGCAGTCTCCATCCATATGGCTACACGTCAAGGAAAAACCCCTGGCTGCCCCATATCAGCCGACTTGGGCTCATGTGGGGCTCAGGCTGCAGGACTGTTTCACTGCTGTGAAAATGTTTGGACTCTGGCTCGAGTCCCTGCTCTGAGACCCTCCCACCACGTAGGTCATGATCCTCACAGGTAGATATTTATTTTAAAACGTATAGTAATGTACATGTAATATTGTAGCAATATTACAATTAGAAACATTTTTACACCATTATATTGGTAGTACACTAGGAGTGCTGAATGTGTTAGCAGTGAGTGACAACTGGACAGAAACCTCTGTTATTATTGAACAAGAGATGTTATTTACATAATGAATTATATTACACTAACTCACTTCTAGTAGCTTAAGCTCCTGTACACAGTTGTGAAGAAGCTCTAGTGCTCGCTGGGACACCTCCCATGGTCTCTGTAGGAAGATCAGCAACGTGCACTGGCGAGAAAACAGGTAACTGCGCAAGTCTAGTAGAGTGGCTTCTTGATTCTGAATTAGCTCTCGTTTCTCCATATCTATTGGTTTACGGAGAATCAACCCATTCCAGCTCCGCACTGGTTGGCAGAAAAATGTCAACCAATTTGCTCCATCTAAGTAAACAAATATACAGTTAACCTCCAAACCCATTATTTTAAAGTAAGGCTTTTTTTTTTTAAACCCCACAACAATGTTAGGGCCAAACTTTAACTCAAATACCTACATAAGCAGCCTGATTTTCAAAAGTGGCACCCACACCTCCCATTACTTACTCTAGATACTTAAAATTAGGCACCTAATTTTTAAAATGTTGACCTAAATACCTGACAGCTATAAGCTGTAAGACAATTGGTTTACAATGTATTTCTGGATGATTAAAGTAAATCTCAAGTGAAATTACAGCTAGAAAGCTGAGCAACTTTATCTGCCTGAACATCCATTAATTACACCTCACCATGATAGGTGTGTCCCTTATTTTAGTCATCTGCCTTTAAACAAATAACTTATAGTGAGTTAGTGGGAAAGTGTTCCATACATCTTTGTATTTTACATCTACACTTAGTGGTATATGAACACCTCATGTTGTATTATGAAATATCATAACATCTTATACAAAATGATTGATTTCACATTACTTGACACTTCTCGAAAGGTATGTATCCCATGTTATTGCCAAACTGAAATGAACTCAAGTCTCATGCTGCTTGTAGAAAACAATTTATATTAAGTATACAAGGAAAGAATTGTATACACATGCATTAACTGGGCATGGCATAACTCTAGTGTCTAGAATTCCTTACTGTATCTAATTTGAAAAGCACATTTTAGCTAGTGTCTAAGGTAGCCTGTAATCATGCATGTTGTTTAAAAATCATATTCGATTCAATGGGAAGCCTTCAAAATAGCATGCTGGGATATTTGATTTTTAATGACTCAATAGCAAGCTTTGGGAACAAGCAGCAGCACAAGGGCCAGATCAAGACATAGGTACTTTAGACCCATGGCTAGGGCCCCCAGTTCTTGGGAGTCACATGAGACCAGAATCTCAGCTTTCATTATGTTTCTAGACCTCACGGATGCACAGGAAAGCTTGAACACATGACCGGAGTATGACTGTTGTCTGTCTGAATCTGGAGCGAGCATGAAACAATAGCTCCAAGTATCATGTCTCATCTTAATTGAAATCTGCTGCCACCCTAGGAAAGGGTATGGCAGAACCATATACTTTGTGCCTAGAGCCCTGTCTTACTTTAATTTGGTCCTGAGCAGAACAAAGAGTGGAACTAACTAATCTGCTGCACACATTCACTTGTTGATTTAAAGCACTTACCACCAGCACCAAAGTTAACAACATATTGAGAGAACAAGGCATCAAGTTCATCATATTGCACCAAGGCATCTTCAAACTGCTGCAGCATTTCAAAGACAAAGGCCAGCTCTTCCTTTTAAACACACAGAAAAAGAAAGGTACAAGTTATCAAAATGTATTGCGGTCAATATTGTGGATTTTAAAAATTAACTATGAAAAGGACTCACTAACCCAAAAGGAATTCTCCAAACTTGTCTCTGAGGGTTTGAATACCCAGGACAATGTAACGTTACGATTAATTATACTGCTATAACTCCCTTGATGGACACTCTAATTCCAGAATAAGAGTGCCTTTTTCCAAGTTAACCTATACTGCTTCCAAAGCTAAATGGGAAAAAGCTAAACTACAGTAAGCCTGTCCACATGAAAAGTTATAGTGGTATAATTATACTGGTAAATTCTTCCTGTACAGACAAGCCCTTACTCACTATAATAAAATATTTAGAACAAGCCTTAACTCTCAGGAAGCTCATAAAACTCACCTCTTCCAGAAAACACTGTTAATGTTCTTATAATTTATTCATTCTATTTATATTATGGAGACACTAGTTGCAGCTCCACAATTAAAGTTTGGTTTTACACTTAAAGCAGGGATTCAACATATGTTATGTATGAAAAATTCCATCTATTTTCCCCCAAACAACAGCACTTACTCCATAGAATAAACTTCCTGGGAATTTACAAGTAAATCTGTTGATGAGTTTAGGAGTTAAAATTAGTTAAACAGGTCCTTTGAGAAACTTAGCACTTGGTGTCACCTCTCTTTCCATCCTGAATAGGGTTAACAGAATAATGCAACAGCTTTTAACTTCAGCCTACATGACTATGAATAAGGTACAGTCAAACCTCGCAATAACGTACCCCGCCATAAAGCGAAATCACATATAACGCGATCATAAGTTGGCTCCCCTTTAAGGCCTAATACCAGTGGTCCCCAACACCATGGCACCCGCCGGGGCATTGATGTGCCCCCGCCTAGTGCCCAGCAGGGGAGAGAAGCTGCGGCCCCTCGCCTGTCGGGGACAGAGAGCGCCGAGGCTGCGGGCGCCAGTGCTCTGTCCCCGGCAGGAACGGGGCCACAGCTTCTCTCCGGCTTCAAGAGGAGCCGTGGCCCTGCGCCTGCTGGGGACAGAGAACTCCAGGGCTGCGGGCGCCGGTGCTCTCTGTCCCCGGCAGGCGCAGGGCTGCAGCTTCTCTCCGGCTTCAAGAGGAGCCGCGGCCACGTGCCTGCTGGGGACAGAGAACTCCAGGGCTGCGGGCGCACGCTTAGGTTTGGGATAATTGCAACAACATCCCCATAATGTTATTTTACTCTAAATTACTGATATGTATTTTCACCCTCAATTCCACCTTAATGAGACTTCTCCTGTCCAACCACCTGGTTGTGTGTTACATAATGAGCCTGGGGGGGAGAGGGGGAGGAGAGAAGAAGGTGGTAAGTGGGGAGGCAAGAAGTCTCAAGCGGTGGTGGGACCAATCTTACATAATGCAAAAACTCAAAACTATATGGCATCACACATCAAATCAATCCCTAATGTTATAATTTGAATGTGCCGTTTTTTTCTGTAAGTGTTTAAATGTTTATTAGAACAAATCAGATACATTTAGGAGTCATGCAGATCTGGAAATTCAAAACATCTGAAAACAGAATTCTCTCCAGAGAATTACATGATTCCATTTAAAAAAAATAACTTTAAGATCATTTATGCTCTGATAACATTCTAAGCAAAAGAAAGTTTAGTAATATGTAGAGCACATTGGTATAATATTTTAACTAGAAGGGTTCATTTGCACAGCCATAATATATTTTAATTTTTAAGACTTTTACACAAAGGCAATGGAACAGCTAATAAAATGCTTATTAAAAAAAAATCTATGCTCACATCTAATCCATAGCCTTTCTGCTGTCCAAGGTCCTAAGACACACAGAAGCCTGAACAGAACAGGTGAACACAGCACCACAAAAAACACTGCAGGCAAGAATAGTGACAAGTTTTGCCATAATACTAGCCTCTATTTCTTTTAAAAAGGAGCCTGATCTAAAAAAATACAGCCAAAAAGAATGCTTTCAACAAAGCAAAAGGACTAAACACTTTTTTAAAAATTTCTTCTTTAAGTCTGTACCTGGACCATGAAATACTCGCAAAAACTCCATCCTGGCTCAGTCCTCTTCTCCCTCAAAGTTCTCATGTCATCTTCAAACTTGCCTAGATTTTTGGTAAAAGACATGAGAAGCAGCGTCCTGAGTTTTGTCAGGAAGGCGTTCCAGGATTCCTGAGAACGGGAAGAGTCTTTCAAGGGGTCAGACAGTACCACACATCTGTAAAGATATTGATAGAAATTATTTTGTGGGAATAAAAAGTAACATCCAGACATAAAATAAACTTATAATAGCCCTTGCAATTAACTACTGTAAACAATGTCAAATCAAAAGAGCAAGGAAACTCAGATTTCTATTCAACATCAATTCAAGACTTATTAGTAAATGGTATGAGCTAAGAACAGAGTCAATGGAGGCAAAAAGTAAGAGCGTTAAAATGATAATGTATATTGAACTGCCTTGAGCATACTGTAGATAGAAAGGAAGCATTTGTTTGGTAGGCGGGAGGGTCCTGACACGCGTCAGGAATGGTCTAGTTATTGCTTAGTCCTGCCTTGGAGGGGAGTGCAACAGACGATGTATCAAGGTCTCTTCCAGTCCTACACTTTATGATAGGTTTAGAAAGAAATTTAAATCCGTGTTCCAAAAGACAAGATTACAAAATGAGTATATTCTATATTTTCAAAATCAATTAAAAACGTTTTAGAAATCCAAAAGACAAAAAAGCTCTGCTGTATAGGTTCCTGGTGTAAGGCTTTATGAGCCATGGGAGCAAGGAGTAGTTGGGGTTGCCAAGGATCACTATGGGCATTTGCACATTCCCTGGTGGAATATTCTGGTCTGGAAAGAAAATCCCAGTGTGCAGCTTTCTATACAGTCTAGTGTTCTGAAAGATGCGTGCATCATGCACCTTCCCTGACCACTCTGCACTGATGTCAGACAAATGGCCTCAGTAATCCACCAGCGCCTGCAAGACCATGGAGAAGTAGCCCTTTTGGGTTGATATACTTTGTCATGATATGGTCTGTGGCCAAAATTGGGATACGAGTTTCCCCCCCTGCAATTAGGGAATCCCATTGCCTCAAAGTCATCAATTATTTGTCCTGGACATCACTAAGAGTCACGGTCCCTCAGGTTACTAATGGCCCTGCACACTTGCATCACCGCAGCCGCCACAGTGAACTTTACAACTCCAAACTGGTTTGCAACTGACTGGTAGCAGTCTGAAGTTGCCAGCTTCCACACAGCGATCGCCACTCACTTTTCCACAGTGAGGGCAGCTCTCATTCTGGTGTCTTTGCATCGCAGTGTTGGGATACTTCCACACAGTTCCAGGAAGGTGGCTCGGTGCATACAGAAGTTCTGCAGCCACTGGTTGTCATCTTATACATTCATCATGATGCGATCCCACCACTCAGTGCTTGTTTCTCAAGTCCAGTACCGACAGTCCACCATGGCAAACTGGCCCATGAACGCCTGCAGCAATTTTCAATTATTTGTTTCCATGGAAGACAGTAGGGCAGGCATCACCGATTCACTCTGTCACAGCTCATGAAATACTGCAAGACCAGCCACACTGTGTTCATAATGCTCATCACCAGACTGATCAGCAGCTCAGGAATTATGCTGCCAGACAGAGGTGGCAGGCGTACAGTTTACATGGACTGTTGAAAAACAGCACACAACGAAGTAGCAAGCCCATGGAATGATGGGACAAAACAATGAATCATGCGACAGCGAGCATGCCCCCATGGTGCACCGTGATCTGTTCCCACAGCTCCCAGTGGCAGAGGGTGGAAAGTTGCACAGTGAGATAGCTACCTTGATACAACGTTGTCAATGAAAAAGCAGTGACTGTGGATACGCTCAGCTTACACAAGGAATGTTGTGTGGATGCTCCACTGATGTTATTAAAGTGACTTATGATCATTGACAAAACTTAAGTTAAATAGTGTAGACATGGCCTAAGACTTTACTCTTGTACTTTTCCTCTGGCTCACTGGTGATGGGTTTACATAAACCTTGAAAAACCAAGGATTTGAAGTTCTGAAAATTTATTTTGGTTACTTCATTAATTCTGAATCAGTGTCTACAAAGATATAGCTTCAGCATGTTTAAAGCCTTTATCTTTTCTGGAAGAGGTGAACATCCAGAATTTAACTGTAGCCCTACAGAACTACTATTTACACACCCACCCACCCCCACCCTTCCTTTTTAAATTTTTATTCCAAACCACTACTAATTCAGGAAAAGATGCAGCAAAAAACTTTTTCCTCTGTTGGTTCATATTTTGGGACAGATGGACATACATCTCACCAATGCCATTTGCTTAATGTTAGGCATCAGGGAAGTTACTATTCTTTTAAGTGAAAAACTTTGATTATCCAGAAAACTAGTTTTACAATTATAAACAATAGTCCTTACCTGTCACTTTGTTTGTTACAGAAGTCATTTCTTATTTTATCTACTATAGATGTTCGGGGAAGGATGTTGGTTTTGTTCTTTTTTTTTGCATCACTCTCAACGACCACAATTAACCAATCCACAGAGCTGTGCACTTTCAGAACATTCTGCCACTTGGTGATGTCATCCTTTACTGTAGCTTTGTACACTTCTGTATCCTGGGATTATAAATAATGAATTAGCAAATCAAATTGACAATCTGGACAAATTTGAAAGATTTTGTTAAAACAGGAAAAAAACATTTCAAATGATACTGAACGGAATTAGTGACACAGATTATTGAGAAGTTAAACAAGGACAACGTCAAGGTAAGGTTTTATTCTTTCGATTGACTACTTTATTACTACTACTTTAGACTCTTTCAAATGAAAGATTTTTAAAAATCAAATTTACCCTGAACAACTCACTGAAATTTGGAACTTGATTCAATTAAGACAATGAAACTAGACTGATTAATTTCATTTTCTGGTTCTAATACACCAACAATGCAGTGGCATTTGGGTTTTCCAACACCGCTGGAAAGCTTTAAGTTGTTTGTATCTTCAATGACTTAAATTTAAACAACTGAAGTAACTCATTTTCTGTAACTTTTTTCTTTTTTACAGATCAACTATGAACATATTGTTATGAATATTCACGATGCAAAGTTGTGTCGGTTAGTTGTGACTGGTCAAGTCAGATGGTTAGTGTCTGTTTTTTTGATTGTATGGGAATTTCTCCTATAATGACGATAACTCCTGGTGAATGAAACATTGCAGATAAGCAATATTAGGAAGTTTTAAATTTTTCCATTTTTGGATCACAAACCTGATCTAAAGCATGATTCTTGTAACAGATTAAATTCTGATTTACTGGCTGTGCGAACTATCTCCCATTTTCATAATGGGACAGTGCATGTATGCATTGTGTTGCTGCCAAGGATGTGGTCAGATCCTTGTATAGTTTAGTTTCCACTATGCCAGGGCTCTAGGAAAGGGTTTTGGAACTCCTGTACTCCTGCTGAGTCAAGCAGTGTCACTATAAAAAATAATGGTTACTCACCTTCTCGTAACTGTTGTTCTTTGAGATGTGGTGTTCATGTCCATTCTAATCAGGTGTGTGCGCATGCACGTGCACGATGGCCGGAAGATTTTTCCCTTAGCAGCATCCATCGGGTCGGCCTGTGTGCCCCCTGGAGTTGCACCCTCATGGTGCCTAATATATAGCCTTGCCGACCCGCCACCTCTTCAGTTCCTTCTTGCCAGCTACTCCAACAGAGGGATAGGAGGGTGGGTATTGGAATGGACATGAACAACATCTCGAAGAACAACAGTTATGAGAAGGTTTTTTCTTCAAGTGCTTGTTCATGTCGATGCCATTCAGGTGACTCCCAAACAAATTTAGGAGGAGGGGTCAGCGCTGTCCACTGACTGGAGTACTGCTCTACCTAAGGCTGCATCATCTCTGGCCTGCCTGGTAATTGCATAGTGTGCGGTGAAAGTGTGCATCAATGACCACATTGCTGCCCTGCAAATTTCCTGGGCAAGGACTTGAGCCAGGAAAGCTGTTGATGAAGCTTGCGCCCTTGTAGAGTGCACCATTATCGGGGGCGCTGGGATCCTTGCTAGATTTTAGCACCTGGTAACGCAGGCCACAATCCATGATGAAAAGTGTTGTGTCGAAATAGGCTGGCCCTTCATCCTGTCCGCTACTGCAACTAAGAACTGTACCGACTTCCTGAACTGTTTCATCCTTTTGATGTAAAAGGCCAGCGCTCTGTGGATGTCGAGAGTGTGGAGCCTCTGCTCCCTGTTATTCACATGAGACTTGGGGTAGAAAACCAGGAGTAAAATGTCCTGGTTGATATGCAACTGCGATACCACCTTTGGGAGGAAGGCCTGATGGGGCCTGAGCTGAACCTTGTCCTTAAAAAACATGGTGTAGGGCGGCTCGGATGTTAGAGCCCCGAGTTCAGACACCCTCTGGGCTGAAGTTATTGCCACCAGGAATGCGACCTTGTAGGAGAGGTAGAGCTGGGAGCATGTTGCTAGAGGCTCAAAGGGATGCCCCATGAGCCTAGAGAGGACCAAGTTAAGGTCCCAAGCAGGAACCAGTTGGCAGATGTGCAGGTACAACCTGTCAAGGCCCTTCAGGAAGCGACTGACCAGGGGGTTAGCGAAAATCGAGTGGCCCTGTACCCCTCAGTGGAAAGCCAAGATGGCAGCTAGATATACTCTTATGGAAGACAAGGGAAGACCGTCTTGCTTTAGGTGGAAAAGGTAATCCAAAATCTGGGGCACTGAGGCTAGCGCCGGGGAAAAGTTATGCTGAGCTGACCAGATTGAAATTCTCTTTCACTTCGCTAGGTACGTGGCCCTAGTGGAGGGTTTCCTACTGCCCAAGAGAACCTGTCTGACTTGTTCTGAACCAGAGAGCTTGAAAGTATTCAGCCATGGAGCCTCTAGGCTGTGAGATGCAGCGACTGCAGGTTTGGGTGCTGGAGCCGCCCATGATCCTGCATGAGAAGGTCCGGGAAACATGGCAGGGTAATCGGGGCTCCGACTGATACGTCTAGGAGAGACGTGTACCAGTGCTGGCGGGGTCAGGCTGGTGCTATGAGAATGAACCGAGCCTGGTCTCTGCGGATCTTGAGCAGGACCTTGTGGAGGAGCGGTATGGGTGGGAAGTGTATAGAAGCGGTTCCCCTGAATGGAGGAGGAACGCGTCCGCTGTAGAGCCCGGACTGTGATTCTGGAAGGAGCAGAACTGCTGACACTTCCTGTTGCGTCGCATGGCAAAGAGGTCAATCAGGGAACAGCCCCACCTCTGGAAGAGCAAAGATGCAATGTCCGGGCGAAAGGACCACTCGTGGCTGTGAAGATATCTGCTGCGGCAGTCCACCAGCTACTTCTGGACCCCTGGAAGGTACGACGCCTTTGGATTGACTGAGTGCTCTATACAAAAGTCCCATAATTTGAGGGCTTCCTGGCACAGGGGAGAGGAGTGTGCACCACCGTCTGTTGATATAGAACATTGCGGTCATATTATCCATCACGACCGATACACACTGGCCTGCTAGATACAGGCAGAATGACTGACATGCTAGGCGTACTGTCCTGAGCTCCCTGACACCGATATGAAGACTCAGATCTGTCTGTAACCAGAGGCCCTGTGTCCTGGGGTCCCCCAGATAAGCTCCTCACCCCAAGTCTAACACGTCCATCACTAGCATCAGGGATGGCTGTGGGGCAGGGAAGGGGACTCCTGAGCACACCCGCTGAGCGTTCGCCCACCATAGGAGTGAGTCGAGGATAGGGCGAGGCAGGGTCACGGTCCTGTCCAAGCTGTCCCTGGCAGGTCTGTACACTCACACAGGCCACGACTGAAGTGGCCAAAGCCTGAGTCTGACGTGCCGAACCACGTATGTACAGGCCACCATGTGGCTGAGAAATTTGAGAATTTCTCACGGTGGTGGTGGGGAACTGCCTGAGTCCCTGGATCATGGCGTCGAGGGCCTGGAATCTCACCTGTGGGAGGAATGTTCTGGCTTGAGTCCAAAACCGCCCCTATGAACTCTATCCTCTGGACCAGGGACAGAGTCGATTTAGTTTCATTCAGTAGGAGGCCCAGATTCTCGAAAGTAGCTCTGATGAATGCCACTTGAGCTTCCACCTGAGCCCTGGATCGGCCTTTGATCAGCCAGTCATCAAGGTATAGGAATACCTGTATCTGATGTTTCCACAGAAATGGGGGCACAAGGCTTTCTCCATGAGGATCACCTTCAGCCACTGTTCCCGTTCTTTAAGTGTCCTTGGGCAGAACTCGCAGCAGATCTTGCCATGATCTTTTTTATGGGTCTCCCCCAGGCACCTAGGACACGACAAGTGCGGACCACTCTTAGGCATGGGTTTGGCACAAGCCACGTAGTTCTTAAATCCCGGGGACTGTTGCATGCCACAGCGCCATGGCCAGATTGGGAGGGGGGGGACCCTCCCCCCCAACTACTATACTAAACTTTAACTGGAGGAGTACTACCAACAACTAACTAACTATATACACGGAATAACGAAGAAACTTGCTGAGCAAGAGCCAAGGGAAGTTCCAGTCACCGTCACTGGTGGTAAAAAGGAACTGAAGGGGTGGTGGGTTGCCAGGGCTATACATTAGGCACCATGAAGGCGCGACTCCTGGAGCGCCCAGACCAACCCGACAGATGCTGCTAAGGGAAAAATCTTCTTGCCATCGTGCACACAGACACCTGATTGGAATTGACATGAACAAGCACTCAAAGAAGAATATAAGTTACAGTTCAAATGCTCAAGTGGGCAAGTTTAAAATTTACTTTTTATGAAAACTTATGCAAGACAAACTTGATTACCTTCCACGATCATTTGAACAAACAAAAAGTTGTGTACCGGGACAGCAGAAAAGTCAAAAAGTTCATTTTTATATTATAGTGAATACCTGCAGGGTTTTTTGGTGTTATTAACCCATCTCTAGTGTTTATTAAACAAACATCACTAAGTGTCACCAAGTCATTGGCTACTATCTCCTTCAAACCAATATACTAATACAATTGTTCCCAAAACAGACTTCCACTGTGCCCCACATTAAACTATGCAGTCATACATGTTGCCATGCACTATGACTGTTACCTGTTACTTAATTAGATTTTAATCCATAACATATTGACCACGTTTTATTAGTTTTCTTAACATTCTTCTGGTTACCTTTATTATTTTGTTAACTTTTCAAATAACTCTAGATGCTCAGAGCAGGATTTTTCCTTTATTTAGTTCACCATCAATACTTTAAAAAGCATTCATTATACCATCCTCACATTCCATCCCTTTCCCCACTATCAAGGAGGCATAATTCCCAGATCGCCTGTAATGTCTTAATTTATAAAACACAGATTTGCACATTAAGTTAGGAAATCACTAATGGGCAGCAGGTTTAAAACAAACAAAAGGAAGTTGTTCTTCACACAGCGCACAGTCAACCTGTGGAACTCCTTGCCTGAGGAAGTTGTGAAGGCTAGGACTGTAACAGGGTTTAAAAGAGAACTAGATAAATTAATGCAGGTTAAATCCATTAATGGCTATTAGCTAGGATGGGTAAGGAATGGTGTCCCTAGCTTCTGTTTGTCAAAGGGTGTTAATGGATGGCAAGAGAGAGATGACTTGATCATTACCCATTAGGTTCACTCCCTCTGGGACACCTGGCATTGGCCACTGTCGGTAGACAGAATACTGGGCTGGATGGACCTTTGGTCTGACCCAGCATGGCCATTTTTATGTTCTAATCTGCTAGTTTTAGTATATTGCATACCATTTCACACCTCACCTTCCAGCAGAAACCACAACAGATTAACTTGGTGATTTAATGCACTTGAGAAACTCAAGTTCCCCAAGGCTTCATCCTTCTCAAGTGCCATCTGATAACATCAAACTTGTCTCATATTAGGACAATGCAACTCCCTCACCCATTGGTGACCCTGATAGTAACAAATGTAACCAACAGGAATAAGGGGACAGATTGTAGAATCAGCACATCCCATTTACCAAACTGGGACAGGGCAGAGATTATTTTATCTTCAATCCCACTCTCATACCTTATTATGTGCATGGTTCATGCTTAATATTTTCCTAATACTTACACAACATTCTGTCCAATAAATATGAAGGAAGGGAAAAGTCAGGAGAGCCTTGTTTCCTTCTTTGGGTAACAGCTCCTCTTTGAATTGAACAAAATTAGATTCAAGATGAATCATCTTAGGAGCACGTCCATAAGACCTATGCAGAATTTTAAAAGAATTACCATTAGTAATTGAGAAATAAGCAGCAAAACTAAAAGCAGAACAGAAATGACAGGGCAAACATTTATTACAAATGTAGCTTTTTTAAAAAAACCTCACAAAACTTAACTGTGTTCTTTATGGTTTGATTCGTGTAGCATCAATTCAAAAATTCATCTGTTTTCTCCGAAAATAAGACACATTCTCTTTGCAAGGAAAAGGGCTGGAAACTTCCAGCTTTCATTTTAAAAAGATTCTCCTTTACATGTTCTTGTGTTCTGCCAAAATTAGAGGTGGCCTTTGGCTGTGGATGTCACAGGGTCCAAAGCCCAATTCTATTTTTAAGTCTTTCCCATATGCCCTTTAAAGCAGGAACCAGGCTTATCTTCAAAGCATGGTTGCCCAAAGTGCAACCTGGAAATACCAGTAAAACTAATCTTTAGTGCTGCTAATTCCTTTATGATTTTAAAATTCAGCCTGGGCTAAATGTGGGAACAAACATACCAAATGGCCCAACATCCAGAGTTCAAGGAAAATTGGCTCTGAAAACCAGAAATCTTTCCTCCTGTTCAGCTTCCAAACCAACACAATTCACTGCACAGTGTCACATTATTAGTCACATTTTCCTAAATCCAACCATGTGCATCAAAAACAGAGCAATGGGGAAGAAAGAGAGGCGGAAATACTCTACCTTCTCCATTCCATGGGTTCTTTTGGAAGCTGCTGAGAAAGCATGGGATATACAGAAGTGAATAAATTCTGATCTCCAGCACCTAAAATTAAAGAGACCCATATTTTTAAAAGTTCCCTTTTAAAATATATATGGACAAGTTACATTTTTAAGAGACTAATTTTCATACTGGATGCATGGATAACACTGCTGTATAGAAAAATGCTTTAAAATAACTTCTTGTTATTGCATATCTCTACGAAACACCATTCATATAACTGTCCCAAAATTCCACAGAAGGTGTGAGAAAAACTCAGCTACAGCTAGCAGTCCAATGTTGTACAACATCACAAAAACCAAACAGCCTCCAAAAACTTCAATCAGTTTACACAAGACAGGCTAGGTACTAATGCCACTGTACTATGAAACAAGATAAATAGAACAAAATGTACAATCCAGCAGAGAAAACAGTAACTGATTTTCAGCAATATGACAGTATCCAGCTGACATTTACATCCTTGGCAACAAGACATAATAGGATGTTGCCCAAACCATTTAACGCCCCCCCCCCCCCCCGTGTCGCCCCGCCCCACACACACACACAAAAAAGATCAAGTAGGTCAGAAAAAAAATCTTAGTTTTAGAACTGTTTTATTATGTATTATATAAAATTACAAAACAGTAAAGGCTACATCCCTCATTTCAATACTCCTTAAGTTACATTTTTTTTTAAAAAGTTACTTTTCATAATATAAACTTAGAACCTCAAGAACTTTTTACTTTCCCACAGGATTTTATCGTCTAATTACTACACATCAATTTTGCTCCATTTTAAAATAGAGCATGAGTCAGCCATTGATTTTTTTTTTCCATTCAGTACATTGTTCTTCCCATCATTTGAGCGCCACCTCTCCATTAAAATGACATCAGTAACTAGTGTTGCAGCTCAGAGTAGAATCAAATTGTATATTTGATATAGGAAACCAAACAATCAGTAATAAACCATTTGGAGAATAGTGCTCACCAGATCAAAATTTTAAGTGTGTCAAATTTTAGACCTATAAAAACAAAGATTATCCAAAACCTAGAACACAATGAATTCACACAATCAAAAAAAAATCCCAATGTAGTTAAGATTGGGGGTAATGTCATCCCAAGGCATTTAAGGTAAATTAACAAAGGAATGGACTCGTAAGAAGTGTGGAAGGTTTTCTGCCTTTCAACTTGAACTGTCACCACCGAGTGAACAGAACAACCTCATCCTGTGATAGTGTAAACCGAGAAGAAAGAAAACTCCAAGACTTACAGATCCAGCCTTTCCTTAGCTTGCCTTATAACACCCTGGAATGGGAGAATAATTCAGCTTTTAAATTTGGTTCATAATCAAATTTTGGATTGGTAGCATAGCTCAGCATGCCTATTGCGTAGTTTCGTTTTTAGTAAAAAGGAAAGAATCACCACCAACACCTAAAGTACCAAAAGGAAAAGTAATTCCTGCGTTCTGCATCTAAAGAGGTGATTTGGATATTTTTAGGTCCTTCAAAAAAAGATGCAACTACAAGTGTGATCTCGAAAAAACACTGAACAAAAATCCAAGGCACTAGATTTCATGTATTTCTATTTTTTTTTAAACAACTGTTGCTTAGCATGAAGCTCTCTCAACTAGCGTTAACTCACCTTTATAAATGCACAGATATATTGGATATTTAGCCATATTTAGTTTAAATCACGTGAAATCTGAAACATTTGAACACCAAAAGTTTGGTTCTGAGATCCCAGCTATCTTTAATACAAGCATGAAAGGACAGAGTTTATATCTTGCTTCTGAGCTCCCTGTTGGCAGCACCACAGAACAGTGATTTTCAACCTCTTCATTTGCAGACCCCTAAAATTTTCAAATTGAGATGTGGTCCCCTTTGGAAATCTTAGGCAGTTTAAGTGTATTAATAAAATTTGCCGATGACACACAGTTGGGAGGTATTGCCAATAAGGAGGAAGACCAGAATATCTTACAAGATGATCTGGGACAACTTTGTAAGTTGGAGTAATAGAAACGGGATGAAATTTAATAGCACAAAATACAAGGTCATGCATCTAGGGACTAACAAGAATTTTTCCTGTAAGCTGGGGACGTATCAGTTGTAAGTGAGAGAGGAGGAGAAAGACCTGGGTTTATTGGTTGACCACAGGATGACTATTAGCCATCAATGTGATGCAGATGTGAAAAAGGCTAATGCAGACCTAGGATGCATCGAGCAAGCTATTTCCAGTAGAGATAGGGAAGTTAGTACCATTATACAATGCACTGGTGAGACCTCATCTGGAATACAGTGCGCAGTTCTGGTCTCCCATATTTAATAAAGATGTATTCAAACAGGAACAGATGCAGACAAGGGCTACTAAGGTTTTCCATTCATCGGGGATCATCCACCTTACAAGAGGAGACTCAAATAGCTTGGCTTGTTTAGCCTAAGCTAAAGAAGGCTATGGGGAGATATCTCTCTATAAATACATCAGAGAGATAAATACCAGGGAGGGGGAGGAGTCATTTTAGTTAAGCACCAATATTGACACAAGAACAAATGGATATAAACTGGCCATCAATGAATTTAGGCTTGAAATTGGATGAAGATTTCTAACGATCAAAGGAGTGATCTTCTGGAACAGCCTTCCAAGGGAGCAGTGGGGACAAAATCCTAACTGGCTTCAAAACTGAGCTTGAAAAGTTTATGAAGGGGGTGGTATGATGAGACTGCTTACAACGGCATGCAGCTGATATGCGATTGCTAGCAACAAATATCTCCAATGGCTGGTCATGGGACACTAGATGGGAAGGGCTCTGAATTACTACTGAAAATTCTTTCCCAGGTGTCTGGCTGGTGGATCTCGCCCAGATGCTGAGAGTCTAACAGATCACCATATCTGAGGTCAGGAAGGAATTTTTCCCCAGGTCAGACTGGCAGGAACCCTGGGGGGTTTTCACCTTCCGCTGCAGCATGGGGCACAGGACACTTGCAGGTTTAAACTAGTGTAAATGGTGGGTTCTCTGCAACCAAGTCTTTTAACCACGATTTGAGGACTTCAGTAACTCAGCCAGAGGTTAGGGGTCTATTATAGGAATGGGTGGGTGAGGTTCTATGACCTGCAATATGCAGGCGGTCAGACTAGATCATGATGGTCCCTTCTAACATTAAAGTCTTAGAGTCCGTGAACCACAGGCTGAAAACTGTTGTCAGAATGATTTCCAGTCATCAGAAAATCTTCCACTGTGTGGCATTGCAAGTGACATGTACTGAAAGAGCAAAGAATGTTTTCCTTCCAACAATCTTTGCAACAAACAAAAATGGTACTGACAACAGTAATACCTTGTATTTGGAGGGAACAGATGTTGAACAATAAAGAAGGTAATTTCTGATCCTTTCGTATTTCATTTAGGCCATAGCTCCCCATCAAACTGAGTGTGACATTCAAAACAGGTTGTGCAATCAGGTAAATATATATATTTATTTTTAATCAAGCAACAAGGATCTCACTTTTTCCCCAGATGGGATTTTCTGGCAGGAGCAGCAAGCTTTTCAGCTGATCGCAACATGTGTGATTTTTGCAGCTGATGACGATGGCCAACATGTCTTTGGTAAAGTTTTAAACAACTCTCCATGCAAGGTGTCTAGTGGCCTCCAGCTGTTAAAGCAGAGGTCCCCAAACTATGGGGCATGTGCCCCTAAGGGGCATGGAGGAATGTTTGGGGAGTGCGGGGGGGGGCCCAGGTAGGGTTGGCACCTTCCTAATTGTTGGTAACTGGACCACTGAGGCCCTGACCCACCACTTCCCCTCAAGGTCCCAGCCCACTCTGCCTTCCCATCACATGCTCCTCTCCCCCACATCTCCCCATCAGTCGCTCTAACATGTCCACTCCCTCCCACCCCCCCAGTTAGGCTCCCTCTGCACTGGGGCTGAGAGAGCCTGAAAAGGAGCCTGCCTGCAGGTAGGAGGCAGCTTAGGCTGAGCAGGGTCTACCATGGGTTAATGGCCAGGCGCCTCCCCGTGCCGTGCGGTAACTGGACTTTTGGTGTCCGGTCAGTACATCTGACTGGGCGCTGACAGGTCCCCTTTTTGACCTGACTTCTCAGTTGAAAACCAGGCACCTGGCAACCCTAGGCCTCAGCCAGCCCCCACCAAGGGCGGGGAGGAAGCACCACCCAGCCCCACTCCTAGCTCTCCACTGGAGTAAGAGTGGGGAGGGGTGGCACAAACCTGTAAAGTTTGGAGACCACTGTGCTAAAGCATCACATATGCATTCGGGACGACTTGAGGTTCTCCTCCTCAAAGAAAAAAAATGGAGAAAAAGAAAAAACTCAAAAATCATCTGGCTAAGACAAGACCCTGCTTTAAATCAGCCACAAACCTCATTAGACAGCCATTCCCAGTGCTACTGGAAAACATGGGAGAGGATGCAAGCACACTGATCAGATCAGGAATGGGGGCAAAAGCACTGAGCCTCACTTCAACTGCTAACTGTGCTGAGGAACTGGCAACAGGAATTCCCCTGTTCCTCTAAAACAGTGGTTCTCAACCAAGAGTACACATACTCCTAGGGGTATGCAGAGGTCTTTCAGGGGGGTACATCAACTCATCTAGATATTTGCCTAGTTTTACAACATGCTACATAAAAAAACACTAGTGAATTTAGTACAAACAAATTTCATAGATAATGAATTGTTTATACTGTGCTATATACTGAATTGTAAGCACAATATTTATATTCAAATTTATTTATTTTATAATTATATGGTTATATCGAGAAAATAAGCAATTTTTCAATATTAGTGTGCTGTGACACGTCCGTATTTTTATGTCTGATTTTGTAAGCAAGCAGGTTTTAAGTGACATGAAACTTGGGAAGTACACTAGATAAATCAGACTCCTGAAAGGGGTACAAGTAGTCTAGAAAGATTGAGCGCAACTGCTCTAAGGGCTTGGCTACACTTACAAATTTGCAGCGCTGCAGCAGGGTGTGAAAACACACCCTCTGCAGCGCTGCAAATTGTGGCGCTACAAAGCGCCAGTGTAGTCAGAGCCCCAGCGCTGGGAGCTACGCTCCCAGCGCTGTCCGTTATTCCCCACAGGGAGGTGGAGTACGGACAGCGCTGGGAGAGTTTTCTCCCAGCGCTGGCGCTTTGACTACACTTAACGCTTCAAAGCGCTGCCGCGGCAGCGCTTTGAAATGCAAGTGTAGCCAAAGCCTAAAACACTAGCAAAAGGCCCTTGACCTATCAAAACTCCTGTTAGCTGGAACAGGAAGGAAAGAAAGGAACAATTCTGGCTGAAAAGAACGGCCCACTGTCCTCTTCCCCCACACCCCTCTTCCTTCCAGAGAGACATAAGCATGGTCCCCCAATGTGGCTATTGTACCTTTGGTGTGCCAGTAAGTGGAACTGGCTTTCAGCTTAGGTGATCACATGAGGAACCTTGCATCAAACCTTAAGCAAGGAAAAGGTTGAAAACCTAATGTAGAGACAATGAATATGCACACACAAGAGAAAAATGTGACCAGAACCACAAAACTTCAGTATTTCTAGCACTTGAGAGCAATATCACAGTAAAGGAAGAGAACTGTATGCATGTACAAGTCAGTATTAAGTGCTTGCATGGGAATCTGAACATGAATTATGTAAGGGGTTCTCAAACTGGGGTCAGGAACCCTCAGGGGGTTGCGAGGTTATTACATGGGGGGGGGGGGAAGAGAAGCAAGCTGTCAGCCTCCATCCCAAGCCCTGCTTTGCATCCAGCATTTATAATGGTGTTAGATATATTAAAAAGTGGTGGGTCACACTCAGAGGCTTGCTATTTGAAAGGGGGCACCAGTACAGAAGTATGAGAACCACTGAACTACGTTATCCCATAATCATACTGCTCTGTACTCATCTCAGAGCTGCTTATAACCTTGCAGTTAATCTTCAATCCCTAGCAAAGTTAACATGCTGCAGAACAGCAAAATATGACGTTAAAAGATATTGCCACTTCTAGAATTGTAATTTCAGAATTTAAAGAAAATTATTGGATTGTTAATTTCTGATTATTAGGTTTCAGTGTATTTTTTAACAATAGTATTTCCCTGACTAACCTAATTGCCTTCTATGACGAGATAACCGGCTCTGTGGATGAGGGGAAAGAAGTGGATGTACTATTTCTGGACTTTAGCAAAGCTTTTGATACAGTCTCCCACAGTATTCTTGCCAGCAAGTTAAAGAAGTATGGGCTGGATGAATGGACGGTAAGGTGGATAGAAAACTGGCTAGATGGTCGGGCTCAACGGGTAGTGATCAATGGTTCCATGTCTAGTTGGCAGCCGGTATCAAGTGGAGTGCCCCAAGGGTCGGTGCTGGGGCCAGTTTTATTCAATATCTTCATTAACGATCTGGAGGATGGTGTGGACTGCACCCTTAGCAAGTTTGCAGACGACACTAAACTGGGAGGAGTGGTTGATACGCTGGAGGGTAGGGCTAGGATACAGAGGGATCTAGACAAATTAGAGGATTGGGCCAAAAGAAATATGAGGAGGTTCAACAAGGACAAGTGCAAAGTCCTGCACTTAGGACGGAAGAATCCCATGCACTGCTACAGACTAGGGACCGAATGGCTGGGCAGCAGTTCTGCAGAAAAGGATCTAGGGGTTACGGTGGACGAAAAGCTTAATATGAGTCAACAGTGTGCCCTTGTTGCCAAGAAGGCTAATGGCATTTTGGGTTGTATAAGTAGGGGCATTTCCAGCAGATCGAGGGATGTGATCATTCCCCTCTACTCAGCACTGGTGAGGCCTCATTTGGAGTACTGTGTCCAGTTTTGGGCCCCACACTACAAGAAGGATGTGGATAAATTGGAGAGAATCCAGCGGAGGGCAACAAAAATGATTAGGGGGCTGGAGCACATGACTTATGAGGAGAGGCTGAGGGAACTGGGATTGTTTAGTCTGCAGAAGAGAAGAATGAGGGGGGATTTGATAGCTGCTTTCAACTACCTGAAAGGGGGTTCCAAAGAGGATGGATCTAGACTGTTCTCAGTGGTAGAAGATGACAGAACAAGGAGTAATGGTCTCAAGTTGCAGAGGAGGAGGTTTAGGCTGGATATTAGGAAAAACTTTTTCACTAGTAGGGTGGTGAAGAACTGGAATGGGTTACCTAGGGAGGTAGTGGAATCTCCTTCCTTAGAGGTTTTTAAGGTCAGGCTTGACAAAGCCCTGGCTGGGATGATTTAGTTGGGTTTGGTCCTGCTTTGAGCAGGGGGTTGGACTAGATGACCTCCTGAGGTCCCTTCCAACCCTGAGATTCTATGATTCTATGATTCCCTTCCCTCTAATATTCAGCTTTCAGTGATTGCATTAGATTATTAGAAATAGAAAATACTTTTTAAAATTTTTAAAGCTAAGGTAATGACTATGCAATACAAACACAAGTATATGAAAACTTCATGAAATTTTAGATAACCGTATCTTCTCATAAGACTTATGCCTCAGTGACAAATTTTAACAAATCTGAACAATACGGCAAAGAGGATAATGTTGCTAGAAATCACCCTGCACAAAGTGTAATAAGTAGTTTAGCATAATATATGCAACTGCATCACACTTCCCTGTAAACATTTTGCATAATATGTATAAAATGTACTGCAAACACAAAATAGTAATACAGAATGAATTAGGGTGGATACAATTGACATTGCTCTTTGTGCAACACTGTTCATGAATAATTAGAGTATTCACAATGGACTATTATCTTCTATTCATCAAAAATGAATTCCCATATCATCTTACAATAAATGAAAAATTAGTTTTCAGTTCCTCATATGCAATATCTCACACAGCAAAAGCCATAAGCAACTGCCCAACTTAGAATTTAAAATCCCTTTCCAGACTTCATTTTTAAAGCTCACTCATTGTGCAAGTTAAAGATTGTTTACAATTAGGCGTGTGGCAATTCTCCATTTTTGGAATGTAGTGTTCCCACCCTATCATAAACAGATAGTTAAGGGTTAATGTCTCTCTTACCTGTAAAGGGTTAAAAAGCTCAGTAAACCTGGCTGACACCTGACCAGAGGACCAATAGGGGGACAAGATACTTTCAAATCTTGGTGGAGGGAGTTCTTTGTTTGTGTTCTTTGTTTTGGGGGTTGTTCGTTCTCGGGACTGAGAGGGACCAGACATCAATCCAGGCTCTCCAAATCTTTCTGAATCAGTCTTATGTTTCAAACTTGTAAGTAGCACAGGCAAGGCGTGTTAGTCTTATGTTTGTTTTCTCAACCTGTAAATGTTTCTTTTGCTGGAAGGATTTTTACCTCTGTTTGCTGTAACTTTGAACCTGAGGCTAGAGGGGGTTTCCTCTGGGCTATATGAATCTAAGTACCCTGTAAGCATTTTCCATCCTGATTTTACAGAGATGATTTTTACCTTTCTTTTTCTTTAATTAAAAGTTTTCTTTTTAAGAACCTGATTGATTTTTCTTTGTTGTAAGATCCAGGGAATTGGGTCTGAACTCACCAGGAGTTGGTGGAGGATAGGAAGGGGGAAAATGGTTAATTTCTCCTTGTTTTAAGATCTAAGGGGTTTGGATCTGTGTTCCCCAGGGAAGGTTTTGGGGGGACAAAGTGTGCCAGACACTGATTTCTGGCTGGTGGCAGCGATACCAGATCTAAGCTAGGAATTAAGCTTAGAAGGGTCCATGCAGGTCTCCACATCTGTACCCTAAAGTTCAGAGTGGGGGAGGAAACCTTGACACGCCCTATACACAGGATCACATATCTTTTAAAAGCTTATTTTATGTCCATGTAGATGAGGTATGATGTGGAGCTGTCAAGTGGTGCATATGCCTGTAGGTGAGGTAAAACAATGGTACCTAAAATGAGAACACATCACTTCTTGCAGTTCCAAAAACACTGCAACATGATTATGACTACAATTTTTACTGTAGAAGCAGCCAAGAGTCCTGTGGCGCCTTATAGACTAACAGACGTGTTGGAGCATGAGCACGAAAGCTTATGCTCCAACACGTCTGTCTATAAGATGCCACAGGACCCTTGGCTGCTTTTACAGATCCAGACTAACACAGCTATCCCTCTGATAATTTTTACTGTTTAAGCTAATTTCAATATCTTAATGTAGTGCTTATTGGTTAAAGCTACCAAATAATTTATTAAAAGACTTATTGGTTTTGCACGGGCACATTTTTTTAGCATGTGGCAAAAATGGCAAATAACATTTTGCAATATACAAACATGAAATGTTTTCACATTGCATATTCTTAATTGTCAAAGTATCTCAAGTGATGATAATAGTTTTCTATATTTTCAATTGAAATTTTCTGACCAGATAAGTTTTATACTGAAGATTGTACACGAGTAGCAGCGGATTGAATGCCCATAGTTTGTACTGCATAATGGGTTGATAAATGTATGTGAATTCCTAATGTAATGCTTCTGCATTTGTAAGCTACTGTACTTACAGCAAAGCATCATGTCTGCCTGCTAGAAGGTTTTAATTTGTAACTGCCTATGCATTCCCTACCAGCCTTTGAAATATTCTAGAAACTAGCTTAATTCGGTGACACTTATGCACAGTATTAGTGTTAAATATGACAATATACAGCTTCATATTGGGCTTCAATCAAAGTAAGTGCTCATTAAACAAAAGGGGCAATTACTAATATACATCTAATTTAGCACAAGTCTGTATATTTGTGAAAAACTGGTAGTGGTGATGCTAATGCTAACCATACATTTTGGGAATTTTACTTCTACAGGCAAGTTACAGTATATGAAGACACGAAGGATACAAACCCCTTAAATCTTACATCAAAGAGAGAGACTCTCCACAAACTTTGAAAAATGTGCTTTGTCAATAAAATCAAAAGAATGCATAAATCTGTCAAAAGCTACCAGTGCTGGACAGAATTTTGTGATGCTGGCAGCAGAAGCCAAAAGAGATGAATTGGTGGCTACTGGACGAGTTTTATAGTTTTAGCATATTGGTGGCTCATCAGCTATCACAGGAATTGCTTACAGAAACACACAAGCAAGTCGACTTTGGCACGAGTCTGAATTGAACCCAGGAAAGAAAACAGACTCTGAATCTGTTCACAGAGCATCATGTTCACCTGCTTCTGTAGCCACCAGAGCCAGCACATCTTCCAGCAATCAGACCTGTTGCACTGTTTGCTTGACTTGATTGCTAAGGATGCAGTTTATCCCTCAACATGTCTTTCTTCCTGAGTAAAATGAACCAAAGCAAAATCATCTAGTTACACTGCAACAACACAATCACCTTGTCACACCACATTTTATCAGTTGATTGAGAGAGAGAGAAAGATTTTATGTACAAGCTCCTCTCCCACATCCAGGCTGTTACAAAGATATAATGCCCTACTTCCCTCAGATGGAGAAACTGCAAGCTATTCCAGTAGAAAGTTACAGGCAAAATTAGAAAAACAGTATGGTTCTGCAATTTAATTCTATGCGCAACATGCATAAGGCAAGTCTACCATTGTTCTATGCAGTGTAACAGTAGCTGATGCTATCCAAGCTACGAGTAATCTGAAGCAGGAACTTAAGTCATTCAAATATTTTGTGGGTGTTCTTCTGGTGAGTGAGCCTGATGAATAGTTTTCAAATGAACAAGTGGTTTGTACTATGTCTCTTTAGTCACTCAGTCTGAAATAGCCAAAATGAAAGCCTCATAATATAATCCAAAGCCATGTGATTGTAGTTAAGAGGTCAGCTACTTTTGTGCCCCAACTGGTGCAGGAATTTGTCCTTTGCTTGATAAAGAGGCATATAGTTCAGCCAGCAATGAGTTTAATCCTTTAGAAGACATTCAAAGAAGGCACCTCTCAATTGCAGAGTTCCAAAATTATCACACTACCGCACGGAAGTCTTGCAGCACAACTACCCTATGAATTCTGCATCAATTATAGTGAGCTGAGGGTTCATCAATAGGGCTGCAAAAATTGAAGCAGAAAGATTCCAAGGAGGCGTGTTCATTCCAAATGGAATTCTACCACTTTCCGGAGGGTGGAAATCTCATTCATGAAGGAGACAATATAGACACCAACATACAGACCATTGCTGGAAAGAATACGTACCATTTAATGACTAGAGTGGGTTTCAAGAACAGCGTGCAGGTAGTGCTGCATCACAGGAAATACCACATAGTCTCCCTGGGTAATCAGAGTATCTTATACAGCAGGGGTCGGCAAACTTTCAGAAGTGGTGTGCCAAATCTTCATTTATTCACTCTAATTTAAGGTTTTGCGTGCTAGTAATACATTTTAACATTTTTAGAAGCTCTCTTTCTATAAGCTATAATATATAACTAAAGTATTGTATGTAAAGTAAATAAGATTTTTAAAATGTTTAAGAAGCTTCATTTAAAATTACATTAAAATGCAGCGCTCCTGGACCAGTGGTGGCCAGGAACCAGGCAGTGTGAGTGCCACTGAAAATCAGCTCGCGTGCCGCCTTCAGCACACTTGCCATAGGTTGCCTACCCCTGTTATGCAGTATGCAGTGTTTGAAAAAACCTAGAACAGACCCAGAACTGACTTGCCATGAAAACGTATGCAAGAAAAATCAATTATGTGTACAGACAGCATACTCTTCCCTGAACAGAACGATGTACATGCCAAGGCAATAATGACTGGTAACCCAAGCACTCAGAGATCATAATGATGAACATGATGATGATAAAAAGGTTGACTGGAAATGTCATTAGTGCTATTACATTTCAATGATACCTGTAAAAATGTATTAGATTTTGTTTTACTCTTTGGTTTGTTGTTGTGATGCTTTGAGATCAAAGAAATCCAATTTTATGTCTTGAAATAATAGTCATTAAACTAACCAAAATGAATGCAAATATATTAAAGTGGTCATTTTAACGCATTGATGATGTCATTGTTTATCCCTGTTTCTATGGTAATAGCCCCACTTAACAGTTCCACATTATGCCTCATCTTAAGTAGACATAAGTAGCTTTCTAATGACATATGATGCGTGCATGTATAGAGGATACATTAAACTGACCAAATCAGTGGCCTTTCCTGCTCAGCGAAACGTGAACGTTCTAACCGATTTGTATGAAAACTGGCAAGCTGAGTTCCCTGTAAGCTGCGCAGCCATGCAGCAGCCTATTAAGCGCCACACAGGTGTTCAGGGAACCCACCCTCGGTGGACCTGCCACAGCCGGGTGACAGGCACCCAAGCCCCAACCCACCGCAGCCCTGATGCGGCCTGGGGGACAGGCACCTATGCCCCAGCTCCAGCGCTGCCGCCATGGGGGAGGCGCCTCTTCCCCGCCTCCCCCAGCCCAGGTGCTGCTGCAGGGAGAGAGAGGGGAATCTTCTCTCCTCACCATAGCCACGGGGCAGCCTGTACCCCAAATCCCACATCCCAGGCACCTGCCAGAGCCCGTACCCCCAGCTGGAGCCCTCACCTCCCTCACCCCAACCTCTGCCCCAGCCCTGAGCCCCTCATCTCTGGCCCCACCCCAGAGCCCACACCCTCAGCCAAAGCCCTCAAACCCCTGCACCTCTGCCCCAGCCCTTGTTGTACTCAAAGTACTATACAGGATCTTTTCAGGGGGATTAAGGCAAAACACCACATTTATTAGTAATACAGGTATTAATTAATACTCTACAATATGCATATGAGATATCTCACAGTCATGCATTCACACACACACACACACACTCACTCCGTCTTGCTGTTGTTACCAACTAGTTGCTCCCCTTAACTGCACTGGCCAGGTGAGTTAGATGGGGGAGGGGTGGAGCCGGGCTTCTGCAGATCCAGATCGATGCTCCGATGGTGACAAGACAAGACCCGGGGTTCTCCTGCAAGACACCTCACATTTATAGCAGCTTCCCTCTTATGCAAATCTAGACCAGATTCAAAATCTGGGTCTGTGTCCATTGGTCTTTGTGCTGCTTTTCTCTGGGTGTTGTCCCAATGCTGCTCAAAAGAGGGTGTTTTCTAAAGAAGGTGCTTGCTTCTAATCCCTGAGGCCGTCAATATGTCTGCTCTTCTTTGTTGGGCCCACTTGACAAGTTGTATTGTCCTTTGCTCTGGCTCCCATTCCCTCTGCAACTGTTGTAAAGCTGAATGGAGGTGGGTGTCTTCCAAGCCTCACTCATTCACACCTCATTCAGTCAATAGGGCAATTGATTACAGAGTGGGGGGGGGGGGAGATCTTATTCTACTTCTAGCAAAAAGGCACATGTTTCTTTTACTTTAACTATACTATTCTTAGGGGCTATAACATTTGATACAAAGTTTCCTACCAATTTTCTATATAGGGATCTAATACAAAGTTGTATGAAAATAGAGAGGCCCAATGCCAAGTCATATGAAATACAAAAACACATCATGCAAGATGCAATGTCATAAAGATACTTAATACAGAAAGATACTTAATACAAAATAACACAATGCAACGTCATAAAGATTTATAGAGATAGTTAATACAGAGATTTCTCTACACCCTGAGCCCTCTCCCACACTCCGAACCCTTCAGCTCCACCTCCACCACATGAATTTTGTTGTGTGCACCAATATGGAGGTGATGCGTCACACATCACCTCCATAATGGTACACAAAATTAATTCCGCACATGTGTGGGAAAAATTAGAGGGAACATTGCTGGCAAGTATATCATAATTAGGCAAATATTTAAGGGGGTTTTCCTGCTTCAGCAGTCTCTGAAATTTAAGAAATTAAGGAAATCCTTAATTACATGAAGATTACTGGCAACATTCCTTCTTCTGAAGATTATGAAATATATCTATTTTTGAACCTGGTGGTGGTGACTTAACTAGGAAAAGTTTTCAGTTTTCCTGTCATTTCTTAGTGCAGTGGTGTAGTTCATCCAAGGTTCCATGTGTAACTCGGGCCAACTGTTACTGCGACCAGGAGATCATGTTTTGAATACTACACCGAAGTGGAAAGCAGAATAAAAAGTGCCCCAGATTTAAGCAGCCACACTACTCAGTGTAGAACATAGGAGACGGTGTAAAGAGGTGGTAGGGCAAAATGTAGCCATCTTTTATTCTCAGCAAGGTATCAGATGTTAGTAAGAAAGACACTTTTGTATATGATCCTCCTAGGGCAGTACTTCACAGATTTGAAACTGTGGTCAGTTTTATGCATCATTTTCAAGGCCTCTCAAATCTCTGTGTACCTGGCCAAGGTAGAGAGAAAATTTCAGCTATGCATTTAAGCCAAATTTGGTACCACAAAATGGAGTGTTACTCCATATACATAATGCCACAAAGCAATAGCTATAAACCTTCTTCAGTCAGGCCAAAGGGCCTTCCCTGAATTAATTCTTATTTGACCTAGACCATATCTTTTAGCAAAACAACATCAAATTTTGACTTTAAATTGTTTCAATGGTTAATTACTCTCACTTAAAAATTTGCTCCTTATTTCTAGCCTGATGGTGATTAACAGTTAAAATCAGATAAATCTCAAAGGAATTTCATGAGAAAGAAAAGGCTAGCCAGAGGGCTCCCCCATGTCAACTTTCAAAGCCCTGCTACAAACAATGTAGACGTTTGAGCTTCACAAAAAAAGTGGCTGATAGAATATTTTAGAATGGAAAGTGTTACCTCCTGTCTTTAGGCTGGCTAACAGACAATATCAGTGATCTGAACATGATCAGAAGAATCTTGCTGAAGAATATAAATGTAGAATTGGAGCAAAAGTATTTATATAAAAACTGTGAAACATAAAACATACCAGTATTCATTTTCCATAAGTTCGTCAGCATTTAGTTTAACGTTGCAATATATTAGTCTGTCAAAACACTCTAGTCCATTGACTTGCTATTATTTCAGGCATATTCTTATGTTCAAACTAGTAGACAGAAGTCATGTACTTGAGCTGGCCTACAGTACCTATCTCCTATGGAGTAGAGATGTCAGTTCCACCTACCAGCCTCTTAACTTTCATAAAGAAAAAGACAGATATTCTTCGAAAACACAAAGATGATTTATTAAGGAAGCAAACTCAATTGTGGTTGCCCCAGAAAGATAGGCCTGAAGCCTGGTCCTTCACAACCCCTTTAGCAATAAATTCCAACAGAATAAATCCTAAACAAAAACACCTCAAAACTATGCTATGTCACAACAGATGACCTTGGTTTGAATTAGGTAGCTGATGGCGATATCTGTCCTTGCAGCTCAGGTTCGTTGGATCTTGGACCTACGACTGACCGCGCAGCCCGGTTATGGCAGGATGAACACTGGACCATCCATGTACAGGAACCAGGAACCAGCAACGCTGGAACCAGGATCAGGTAGGTTGTCTCAGGTGTTAGATGACGTTGATTCAGGTGTAAGATGTCATCCAGATCGATGGGATAGATTTTGATCCATAGAGGTGATCCTTGAAGCCCGTGCAAACAAGACTGATACCAGGTGCCTCTCAGATGAACAGTCTGATTAGGGCGCACACTCCTTTTATATATTCTATGGCGCAAACATTCCAGGTTTGAACTGGTCTGAACTGGACCCCCTAGTGGCTGTTGCTCCTTTCCACCACAAGTGACAAGAAGAAGGGCGACAAATATGGAGTCAGAGATGTTAATTGTCCAGACTCCATTTTGAATCACAGGGTCCCTTAGCCACATTACCTTAATTAACAGTTCCTTATAATTATATGTTAAAAACACATTACATTCCGTATAGACATCAACATGAACATAACTGAGCATTTATATAGGGAAACTTCCCTACAACATGATTCTTGAAACCCCATGAAGCCTGTTAAAATGAGAGCATTCTGACCCATTACATAGCAAACTGGAGAACAGATTTTAATATGGTGCCATAGGAGCACAATAGTGTTGTCAGCAAAATATTCATTTCTTGTGACACATATTTAATAGATATTATTCGCTTAGTACAGTTTCTTACAGGGTGAATTGATTTAAATCAAGGCTATTTAAATCCATGTTAATCAACTTTTCCATTTGTACTTCAGTTACTTTCTAGAGAAAGGTGCATTTGCACTGGTTAATATAACCATTAAGATCTGTGATTTACAACTAATAGAGCCTATACACTAGATTTGGAACATCTTTATGCTACCTAGGTGGGTACACTAAAATGATATATATTTATTTAAGCAATCCTATAGCTTAATATTTTCAGATTCTAATTAACTGTACACTTGCAGTATGCTAGAAAACGGTGAATAATCTTTTATTAGATGATTGCATCAAGTGATATTAGGATGGTAACTGGCATTTAAACTCAACAGGATATACAATTAAACAAAACGAGCCCTTACACAGTACCACTTATTAGTGCCGTGTATATAATAAACCTTGACCTCAAAAGTTAGAATGAGAGGAAAAATGATCTTTCTTTAGATAGAAAAGTAGCTTTTAACTTTTGATAGAAGCTCATGGATTCGGCATATTTATTTTTAAATGTTTTAAGAGATAATGTGTAGGGCTTCATATATTTTGTATTGAATTTAGATTTCATTTTAAACACTTTATTTTTAAAAAGAAAAACTGTAAATAAAATCAAAATCCAATTTAAATAATTTTTTTAATCATCCATTTTCATCCACCCTGGTTTCTCAAAATAGTCTGAAATAGAACTGTACAGTCAATGATCTCCAGATGCCTGTACTGTACTGCAGAAATTTAACTACTCAGTCTTCACCATAGTACTTTTCCTGCATTGCAGTCCAGGAGCATTACACCAGACCTCACAACTGATTTAAGGTTACAGTTTGTGAAATTTACTATAAGCTTAACATTGAAACAAATTTAATCCCCATTATTGCTGATTTTGTGCTAACAGCAAGTTATAGTAGCTGGAGAAGCTAAGCCACAGAGGACAGCTACTTTCAAATCACAGCAGTTCATACAAAATGAACTACACCTTAATGGTCTAGTAACGGCTTGGTGGCACACAGATGGGAAATGATAGTTCTGATCCAAGGGCTATCAAAGGCTAAAAAGAAAAAATCCCAACATTTATTGTTGGAGAGTGAATGTAATGAAATGGAACACTCCACATTGCTCTCCAGAGACCCCGCTAGCAGACACTCCCAAAGACTTCAGCATTTAGACTCTTGAGCCAAAAGGATCAACACTATAACAGAATCCCTCAGGGCAAGGGCAGGGTGAAAAGAGCTAGAGAGAAGAAAGCCTAGATGACCCCTAACCAAAAAAGTAATAACGTTAACAGACTGATCATAACTTCCACATCCGAGGAAAACTAGACAGGAGATCTATCGCTGCAAACTGATAATGCACTCTACTATATACTATACACAGAGACTATTATTTTAAGTGATAAAAGAAGCTATTTGGAAAACAACCTAAGATGACCCTTAAATGAACAAGCTTGTTACACCAATACTTTTCCAAACAGCAAGAGTCTCAGGATTTTTAATTATAAGTACGGTATGTAGCATTTCACATGACCTACAGTTTATACCAGATTAAATAGCACCCCGTGAGCAAAGAACCGGAGGTACTGAGTTAGATGTAGTCATGTATTTGTACACCCATCCCATTCATGCAGACTAAAAAAAGCAATGCTAGATGGATTAGAGTCTCAGTTTTGTTGGCTCTATACATATTCCTCCACCTCTTCAAACAAAGTAATTTTATTTTTGTTAGACATATATTTACAATATTTTGGCCTTTTAATGCTGAAAACCTAGAATATAAGTAGGGCCCTACCAAATTCACGGCCATGAAAAATGAATCACGGACCGTGAAATCTGATCTCCCCTGTGAAATCTGGCTAGCGTAGGGCTGGGGGGTTCTTACTGTGTGCCGGTCTCCAGATGCTAGTCCCATCTGGGATGGGAAGTGACTGGACTTCCTCTTCCCCTGCAGGTGTCACTCCTGAGGCCAGGTGAGACCCACCTCCAGGAACCTCCCCCAGCTGCAGATAGGCTGCTGGCTGTGAGCCTAGCTCTGAAGGCAGCACTGCCATCAGCAGCAGCTCAGAAGGGGGGCAATACTGAAATGCCCCCAACAATAGCCTTGGGATTCCCCCTTCCTGCCCCCTTTCAGGTTGAGACCCCCATGGATTCAAAACTGAAATTTCAGAATACCTGAACTTTACAATTTTTTTAATCCTATGACTGAAATTGACCAAACTGGACCATGATTTTGGTAGGGCCCTAAATATAACTAAAGCTACCACACTAAGTTTAAAAAGTCTGGTTCATCTTAACTCAAATGGAGACGCATACTTCTGATTAGTAAAAATGTCTGCCTCATCTCTTACCGTGATGGAAAGATCTTTACAAGGGAATGACAGCACATATATTGTTCCTTAGGGGAACATGCAGGAAAGCATCTAGAGTAGAGCAGCAAAATCGAAGAGTCATAAACCACCTTCTATCTGCAAATGGTTTATGTCTGGAACCTATAGTAAGTACTTCTATTTTTTCCTTCAATTACTCACTGTTGACCCATCAATTTCATCAGGAGTCTGGAAGATGCAAGAAGGGCCATACAACAATGTGAAATATATCTAGCATTTGTACAGTGTCTTTCTTCAGAGGGTCTCAAAGCACTTATAGAGCACTGGTGATCTATGAGAGTCTTTCATTGGACTTTGATGGGTGCTGAATTAGACCCTAAACCAATTAACTCTAATACAGGCATTATGTCCATTTTACATGAAAGGAACGAGGCACAATTTTTTCAGGGGTAGCTGTGGCAGTCTGTATCCTTATGTCTACCCTTCTTATAAGACTACAAAATTTTGTACAAAGTATGCCTTGTGAGATATCATTTGAAAATTCACAATATGCTGATCATTGTTGCCCTGGTAAAATGGTGTGGCAACATTGTATGTAAAGTTATAAGATTCTACTATAGAATACTTCTGAGACATGTTCCAAGTTTACAAGAATAATCACAAACTAGTTCCTCAGAAACAAAAGGTAAACCAATGCCTCAGCCAGGTGTCAACAATATCAAATGGACTATCAGCTGGTCAAGTTGCTATTATTTGGCAGGAAAAGGTGTGAGCAAGAAATTTATATCTTAACAAAAGAACAGCTAGGGGTTCCTGTCTCCACAGGTGGCATCAATGCCTGAAGGACAAGGGAACTAAGGGTATGGCTACACTTGCAGATGTACAGTGCTGTGAGTTAAACCCACCTTGGTACAGCTGAGCAGGGAAAGCGCTGCAGTCTGTCCACACTGACAGCTGCCAGTGCACTGTCGTGGCCACATTTGCAGCTGCACTGGGAGTGGTGCATTATGGGCAGCTATCCCAGCATTCAAGTGGCTGCAATGTGCTTTTCTAATGGGGGGTGGGGTGGAGTGCGACAGGGAGCATGGGGGAGAGAGAGTGGGTTTTTGGAGTGCTGAGAGTGTGTCAGCACGCTGTCTTTTAAGTTCAGACTCCCCTCCCTCCCTCCCCCACCTCTCTCTCACTCACTGAAAGCAAACAGCAGCTGTTTCTTTTTTTCTCAGACCAGATAAGCAGCCGCTTGCTGAAACAGACCCCAACCCACCTTCTCCCACCTCCCTTCAAGCAAACATTAGCTGTCGGCACTCCAAACGGAGCCCCCCTGCCTGCCTCTCACTCATTCAAAGCAAATAGTAGCTGTGTTTGGTTTTTTGAGAAGCAGCCCCCAAAACGGAGCTTTGAAAGGGCACTTCCTCCTCTGGAGTTCACAACAAAACAAGAGGATGCTTCAGTTAAAAGGATTATGGGGAGTTTCCGGAGGCCAATCGGTGCGTAATAACGTTACTCCCCGTTTACACTGGAGCAGCAACGTCTCAGCCAATATGCAACAGCTGTTGTTCCTCTCAGGGAGGTGGAGTACCAGCAGCGCTGTAGCCGCGGAGACACAGCGCAGTACGTGCCTTGCCAGTGTGGACAGGGAGTGAGGTACAGTGCTCCGGGAGGTTTTATTGCGCTGTAACTCGCAAGCGTAGCCAAGGCCTAACACTGAACTGGAGGTGTCCTGTCCAAAAGGAATCCAGCTAGTATGGCTGCTGAAGCATGTGGTGAGAGACCTTTTTTTTTAATTCATTTAGCTTAAGTTATATATTAGCTGCATTTTACCTTTTTTCTTGTAACCAATTATTACTTTTATGCCTCATTACTTGTAATCGCTTAAAATCTTTCTGTCATTAATAAACTTGTTTTATTGGATTGAAGTGTTTGAGAAACTTCATTTGAGATAACATATCATTTTCTATTAATGAACTTTATATGAGCTTTTATTGTCCAGGAGAGGGCTGGGCAGTACAGGATGTACTTTTCTGGAGGAAAGTCTGGGACTAGAAGTTGGCTGCTGATGCTCTGCAGTGTACTTCAAGAGCAGCTGGCCATAGCACTTATACAGTATAGGTGGGAGTAGGGTGACCAGATGTCCTGATTTTATAGGGACAGTCCCGATATTCGGGGCTGTGCCTTATATAGGTGCCTATTACCATCCACACCATGTCCCAATATTTCACACTTGCTAGCTGGACACCCTAGGTGGGAGTAATTTACATGCTGGAGGTTGAGTGAGAGCAGACCAGGAGTGGCTGCTCTCACAGCAACACAGAGTAAAAGGCATTCCAGATTGGAGAATTGAGGGGGACAGCTGTTCAACAGTCTAAATTGTACCCTGGGTAATGTCACAGTAGTTTATAATTCTGGGTGCCTAACTTTCTACATCTTTGTGGGGGAAATGGTTTTGTGGTTAAGGCACTGTACACTGAGATTCAGGAGACTAGTGTTCAACTCTTAGTGCTGCCACAGATTTATATCAGAATTATAGCACTGTACACCCACCTTGCACTGGTATTTAACATTCAGACAAGGTGTTAGTCCATAGTGTCTTTAATCTGCTAGTCTCGGATTCAATCCAATGTGCACTGGTATGCAATTCAAAACCATTCCTATTTTACAACTGTTTGGTGACCTACCAAGGTAGGCTAGATTTTAACTGGAGGCCAAGATATAGAATGTATTATATGTTCCACAACCAAGCCCTCAAGCTATCTAATCTCCTCAGAAGAGTTTATTCTTATGCTTTTTTTAACATTGGTAATAAAAATGTACACTATCTAGTGGTATACTCAGTTTAAATATAGTATTTAAATATCTTAAATCAGATGGCACCATTTCAAGTTAGTGTAATAAATATGAAAGGCCTTTAGATTTAGGTACTATTGAAACAAAACATGAAATCAATAATTCTAGAGAATATCTAATGAAACTGAAGGACTTTGGTCCTTTCCTTGTCTGGAAAGAAACTAAGGCCCTAAAATCAACTTTACAAAAGACAAATAATGTGAACAATAGTGCTACTTATAATAATTTTTTTAAGCAAATACAAGAAATTGTCAGCAGGTTTTATGATCTGGGCAGAAGGAGTCTGAGGAGCAACGGGGAGAAAAAAAAGCATCTTTTTTCCTAGCAATATCAACTGCCTCAAAAATGGAACAAATGCAACTACCAAATACTACAGTGGGGGGTACAGGAAATCAGCAAATTTGGCTTAACTTATTAGTAGCACTAAAGGTTATTCTATGCAATCACCACCTACAAAATACTGGCATACGGGGTCAGAGACATTGTAAGTAAATAAGACAAGTACCTAGACTATTTATAACAGAGCGTAATATTAAAAGATGATGCTCAGAATATGACAAAGGCCACTTAATTAAGTAGTTACTGTCCTTTCCGCTGCTAAAGCGAGAAGACTTATGAGATTATTTGGAAAAACCTAGAAGTGCAAGTCCAGAACAGCAGAAGGAAATATCCCTTAACTAATTCTGCTCCTTTGAAGGCTATGTCATGCAAGATTCCCACTTTAAGGTCTCAACTTTTTAACACAAGCTACTTTGGAAGTCTCCTCTAGCTCTGTGATTTTTGGCGGTCAGGCATCAGTAGTTGGAGCATGAGTTTACTCCCTCATGCTCTATTCAAATGCCACTACCTCATGCCCCCTCTAGAACCTACTTAGTGTGAGTTCTTAAAAGTCACAAGAGGCGCTCCCACACAAACTTCACTTGCACACAAATACAAACAGGAACTCACAATAAAATATTCATATTATTTAAAAAAAACCAGCAGTATACAAAGTAAGCAGTATTATTATTTGTTGAATTACTTCTATCATCATAACCCGGCTACCAATAAAGTACTTTCGTTAAATTATTTTCTGTACTAGTCACATGGACATTTTGTACTGTGTAAGATTTAAAGCATTTTTTTCTCATGTGATATCAAGTACAGAAAAGATTGCAGGAAATTGACAAGGGATAGAAAACAACTCAGAATTCTGATGAGGTCACAAACCACTCAAGCTTTACTGTCACGGTTACCATGAACTCGGCAGATCACCTAGATTTAGGTATGTAGTCTTTAAGCCCCTTTGTTTTCAGTTTAAAACAATTTTTACCAAAAAATTCCCAGGTTTTACATAAAGTACATTTTTTTTTCTGATTTCCACCCTACTTTTGTATCATTCAAATATATAAATAACTTGTTTTATTAGGATATACAATACACTGCATCAGATATGTATTTTCATAATACATTAATGTGTATATGCAAAGTTGCCTGCTAAAGTAAGACTGTATTAGTCTAGAAGATGCACACAATAAAGAGGCACACAAGCTCTGAAGTGTGTGAGCATCTGAACATACTGATGAATCTCAGGCACACATTTCAAGGTGTTAGCAGGTAACAGTTAAAAGATCTGACACACTAAAATGGGAAGAAAATGAATATCTGTATCAGAGTACTTTTCAGAACACAAGAAAGTATTCAAAAGTTTTTAAAAAAACAAAAACAGGAAAAAAGGATGAAGTTGAGTGTATGCGCTGCAAATGGTGTGGCCCAATTATTATATGTAAATATTTATAGGCTAATAACTCTAAGTCTACAACAGAAAACTCTTTATTCAAACAAAAATTTTATTTGGGGATTAGAGATGTATTGTTTTCTTAAACTCAGAGGAGCGTGTTTTGAGTTCTGTTTTAGTTTCTGCAGCAAACCACACTGATGAACGGAATTCAAAGCACTAATCTACTGAATACTTCCCCCCCCACACACACATCTTTCCATCCACCAAAATAAACCCTGAGATTTACCCACAAAAATTATTAATCGTTTTTTGCACTGATTTTCACCTGCTTTTGTTGTTGTGGTGATAAACACTGATAAATTCCTGGGAAAAATTAAACAAAATAAAAACTGAAAAAGAAGGGCCCTAGTAGTCTTATAGCTCATATCTAGATTCACATATAGTATCTGTAAAAGTACTTCCACAAAGCCCTGAAAAATCCTCAACTATGCACATCTACAACATATACCTCACCTCCCACAAGCTGGGTCTACCACATCTATGTTGTGTATAGGTGATTTCAATCTTTGGGACTGTCATCTCAACACTTTGCACTAGCACTAAGTTCACTTGCAGTTTGTAAAAACACAGATGTATTTTAAATTCCAAAGTGATTGGCGCTAAATGAGAATGGAATTCTAAGTGTGGCATTTTGAAAAGTTTTAAGGGGTATCAGAATTGACAGATGAACAACAGACCCTATATGAAGCACAAAGTATTTAAGTCTGAAGTCACATTTGGCAAGGTGAGTAACAGTTAAAAATAGTGAGTCTATGAACGCCCTCCTCCTTAGCCCTATAGTATTAACATAATACTGTAATAAGGAAAGCATGTGTATTTTTCTTAATGTAAGTTTGGAGTAAAACTGATTTGAAAGGTTCTTGGAGTAGGTGGAAATAGAAGGAAGTTCTACATATCATTAAATTTAGCTTACAAGCAGTATCAATGAAGAAACAAACAGGCATAGGTACTCGTATTAAAAAAGACCACATATTTTTAAGTACTTTGCAAGATGTGAAAACATCATTCCAGGCTGCATAAGTAAATCTTATTGAGTTTATAGTTAGGAGTCTTTTCCATGTACCAAACCAGTCTAGAAAGTCAGACAGATTTTACAGAACTCATCAGATAAAAAAATGTAACATTGTTAAAGTAAGAAGGTGCACTGTATACCCAGTGGGCTTGGGTTTATTTTATAGATAGCTTGGAAGTGAGCACAGCACATAGCACTAAAGTATTCAGTGTGCTCAACTGACAGAACTTTTTGAATAGGCTATTTCTCATGTTGCTGATATGAAAGTGGAAAAAAAACCACCTATAACTCTGGCCCAATAGACACTATGAACAAGCAGTTAACAGTTCCATTTTGTTAAACAAGGGAAGAAGTTGCTAATTTCAATTAAGTTTAACTGTCTCTCTGGACTTTTCATACAGCAATTAAGATCCTCTGATGTTTTTACAGGGACCACCGCTCACAATTATAACTGGAAGTGCCTGTAAGTCTATAAATACTTAGATAAAATAACTGAAGATTTTTTCCTGATATAATTCCAAGTTAATTGCTGCTTTTGGTGTGTACCAAGTCAGTCCATACCAGTATGAAGCTGATATGATTATGTATTCCGAGACAGCACAACAGTATTGAAACTGTTAGACTGTTCTTCACCTAAACTCTAATCTTCTAATTGTGTTTGATCTGATCCCATCCCTCCCTAGACTTTATCCTTCTCCAAGCCTCAGGTTTGCTCCTTCCCAATCACCAATGCCCTCTAAAATTCACTTCTGCCCTGCCTCTCCCTCAGCTTCTTCCAAAAGCAGTTCATCACAGCATAACTATACATTTGATCAGTTTTTTTTGAAGTGTTAACATGCATTCCAAAAATAATTCTTATAAGAACTGTACAACTGCCAGTAGATACCCCATAAAACTGGACAGATGGATTGAGTAGGACTTGCAGAGAAGCACCAATATTTTAAGTGACAGATGGGACAGAGAAGCACTCATGACTTTCCCTCTTCCCACAATCATACCTGAATGGAATTGACTGTGGCAATTTGAAGGATGAAAACATTTGCTAGGATTGGGCCATACTTGAATGAATTCCTTGTTGCTAGCAACTGATATGCCTACAAATGAATCTCAAATTCTGGTGCCAAGAGTTAAAACATAGCAAGGTTTGAAAACTATGTCGCATGTCCACTGTGTCAGTCATGAAGACATGTCCCTATATCCTTAAGGGAAATTTTTGTTTTTGTTTTCTTACTGAGAACTTTTGGTTGTGTAAAAACATAGAAATAGTCATAATGGCTCATCCCCAAAAATCCGTCTAGTCCTGTATTCTGTCCCTGACAGTAGCCAGCACCAGACAGTTAAAACAAGAAACAACATAAGGATTGTGTAGTAGGCAGGCACAGGGAAGGAAGCCTGCCTCAAACATTAGCTCTCATCCTAATCTCCAACAGTGATTGGTTTACAATATGAAGCATGAACATCTCTTCTAAAATCTGTTAGAATTAACTACTCTTTCTGTAGATAAGATTATCCATTGTAACATCAAAGCCAAGCTTTTTACAAAACCTAAAAAATAATAAATGTTTATTACTTTTTTTTTAAATCTACATAAACGTTTAGTGTTAGAGAAACGTAGATGCCCCTGCACGGGCTGTAAACCCAACCGTGCAGTGTTGTAAGCCTGAAAAAAACCCACACTGGCTATTAATCACCATCACCACTGGCTCGCCAAAAAACGAGGGGAGGGAAGAAAAGAAAAGGAACCAGCGTAGGGAGCGGCGCCCCAGCTTCCCGGCGCTGCCACTTTCTCTATCCTGAGGCGTTAGGACCAGGGAGATTTGAAGTGTCCCCGACGTGCCGCTGCCCAGAGCGCCCGGTACCCGGCCCAACCCCGGGCTCTGAGCGCCCGGGCTCCCCGCCCTGAGCCCCGCTAGCCTCGGGGGTGCCCGCAGGCCGGGCCCGGTCACCGCCGCCCGCCCTCCAGGAAGCCGCTGGACCCGGGAGCCCCCCGGCCCGAGCGGCGGCGGCAGGCGGCGCCCGGCTCACTCACAGGTCACGATGGGCTTGTTCTCCATGGTGTAGATCACCGGGGGCTGCTGCTGCTGCGGCGCCGGCTTCTTCTCCTCCTCCTCGGCGGGGTCCATGGGCGGGCGGGGTCCTCAGCCCCGGCTCCGGCTCCGCGCCATGGAACCGGCGCTGCCGCCGCCGCCTCCCTCCTCCCCGCTGCCCCGCGCCGGGGGCCGGGACGGGCCGCTCCGTGCTGGGCTCCCCCTCCCCCCCGGCCGCGCGCGCGCTGCCCCCGCGGCCCTGCCCCAGCGTGAGGCGAGTCTCGCGCTCCCCACTTCCCGTGGGGCTGGCGGAGCATTACCGCTTCCGGGGGGAGGGGCGGGGTTAAAGGGAAGCGGGCGGCGCGCTGCCGACACAAGACACGTTGGGGGGGGGCGGGGCAGGAGGACGGTTACGCAGAGGGGCGGGGCGGGTGCGAGCTGAAGAGAAGAGCCCGGGCGGGCGGGGGAAGGGACGGACCGACTAGCGAGGGCGCGGCGGGAGCCTGCGGGGAGCCGCGCCCGGGGCAAGGCGGGGCCTTGGCCGAGCCCCGCCCCCTGCCCCGCGAGCCGCCCCGGAGACGGGCGCTGTCAGGGCCGCCTGGCGCGGGGCAGGGCCCGGCCGGTGTCGGGCTGAGGTCGCGCCTTGGCTCTCCCGGCCCCGGCAGCCCCCTCCGGTCCCCAGTGCCGCCTCCCTGAGTCGTTAGCTACCCGGCCCCCTCCCGTCTGGTTCCTCACGCCCCCAGGAGCACACCCGTCCCTCCCATCCGTTCTCTGCGGGGCGCGCTCCAGGCAGGTTGCGCCCCAGAGCCGGGGCAGGGAGAATAAGCATACGGTTAATAGCAAAGTCTCCTGTTCAATGGTGCTGAACTAGTGAAGAGAAGCAAACGGGTGCAAGTTACACAGACACAAAACATAAAGCTGCAACCTCAGGTTTTACACTTAGGAAGTAAAAAATCCCTTTTCCAACCTAATACAGCTATTGCTGAGTTCCCTGGCATAGCCTCTGGCCTAGCACCGGCCTCCAGTGTTACACACCCAGCAGACCACCTAGATGCTGGCCCTCAGTTTCTGGCTACCTCTCACTTCAATCCCCTTTTCTTTTAACAGGGATTGCAAATTGCAGGGGACTTTTCCTTTTTGCCAACCTATGGTGATTCATGATAGGGGAAATTCCCTCCTTGTTTGGTTTTACAAGACTGGCAGTTTTCTTTTCAATATCAAGTTGTTTCCATGTTTTCCCATTAATTTTAATGGGTCACCTCACCTCATCTTTTTCTGGGTTGTACAATGCTAGGTGATTGGAGCTAGGCTCATGTGGGTAGGGAGGCAGACTGTCCCTGCCTTGCTGACCACCCATGGTGAGATGGAGCTGAATGTTGCAGCACAAATACATAAATTCATAACTGCAGCCTGTATATGTATCTGATAACGACTATCAAGTTCAGAACATTAAAGCTATCATAAAAGACCTTACTCAACATGTTTTTACACAGTAACTGGTATACAAGCAGTTGATTCAATTGCTTTTTCTTTGGGGTTCAGACCCCCTGTTCTCCCATTGGATGTCTGGACCTGATTGTCACAAACCCCAGAGCCACTGGCTACAGTGCGGGGCAGGGAGTGGGGTTTTGGTTTTTGCCTCAGTCTGGGAGGGGCTAGCTGCAGCAAGCTGGTGGCACTCAGGCCAGTTTCCAGCATAGCACGCCACTCAAAGCTGCTGGGCCAGGGCATGGGTGGCCAGTCCCTTCCCTTGAGGTGAGAGATAACCGGGCCTAGGCATCTCAGAGTTTGTGCTGCTCACACAGCAGCAGGGACGCTGGCCCAGGCTGTGCCTGGATTCTTGCAGGCGCTGGTGGACCCAGCCCACAGTCAGGTATCTGACAAAGTTGTAAATAGATAAAGTCGGGAAGATCATAACTTTTACTGGACCAACTTTACCTCATTTAACCCTACCTTGTCTCTCTCATCTCCTGGGACCAACACAGCTACAACGAGGGTGACAGATGTCCTGTTTTTAAAGAGACAGTCCCATTTTGGGGGACTTCTTATATAGGCACCTATTACCCTCCACCCTCTGTACCGTTTTTTCATAGTTCCTATCTGGTCACCCTGGCTACAACAATACTGCAAATAAAAGTTGTAAATAGTTCAGCAGCATTCGTTTATGCCCAAGTTTAGGGATGGATAGAGGCAATGGATTACAATGGAGCACAGCTTCACTTGAGGGAGAAACTTAGCAAACAGACCATTAGTTTAATTAGTACCTTGACTCTTCTATAGGTGTGAGGGTAATCACTAATGTAGAGGCAATTATATGACTTGTGATACTATGCCTCTTCCCCCTTACATTGGAGACCCCCACCAGGAGCCAGTGGTGACTTGTGACATTACTTTTCTCTTGCTCTGCAAGGAACCATGACATTGCCTCTAGCCAGTGCAAACCAATAAAAAAGATTCCCAAACTTCAGGCTGCAGAGAACTGGATAGGCACATAACGCAGGCTCTCATTTCTAGCAGCTACATTCAAATAAAATAGCTAAAAATAAACTAATTTTTTCCTACTATTACTTTTGTATGAAAACAGTTGCTGTAGCTGTGTGAATATGTTTAGGAGAGGACATAGTCCACACAGTCATGTGTGAGAGAAAGGGTGTTCAGAAGAAAATCTCTATTATGATAGAATCATAGAAATGTAGAACTGGAAGGGACCTTGACAGGTCATCTAGTCCTGTTCTGTGCACTCAGGCGCTTCCTGCCTGCGCCGCTTCCTGCAGCCCCCATTGGCCTGGAGTGGCGAACTGCGGCCAGTGGGAGCCACGATCGGCCGAACCTGCGGATGCGGCTGGTAAACAAACCAGCCCGGCCCACCCGGGGCTTTCCCTGAACAAGCAGCGGCCCTAGTTTGAGAACCACTGCCTTACATGACATACTTTGTACAATATTTATTGCAATTTTGCAATAGTGGTGACTGTATTAGTGTAATTAGTTATTCTTTTTTATACAGCTTCACAAAAAGCTTTACTGAAGTCAAGATATATCACCTCTACTGCTGCCCCCATCCACAAGGCTTGTTACACTGTCAAAGAAGGATATTAGGTTGGTTTGACATGATTTGTTCTTAACAAATTCATGTTGATTGTTACTCATCACCTTATTTTTTTCTAGGTGCTTACAAATTGTTTGTTATTTGCTCCATGATCTTTCTGGGCACCAAAGTTAAGCTGACTGGTCAGTAATTCTCTGGGTTGTCCTTATTCCCCTTTTTATAGACAATATTTGCCCTTTTCAAGTCCTCTAGGATCTCTCCCATCCTTAGGGTGACCAGCTAACAAGTGTAAAAAATTGGGATGGGAGTGGGGGGTAATAGGAGCCTATATAAGAAAAAGCCCTCAAAATCAGGACTGTCCCTATAAAATCAGGACATCTGGTCCCCCTACCCATCCTCCACAAATTCTCAAAGATAACTGCTAATGGCTCAGAGAGCTCTTCAGCCAGCTCTTTAAGTATTCTAGGATGTATTTCATCAGGCCCTGGAGACTTTAAGACATCTAACTTGTCTAAGTAATTTTTAACTTGTTCTTTTTGATGTTCACTATGTTAGTCATCTGATTATTGTTAACTTTTTTTGGTGAAAACTAGGGTTACCACCTGGCCAGTATTTGACCAGCGTGGCTGTTGGTTTGGTTTTTTATTTTTGTTTTTTTATGGATTTGCCAGTCTACCTTCTGTAACAAAAAGTTGTCTCCAATACATTCCAAGAACGTGTTGGATAATCTGCGTGCTGCAGTATTATTTTCCTAACAGATATCGGGGTAGTTGAAGTCCCCCATCCCCTCCAAATCCTGATGTGACCACTCATAAAATGTCAGAGAAATCTGACCTACAAAACCCCTCAAAAATCATCCATTATAGCTTTAAATTGAGAACAGACTACTTTTTTTTGTCAAAACCCTCACGTATTCAAGACTCACTGCTTATGTGAGTAAAGTCATTAAAATGGTAGTAACTGGCAGTAAATAAGCCTGACAAAAGTGAACTAGTAAGATCTAGTCAGAGTGATATTGTCCAACACATATTAGAGAATGAAGGCATAGCAAGTGGTAGTCTTTTGTTTGTTTTTTAGTTAGTTTTGTGCTACTAAAAGTTGTTGGTTTGAGAGGGTGACATATGAGGGTACAATCCAGGCCAATGAGTAGCTGTCTCACCCCTGCCTTTTACAAAGCCTTGCTGCTGTAGCCTCCAACCTGGACAGTTCACAAACAGTCTCCCACATGTAAGTCACTCCCAACTATGTCTCTGTGTGTGCTGCAGCCAGCCAGCCACACCTTGGCTCTTACCAGACTTAAAAATTACCAGAGAGTGACTCCAACACACTCCCAGTCTCACATTTTTCCCCCCAGAAACATTTGTCCTGTATTGCCTAGCCCTCTCCTAGACAGTGCCAATATATTAATTTCATTATTCCTTTAAAGCAATAATATGCACACAACTTGTTACTCCAAATGGAGCTACCCAGACACTTCAACTTGAACACATTAGATAAAACAAATTTATTAACTACAAAGAGACAGATTTTATGTGAGTACAAGTAATGAGGCATAAAAGTCAGAAATGGTTACAAGAACAGGGTTTCTCAAATAGGGGTCACTGCTTCTGTAGGGAAAGCCCCGGTGGGCCGGGCAGGTGTGTTTACCTGCCCCGTCCACAGGTCCAGCCAATCGCAGCTCCCACTGGCCGCGGATCACTGCTCCGGGCCACTGGGAGCTGCTGGAAGTGGCGCGGACCGAGGGACTTACTGGCCACTGCTTCCAGCAACTCCCATTGGCCCGGAGCAGCAATCCACGGCCAGTGGGAGCTGCGATCGGCCGGACCTGCAGACGGGGCAGGTAAACACACTGGCCTGGCCTGGCCCGCCAGGGGCTTTCCCTACAGAAGCGGTGACGTCTGTTTGAGAAACCCTGTACAAGAAGAATAAAAGATAAAATGCTTACTGGTGCCTAACTTAACAAACTGCATTAGATTCAAAGCAAAGTTCTTTCACCATTTGCTTTCAGCAGTCTTACTGACATACTCTTTAAGTCAAGACCCCCTCCCCCAGAGTTCAACAGCTGCTTCCTTTGTCTCTTCAGGTACAGTGAATGCAATGGGCAGGAAGAGAGATAGGAGCATCTGCTCCTTCCTTTATAGTCCTGCTCCTGCTTTGAGAAGCATTTCCAGGTGGAAGCAAGGCAACAGACTGTGTGGAAAGAAACTCCATACTGTTTCTTTGCTAAGATATCGATTTTTTTGGCCCTGCCCCATACTTTCCAACCAAAGAATGGCCACTTAGCAAGTAATAGTCCATCAGCCTTGTTTACACTTGGCTTATACATGTTTTGTTATTGTTTGAATGTACTAAATTGTTTATTGTTTAGGCTGTTTAGGTATGTTTAGAGCAATTGTATGGATACCATTTGGCCTTTGGATTGAATAAAGGAATTAATGGTTCAATTACTATTGTGATAATATCCTGCATACATAATAATAATTCCAAAAGTAGAGAATCATTAAACAAGACAAATACAAACTCAAAGTTAAGCAAAATTATGTTTTGAACTATGTTTTGAAAAGTGAGGTAAGACATCGCTAGTATCCTTCAGAAGGAAAGGGGGAGACAAAAAGGTCAAAGTAATTATGGACAGGGAAGAGTAGGGTAAAGTGAAAAACAAGATATTCTTAATTCTTTGAATGGTTTAATTCATTTACTTTCTTTATCCCTTTGTTTTCTCTGATAGTACCTAAAGAGCTATCTTATCTTGAAATCATATATTTGTAAGTGGCCATTCATTTTGTATTTCAGAATACACTAACACTGATCATTTTATGGTTGCTTGGCCATTGTGGCTCCACAATTGTCTTCAATTTATCTCTTTGTGGTCAGCAAGATAAAATCACAGTTTCATACACAAACCACCACACACTACTGTGGTCTTGAGCCCAGTGAGCAAAGCAGCAATCTTTGCTATTTATCATTTCAATCTCTGTTGTGTCACACACCTGAAAGTTTTCTCTAGTCACATTTGAAGACATCCATGTTAGCAGAATAGGGCTGCAACTGCAGTTTAGATGAGGAGGCTATTAGAAAGGAATATATGATTGTGGGGTGGTTTATAGCCAGTTTGAAAGTCTCTGAACAAATATTTTCTCCTAAATCTCATCATCATCATTAGCACCCAGAGATAAAAAGTAGTATGGGGGGGCCCTGTTGTTCTAGGTCAGGGGTGGAGAACCTTTTTTCTATCACAGGCCATTGACCCACAATAAAAATCAATTGTGAGCCAAACACAGCCGCGTGGCGGGAAGGGGGGTGGCGCCGAAGCTCAGGACTTGCCGCGGGCTGGATGAAATCAATCAACAGATTGGATCCAGCCCACAGGCCGTAGGTTCCCCACCCCTGTTCTAGGTGCTGACTACACAGAGAAACAGGAGGCACAGTCCTTGCTCCAAAGAGTTTACAATCTAGCTATTGAAATATGTCACTGAATAATCTGTTTTATTGTTCTTCTTAACTCAGACCTATGTAATTCTCTTCCCTGTGCTTCTGGGAGAAGCCATGTCCCATAAGAATTAGTTGCAGGGCTCAAAATTTTCAAAAATGACTAATAATTTTGAGTGTCCAACTTGAGATGCCTTAAAGAGGGCTAATTTTCAGAAAGTGCTGAACATCGACTCTCTGAAAAATCAGGCCCCTTACGATGCCTTGAAATGGGTACTCCAAAACTGAGGCAGCCAAAATCACTAGTCACTTTTGAAAATGTAGGCCATGGTCTTCATGTCAGCGTTAGTTCAGCTACAGCTCATTAACTATATTTCCGCTTGCAGCTGGCATTTAGGCTTTCCAAACTTGTAAACACACCCTGATCTATCAGGCTATATCATTGTCCCTACTCTCCACTGCTTTCCCCTCTTTTTCCTCTTGAAGTAGTAATATCTGGCCATCTTTGGGAGACAGTTGACTCTGCATCCCCCTATCTACCCCATGTGCTAGTTTTCTGCAACTGTATTTGTTCTGATTGAACCTGCATGCACCATAATTCCTGCATCAACATACAGTTAATTATATATTAGTATAATTTACACTATATAATGTGCTCATTTCAGATTTCATAAAACTAATATTTTATGGTCAATACATTTCTGTGCAGTTTAGGAACTTTTGTAATTAGAAGATTAGTTAATCATAGCATATTATAAAGGAGATGGGAAATGTGTAAAAAAACCAGCTAGCTAATATAGGCCAAGCATAGGTATTCTGATTAAAACAAAAGAACATATTAAGGGAGAGGCTACTCTCATTATTCACTTCCATCATATACGCATAAAATATATATATTTAAAAATTAACATGATACGTGCTATATCAACTCAGTAAACCTATTCAATGTATTCCTTCCTCCCTCTATCCCCCTTGCTTTCTATTTCCTTCCCCCGCCACCACTTCCTTGTCTGCTGATGGTTTATTTAGACCAGTGGTTCTCAACGAGGGGTAAGTGTACCCCTACGGATACACAGAGGTCTTCCAGGGGGTACATCTAGTTATTTGTCTAGTTTTACAACAGGCTGCATAAAAAACAATAGCAGAGTCAGTACAAACTAAAATTTCATACAGAAAATGGCTTGTTTATACTGTTCTAGATACTATACACTCAAATGTATGTACAATATTTATGTTCCAATTGATTCGTTTTATAATTATATGGTAAAAAGGAGAAAGTAAGCAATTTGTCAGTACTAGTGTGCTGTGACACTTTTGTATTTTTATGTCTGCTTTAGTAAGCAAGTAGTTTTTAAGTGAGGTGAAACCTGGGGGTACGCAATACAAATCAGACTCCTGAAAGGGGTACAGTACTCTGGAAAGGTTGAGAACCACTGAGTTAGACCATAATGTGTTCAGGGCAGGGAACTCTCCCATTATGTCTGTAAAGCCCATTTTGGTGACTAAGTAGTACAATCATAGTCCCAGGTTCAAAACATGTAAAGACTGATGAGCCTAGTAACTACCAGAGAAGACAATAGCATTTTAATAGGAAATTGGATCCTGTTGTATCGAGAATGGAGTATCTCAGGCCCAAGAACAAAAATATTAACAAAACCCTTGTTCACTGTCACAACATTAAACTGTTAAATACAGTTCAGGATTTCATATAAAGTTTTTACTGGCTTAACTCCCATTAAAAATATTTTTAACTTTTTATTAAAGACACACAAGAAAAGAAGAAAAAACAGTTAAAGCATTTGGAACGTAAAGTATAAATTAGGACTTTCATCTTAACAATATCCCTTATTTTCTCTCTCTTTTTTTTCCATAGAGAACCCCATTTAACAGCCTTTTAGATGGTATTAACAGTCCTTTTTGGAGGGAGAGGAAAAGATAGTTTATATTGTCTTGATCTATTGCAGTTTGATCCTCCTTCCTTTCAGACAAAACAAATAAAATACATACAAAAGGGGAGATAAAAAAAATAGTAAGGAGAAACTCCATTTTCGGTCTCTGCTGCTGACTTTCACTGGCCACTTCACTGTGGGAGAAACACAGGCCCAGCACACAATCTGCTAAATCATTGGCAAGTTTTTACTAATAGTGGGCTGTTTAAGGTGTGGCTTATAGCTGGCCTTTGTGGTCACACACTCTCAGCAGTGTGTGACCACAAGACAGATGCTTGTTAGAAGACAAAAAGAGAAATAAGATGCGGAAGAAAAACAACTATTAAAACAAGACCCTCTACTGTACACACGTCTTTCCCTGGGGACAGCATGAGAGAACAAATGGGTGATGACTCAAAGCACTACTGCAAAGTTCTCAGATGCCTATATATTCTAGTACAGCAAGAACCCACGGTTCACATTCCAAGAGTTGTTCAGAATTTATTCAAAAGCCAGTGGAGATGTGTTGTGATTTGTTTCCTTTCTCTGGCCTCGTCCAGATGCCTTTCAGGATCATGAAAATAATGAAGACCCACTGGCATCATAGGGATTCCAGGGGACTAGGAGAAGGAAGAGATGGCAGCCATGATGGTAGAACTTCTTTCTCCACCAGTCCACACATCCCATTGCTCCCATCTAGTGAGAGTCAGATATACAATGTCCAAGAATGCATTAAAGTTAACCAGGTTATAAACATTTCCTCCCAGATTTCATCCCATTAAAGTTAACCAAGCTATAAACATTTCCTCCCAGATATAGAGTCTTTCAGCTCATTGTTATGCCTGTTTGTGACTTTACCAAGAGTCTGGATGATCCTTTTTAAACAATCCAGTTTTTACCAGTCTATTTATCTCCAACTTCTACTTGCTTTTACAAACAATTTTATGTAACAAGCTAAGTTGGATTTTTGTTACCTTGGACAGCTAAGGGTACAAGCCTCTGTACAATAATCCCTTCTTTTTTAGTACCTGTCACTATTTAAAGACAGTCAATAAATACATGCAAAGTAAAAGTGTCTGTCATCTAATGGTATTTGACATCCTATGTCTGATGTGTTTCCAGGAATGGAGATCCTGTCTGGCTTTAACACGGTTACATTATTATAAGACAGAATTCAAGAAGGATTGGATTTTGGAATGGACAATGAGAACATTCGGAGTTACAACAGTCATGTTTTAATAGAAAACTGGAATGGATATGAACTTTCCTGCTTCAGGGTATAAGCCAAGCTCTAACTGGAGAAAAGATTTGGAAGAAACTTTCCCAGTGAGCAATTTATACCATAAATCTCCACATCAGGGTTTCTTATGCCTTCTTCTGAATCATCTGGTACTGGCCACTGTAGAGAAAGGATATTGGACTAGATGGACCCCTGGTCAGGTATAGTATGGCAATCCTTCTGTTCAGTTGGAGTAGTGTTTGGGATTTAGATACCTTGCTATTTACTTCAATTATACCCCATACAGTATATTTTAAAAAGAAATGTATCACAAAGTATACATTATCCAAGGTTTCTGGCAATGTAGATTGATTTAAATCAAAGTGATTTTAATCACCAAACAGGAAACCTTGATTTAAATATTTTATTTTAACCTCATTTTGCATTTGTACTTTTTAGTTCTTTTCCTTAAGAAAAATTAATTCTCATTGACACACAACCATTAAAACATGTTGCTTTGCACCTAAATATAGCCTTTACACTAAATTAGGTACTTCTTTTTGCAAATGAGGAGGATACACTATATCTATACACATTTAATTAAGCAATTATATAGCTTACCATACATTTATTCAGATTCTTAATTTTTACATTTTCTTCATTATGTTAGAACATAAGAATGGCCGTACTGGGTCAGACCAAAGATTCATCTAGCCCAGTATCCTGTCTACCGACAGTGGCCAATGTCAGGTGTCCCAGAGGGAGTGAACCCAACAGGCAATGATCAAGTGATCTCTCTCCTGCCTCCCATCTCCACCCTCTGACAAACAGAGGCTAGGGACCCCCTTCCTTACCCATCCTGGCTAATATCCATTAATGGACTTAACCTCCATGAATTTATCCAGTTCTCTTTTAAACACTGTTATAGTCCAGAAAATGGTTAATGATACATTTCTTGTAGGTAATATCTTTTTATTCAGGATTCATGTCAAGCTACATTTGGATGGAACCTGGAATTCAGTTAAAAATGAAGAAAACCAGTATTTTAAAATTGTTTTTTATTAGTTAAATAAAACTACCTTAAATGTGCTGGATATGTAAGAAAAAAGTAAATTTATCAAAACATATTTTGTATTTAAAACTAACTGATTTATTAAAGAAAGGACGTATTAACTGTAGTGAATTGATGAATTGTTTCTTGTCAACCCGGGCCATATTTTCAAGGATATTTAGGCACCTAAACATGCAAATCAGTGCCTGGCAAGGTGCTTTTGAATGTACAATTAGGCACCTATCTGCATCTGTAGGTGCCTAAATACCTTTGAAAATCTAGCTTTGTGTCAAGTTTTTAGAACTAGTAGATCTTGTCCTCTCGCCTGGTTTTTATTCAAAGATTGGAAGAGGAAAACTAGCTTTCCTGCTTTCTCAGCTCCCAATCTGTTTCTCAACTTTGAATGAACTACTCCAAATTAAGAATATATTCTCTCTGTCTCTGGTAGCTAAAATCACGTTTTACCTTAATTACTTTTGTTTTTTCTCCACATTAGAAACTGAAAGTAGTTAAATTTGGAAAAATATAAATCCTAGCATTTGCTCCACTGTAAAGACTGAAAATAATATACTTACTGAGTGCAATACATGACACTGTGATGTTTATAGAACTTGAGTTGACCTCAAAAGTTGAAGATGTTTTCATCATGAGTCTGTATGTGATTTAAAAAGCAGCACTCTTTATCTCATTAATATTTAAGGAGAACTCATTGATGCAGTATTTTTTTCCATTTGTTTAAAATGATTTTAATAGATTCTATTAAAGGTAACGCTTAATATAGGATGCTATAAGGTCAAATTTAATTTTAAACAGGTTTATTTAAAAAATAAGTGTATTTAATTTAATCAAAATAATCTGATTTAAATAAAAACAATTGCATTTTTTTAAACAAAAAACATTTTTATCCATTCTGGTTTCAGATAAAGCAACAGATTTATATTTCTATATCAACTTGTAAAAATGCTATCATACAAATATATAGGTTAGTGTCACCACCTAGTGGCCATTGGGTGAATCTGTCTCTAATCTGTATAATGGACAACCCCTGGAATCGATCACACACCTCGTATATATTTTCAGGTAATTTCTGTGTATTGTGACATCTTGCATAATTAAATACAATGCATGTGCCAATGTTATAGGAAACAGAATAGTTGAATTTCATTGTTACCGATACTAGTTGAGAATCCACAGACCTCACAGAACTTAGTTGCTGTTTCCACCTCCCCAGGCCTCTTTACTCAGACTTTCTGTATTTGGGCTTTTATGGTAACGATAATTGTAGATTTGTCTCCTGTATATACATGCCACTTAATTTTAGCAGTGGTTTTCCACACTACCTTAGTACTAGGTGACAAAAGATTTTTCTATGTGCTCCATGAAAAGCATTTTAAGAGTTAACACTGTAGCTCTCATCACAGTGAAGGCAGTGTTAACTTTGTCTCATTTCTGGGTAATTACAAATACAGCACTTATGAGTTCCTCTGCGGTAACCCCATCTGATCAATTCCAGGGGTTATGTAACAGCTTCCATATGAGGCGAGATTAATAAGACTGGGACTTTTCAGCTTGGAAAAGAGGTGACAATATGATAGAGGTCTATAAAATCATGAATGGTATAGAGAAAGTAAATAAGGAAGTGTTACTTACTCCTTCTCATAATACAAGAACAAGGGGCCACCAAATGAAATTAATAGGTAGCAGGATTAAAACAAACACAAGAAAGTATTTTTTCACGCAACGCACTGTCAACCTCTGGAACTCCTTGCCAGAGGGTGTTGTGAAGGCCAATACTATAACGGGGTTCAAAAGGGAGCTAGATAGATTCATGGAAGATAGGTCCATCAATGGCTATTAGCCAGGATGGGCAGGGATGGTGTCCCTAGCCTCTGTTTGCCAGAAGCTGGGATTGAGTGACAGGGCATGGATCACTTGATGATTACCTGTTCTGTTCATTTCCTTTGGGGCACCTGCCATTGGCCACTGTCAGACACAGGCTACTGGGCTTGATGGACCTTTGGTCTGATCCAGTATGGCCATTCTTATGTTCTTAACCACACATGCGTGTCTATGTTGCCGTTCCACAAAATGTTGTGAGAACTGGCTGGATTTCACCGTCAGAGAGAAGAGAAAATTTGGGGAAAGAAAGGATGAGTGATTGAAACTCTTTTCTGGAGAGGGGAGGGTTTGTTGTCCTGTCCCCAGTGCTTAATTTGTGCCAGGGCTTGCCAGAGCTGAGCCCTGGCACTTCTGGGTTTGGCAGTTCATAGCCCTGGCACCTCTGGGCTTGCCATGTCAGTTATGAAAGTAAAAAAATAATTGCGAGAGCCCTGGCACCTCTTTCATTACAAATTAAACACTGCCTGCCCCCAAGCATTGGAGTGGTTCCCAAAACAAGATATGGTGCCAGGGCTGAACTGAGAGCAGCTATGTGCTCTGAGAAGGGCTGCTAGGGCAGGAAAAGCTGTAGCCCAAAGAGGCATACAGAAAAGCAGGCAGGGCAATGAAAACCAAACTCCTTTAAGAGGGTTCTCTGCAGAGAAATAGCCTGTAAGTCAAGAACAGAACAGCTGAAGTAAGGTGGCTCAGCTCCTATAGAAGCTGACAGAGAGGGACAAATGCCAGTTTCACCACTAAAAAAATCAGACCTTTCAGAGTGGGCCTTGAAAAACCAGTATGCCAAATGATAACCTATGGAGATACTACAAGATACTCACCCTGCTGAAAAACAGATAATTCAAACAGAACTTGTCAAAGGCGGGAGGGATAGCTTAGTGGTTTGAGCATTGGCCTGCTAAACCCACGATTATGAGTTCAATCCTTGAGAGGGCCATTTGGGGAACTGGGGTAAAAATCTGGGGATTGGTCCTGCTTTGAGCAGGGGGTTGGACTAGATGACCTCCTGAGGTCTCTTCCAACCCTCATATTCTTTATAAAAAAAAAAAAAAAAGGGGGGGGTGGGGAGTTCCCAGAGTGATGGGGCTAGGTGTCCTGTCCTGCAAATGGCTCAGAACACTTCTTTTTCTCCAACAACTTCTATGTGCTGTTCCTGTACCACTCACAGGTTACATGATACAAAAGGATAAGAGATCAAGTAGAAGTAAACATGGTCATTCTGAGGTGTCCCAGAAGACCACAATACTCAGACCCGATCAAGTCTGCAGTTAAACTACCACTATACTTAGCTCCCAGACAGGATCTTCTCAGCTAGGAACTTATTCTGTATCCCTTATCTGGGTAACACACCTATTATCCTAAAGAACAAAAAAGAAATAATGAAAGGATTCTCAGAGAGTCATTAAAACCCTGCTGGAATCAAAACAACCTTCCACTCAACCTCTGAAACAAACCTGCTTACTACTGTACAGACAAGCCCCTCAATGCTGGAAATCTCAGTAATTCTGAAATATCTACAAGACAGAATTGATCTTGACCTCAAACAAGCCATCATAAACACACCTACCTTAGTGGCCAGCAACAACCAGTTTGCAGGATGCACGTCAGGCCTAATTGACCAGCCTCAGATGTCCAGACTTCTGAAAGCACCCAAGCTAACTAAACCTATTGTTAGATCGTTATTCCTAAAATGGGGCCTCATGATTTCAAAGGCCCTTACATAGGCACTCAAAGCCTACACAGCTGCCGTCCACTCCTGCTTATCAATGATAGATTCTTGGTGGCTATCACCTCAGTGGGATGTACATCAGTTGCTAATATTATCAAGGCTGGAACCATAGGCTTGATAACCACAAGAATACTGTAACCAACCATGCTATGGGATGTTGCTGTCCAAGCTGTGGTACACCAGTCAATGTTGGATAGCATGCTCTGTGTGCTGTAAGCTCAGAGGCCAGTTCTGTCCACACTCCAAGCTCTGGACTCTTCAAGTTTCAGCCCTTAGTCTCCATAAACACACAAACATTTCCAGGAAACAGAGAATTCCGTTACTAGGGCTGCCAAAAAATAGAAGGAGCAAACACTCAAGGCACACAATTGCTTTAACAGGTACAACAAAAGGGCAAAACTGCAATTCATAATCCATCCCCCCAGGCAGTCCACTAGAGGAGGGTAAGAGTCCAGTTGGGTCCCCTGACACGACTCTCCTGGCTGCAGGCTACTGCTGTGCCCCACCAAGCAACAGGTGTCTCTCTTGTTCGCAGGCTGCCTGGCCTTTCCTCCACAGCCGTTCCCAGGCTGCTGCCTGCAGCCTTCTGCTCCTACACACTACAGCCTCTGGCTCTCATGATCCCTTCTGACCGCAAGTTATATTTGTTTCCTATACACTGGGACTTATAGAGCCCTCTTCTGGTTGGATGTTGAACTGGGGGGTGGAAGAGGCGGAGTAGGAGCAGAACGGGGGTGGAGCCGCAGGGGAAGGGGTGGAATGGGGTGGGCCCATGGGCGGGGCTGCAAGCCAAACGGGTGGAACGGGGGAGAGACAGTCTGGGCTCAGAGCTCCAGCCAGGGCTGAGAGCTCTGCAGCAGTCCCAGCTGAGGCTGAGAGATCAACCCCGGCCATGGCCCAGCTCTCACCTCCCCCGCGTGGCCCCAATTGAGCTCTCATCCCTCCCCAACCCCAGGCCATGGGGGGAGGGGGCTGAGAGCAGCGAGCAGGGGTGTGGCCTTGGCTGGAAGAGATGGGACCTCAGCCAGAAGAGGTGGGGCAGGGGGCTAGCCTCCACAAGGGGAAGCTTCATCCGCCACCCATGGCTGGAGGGCTAAACTACCCTACTTAACAGAGAAGACGCTGAGGCACAGCAAGAGAGAAACTAAAGCAATGGCTATACCTGACACTAGAGCAGGTAAGCCACTGCTAGATGGCAATTCCCTTCCAAATGCTTATGTACCGCACTTTCAACATCACCACTAGCAAAGGTGGGTGAAATGCTATATAAAAGAAGCTTGCAATTACCTCAAAATAGCGAAGGCCTAAAGGGATTGCAGCTCATTAAATATCAGCATCCTGGCCAGAGTGTTCCCACAGCCCACCACAAGAGATGTTTAGAGTTATTGCTATTGTTTATTTGTGGTAGCACATACAAACCCCAGTCATAGATTAAGGTCCCATTGTGCTAGGCCAGTGGTTCTCAAACTTTTTTTTCCGCAGACCACTTGAAAATTCCTGAGGGTCACAGTGAACCACTTAATGATCTTTCCAAATGTTGTTTGTACCATTAGCTAACTATAGTAAAGCGCATTGGATAAAAGCGCTATATAAAAAAACCCTTTAAAGTTTTTTTGTTCTACAAATAAAAGCACACAACTCATATTTTAATAATATCAGTAGCCTTACCTTTCTAATGTGATGGATGTGCCCTCTGTCCCCCACCATGGCAGCCCCCGAGATGGGGCTGGGAAGGAGAGGGGGTCTCTCCCTCTGTCCCCCACTGCAGCAGCCCCTGAGCTGGGGCTGAGAAGGAGGGGGGTCTTTCCCTGGCAGCCGCAGCCCTGAAGCTGGGGAAAGTTGCCTTTCTCTGGCCTCCACAGCCCTGCACATCCCAAATTCCCCCCACTCCCTCTTCTCACCCCACTGTCCCACCCACTTGCCCCCATTCCCCCTTAAGGCCACCTCCTCATCTTACATGTGTGTCTTCTCCAGGGTCCAGGCACCTAATTAGTGCAGCCACACCTGCACGGCTCCACTAATTAGGTGAGTGGCCTTTCATTCTCTCGTGTGCGGCCACGCAGGTGCACACCTTAGCGCAGGGGTCGTGAAACTGGGAGTCTGGACCCCTCAGGGGGTCGTGAGGTTATTACATGGGGGGTCGCGAGCTATCAGCCTCCACCCAGGGCTGCCCGGGGAGGGGGTAAGTGGGGCAATTTGCCCCAGGCCCTGGGCCCCACAGGGGCCCCGCAAGCCCTGGCTGAGGATCCCTTCCCTGGCTAGAGGTGCCTTTTTAATTTTTACTCATTCGGCGGCAGTCCAGGTCTTCGGCAGCACTTCGGCGGCAGGCCCTTCACTTGCTCCGGGTCTTTAGCGGCACTTCAACGGCAGGTCCTTCACTTGCTCCGGGTCTTCGGTGGCACTTCGGCGGCGGGTCCTTCAGTGCCGCCGAAGACATGGAGCAAGTGAAGGGCCCGCCACTGAAGTGCCGCCAAAGACCTAGAGCGCGTGAAGGGCCTGCCACCGAACTGCTGCTGAAGACCTGGACTGTCGCCGAGTGAGTAGAGCCCTTTAGGTCAACGGAACAGGGTTGGTTGTGTGGACACATTCATTTTTAAATTGACCTAATGCAGCTAAATTCAACCTAACCCCATAGTGTAGACCAGGCCTGAGTGTCTGTGTATGGGCGCAGCTCTAATCCCAGTAGTCTCTTGGCAAACACCAGCCACACTTGGCTCCCACCAGCCTTGGTTATTACTTGCAGGGTGACCCCAATACACTCCCAGTCCTGAAATCCCCCCCGCCTCCCCAAATCTGTGTTCTGTACTGTCCAGCCCTTTCCCCAATATTTAATTCAGGTAGGGCCTTGTTTGGTTGCCAATAATAGGTGGCTTAATCTCAGAAAACAACTACAGTATTTTCCTCTCCTTCTTGTGCATATACTAAAAAGAGAGAGTATGTGTGTGAGAGAGAGATGGACCTAATCCATTGTTGTAGACAATTGCTTCTCATCTAAAGTATGAAATAGGCCACATTACATATAATCACAATATGGACTTTGTCACATTGTGTGAGGCCAAAAAATATTCCTACACTGCTTCTGAGCAATTTTTAAATGATAATTGGGAAGCCCAGCTACTTTTTTAAAATGAACCATTAATGCTAAACCCTCCAGACTGTGAGTGGCGGGGGGTTCCCCACACTAATTGCTGCACTGTGCCCCTTTAATTACTCCACTTCAGGACCCAAAGAGCAGCTGACTGTAAGAGAAGGTAATGCATATATCCCTCCCCACCCATATATACTTGGTGGGAAGGCATTAGTCCTTTAATGCTAGTGACAAATGCTCAGTACTGTAAGACAGGAGAATATGGTGTCTCTTAGATTTAAAGTATATTATATAAAAAAGCACTTTAACATCATTGCTCCTTTTGCACCACCCCCCCTCCCCGGGCCGCCAACGCGGAGGGGACAAAAGGAGCAGCTGCCCTGGGCCCTTTAAATCGCTGGTGGAGCCCCGGGTGGCGTGGGCCAGGCAGTGTGGATGGGCGGGCTGGGGGATGCAGACCCCCCAGCCCTGCCCCTTCCACCTGAAGCCCCGCCCCTTCCTACCTTTCATTCCTGGATCCTACATAAAGTTGCAGAGCTATTCTCCTGCCTCACACTAGCAGGCAGACTGGATGAGTCCCCTTAGTTCCAACCCAGGAGTATAAAAGGTTTAGTCTTTCCAAGCCAAGAGGTTTCTAGGGGCAGAGACAGAGGGGTCCCACATGAAGAAACCCTAAAAACAGCCAAGTGAAGAGATTCATGTTTGTTCTTATTTAACAATGAAGGAAAAACCCCAGGAAGGAGGAAGCTTGGATGATATTCAGCATATGTGTACTTTTGCTGGGATCAGTAGCACACACACTCCCTGCCCCACCAGTGTAAACAGCCATACTTTGCAGGAAGCACCTCAAGTGACTAGACAAATACTTGACACAGCTGCTGATGGCAATATTCCCCACCACCATCAGGCAGACACTTGTCCAGTAGGAACTAGATCAAGACCACCAACTAATTTCACCAGCCGTCAGATGGGAATGACTGTTGGTCTTTCTACTGATTTGCACTGGAATTAAAGTGGTGATGTGGCAATGAAAAGAAAAGTGATTTGCTGCATTTGATAAATAAAAGTAAATAGGATATAAAATTATCTGAGTTAAAATTTGTATCAAATAGTTAGTGTGTGTGTGCATATAAATATATATGTATATAATTGAGCTAGATCTTCAGAGGGTGTAAACTGAAATAGCTCTATAGTCAGTGGAGGTACACCAGTTTACAGCAGCTGAAGATCTGGACCACAGAATTTAAATTTAAAATTAAAAATGTAATGTTAAGGTAACAGAATGATTTGGTAAAGAACTTATTTTTGGTATTGTGCAGTCTCCTAATATAATGTCACTGAAAGGATTTAAATAACAAAAGCAAGAATAGCTGCGGAACTAACATGGCATTTGCTGCTATCACATTGTTTACTCTGCCTGTATGTTATATCCTTTTCCCCTGAACTTTGCCTGTTGTCTATCTAGATGGTAACTTCTCCAGGGCAGAGGCTGTCTCTTGTTCTGTGTTTGTACTGTGACTAGCACAATGGGTCCCTGGTCTCGGTTAGCCTTTAGGAACTATCATAATAAATAATAAAATGTAGTATGGGTGGGACAAAGGTTTGAAGTAAAGCATCACTAGTGATTGTTGACATTTTAATTGTGTTAATTAATTAAAAATAATAGCCAGCTCAGAAAGTAGTTTGTGTAATTTCATAAAAAGCTCAGGATTCATTTTTTCTTCAAAACGAGAACAAGCATTTACATTTAATTGTACCTTTTTTCTTAAAATCCATATTCTTCCATTCTTTCTTGGATTGGATTTCCAAGAGGCTTTTCCTTTCCAGATACTGTTAATCCAGAGCATGAGAAGCACAGAGCACAGTTTTAGATAGTTAGCAAGTCATAAGGCTGTAAGTGGATTTGCAGGGGTTTATTGCCAGTGTTCCAATTCTGTCCATCACAATAATTTTAATTTAACATTGTGGTAGATTCTAAGAGCTAAGCCCCATTGTTCTGCTTTTACAGTAGATTGCTCTCTGTAATTGGTTGCCACAGTGTTATTTTAATCACTATAGTCCATTAACTGTAATTACACACACACATGCACACACACACACAGAGTACAAGCATATACATAAACATATAGGACCTGATTTTCAGAAGGCCTGAATGCCCATAACTGTAACTGAAGTCAGATACTCAGCATCTTTAAAAATCAGACCCATATAATTAAGGCTTCCATATAAATAAGACTGAGTTTGGACTCAGTTTATCTCCCCAGAAGGAAATAATCCAATCCTGGACTTGATATGAAGGAGACAGGATCTCAGTTCAGTTTATTTACAGTAGATACTGATACTTTATAAAATAAATAAATCAGATCAGGCACAGCACATTTTGCAAGATGCCAGACAAAAACTCTGTCCCAATTTCCATCCAAACTATTAGACTGTTTGTTTGCTGTGCACCCCACACAGACTAATTAAATACTTATGACCAGGTGTTTGAGCTACTGCTCAAAACCACACGAAGTCCCCAGTCACTTGCTTTGATCAATCAAAGCTACCTCTGGGTGGCTTTATATTAGTGTTCACAGTAACAAAGTACTTTCTGCTTCTCAGGGTGTGCTGTGTTACAGTGTGTGGAGCTGAAAATGATTTATGTTTATACACTGATGGCCTGAGATTCCATGCCAGTAACAAACAAACAAAAACAAAAAAATAGCCCAGACGACAATGTTCATGACTTTTCCAGGAGACTCTGCCATGTACAACTACAGAACAGAATTTAAAATCACTTGGAGCTAAATCAGGCAGCAAGGAGGCTAGCACAATGGGGTCCTGCTCCATGATTAGGGCTCCTTGGTGCTATAGTAACACAAAATAAAATTAATAATAAAATAAATAATAATAAGAAGAATAAATACACCTCTCCCCGATATAACGTGACCTGATATAAGGTGGGTTCGCATACAAGGCAGTAAAGCTCTGACATGCTGCTCTGAGCAGCATGTTAAGGGTGCTGGGCCAGGCCGGGGGGTTCGATAAAGGGCAGAGGGTCTCAGGGGTGGTAAGAGGCTCCCCCTCCAGGGTTTGGGGGGCAGGAGCTGTGGGAGGGCACTTTTGGGGGCCCCGCAGTCCCAGAGTGGCCCGGGGGATTAGTAGGGGGCCGGGAGCAGCCCGCTCTGCTTCCCTCCCCCTGACCCCAGCCATGTCGCTCAGGGGAGGGGGAAAGGGATCCCCCCTGCACTCACCAGCAGTGGCAGAAGCGGAGCAGCCCGGCCCCAGCCTGCTCCACTCCACCAGCTCCCAGCCACAGCGCTCTGCTTCCTGCCACAGGTGAGTATGGGGGGCATCCTTTCCCCAACCTCCCTGCACTCACCTGCCCGACGGGAAGCGGAGGGCCACAGCTGGGAGCTGGCGGAGTGGAGCTGGCTGGGGCTGGGCTGCTCTGCTTCCCACCGCTGGTGAGTGTGGAGGGCGGACTTTCCCCAACCTCCCCGCACTCACCGGCGGCGGGAAGCGGAGCAGCCCAGCCCCAGCCAGCTTCACTCCGCCAGCTCTCAGCCGTGGCGCTCCACTTCCTGCTGCAGGTGAGTGCAGGACCTTTTCCCAGCCACCCCGCAGTGACACGGCTGGGGCTGGGGCAAGGAAAGCGGAGCGGGCTGGGGTTGTGTCGCTCCGCTTCCCGCTGCAAGTGAGTGCGGGGCCATCCTTTCCCCAACCTCCCTGCACTCACCGACGGCAGGAAGCGGAGCGCCGTGGCTGGGAGCTGGCGGAGTGGAGCGGGTTCTGGCTGGGCTGCTCCGCTTCCCGCTGCTGCCGGTGAGTGCCTGTCAGGGGGTGGAGGGGGTGGATAGGGGTTGGAGCAGTCAGGGGACAGAGGGGTTGAGTAGGGGGTGGGGTCCTGGGGGTGATTAGGGATGGGGGTCTCTGGAGGGGGCGGTCAGGGAACAAGGAACAGGGGGGCCAAAGCAAGTTTGATATAACACAGTCTCACCTATAACGCAGTGAGATTTTTTTGTCTCCCGAGGACCACGTTATCTCGGGGTAGAGGTGTAATTAAAAAGGCCAGATGTAAATAAAACTAGCTCGTGTAGCTCCACATCACCAGTATCCAGCTGCACCAAAACTATGAGTGGCAGAAGCTTCAAGCAATTAATACTACACCTGCAATACATAATAAAGTAATACAACTAATCATCTGGTCTGCAGAGTTGTTTGCTGCAGCTGTTTCAAGTGAAATTGCCAGGTTTAGTGTGATTTCCCCTGCTTTTCTCTCCTCACACATTTATGTATGCAACAGGACTGAGAATTCCACATTCTTATGTAACAATTATTTCAGTTTTTATCACTCATTTAGTACAAGACAGATTCCCCCTTTGAGTATCCGCAGAAAATATATATCCCCTGAAGTAAATTTATAATTCTCTACAAGATTGCACATGACCCATAATCCCATCAAAAAGGAATTTAAATGTAAAGCATCTGAACTGGAACAAAAATACACACATGGTGTCCAACTGATTAAGAAACTTTGTAGACAGCTACAGTTACATTTTGCATATATTAAAGCTATAATTATACACATACCCCCCCACACCACTCTCATTTACAGGTCATCATGATTTTGCTAAAGTCCTAATTAAGACAGGGATCATTTTTTCAAACCCAAACTTAAAAAACTAGTGTTTTGCTATAATTTTAATATAGGTGAGGATATTTTCTGATTATCCATGAGAATCCTTCACTTAGTGAGAAGTTTAATTAAAAATTGATTTCACAAATATTAAAACAAATACATTATATACTTCCGTGAAGTGATATTTCTACTTAAATCTCTCTCTTACATAGACTAATGGCTGAGTGTTGGCCTGAGAGTTAAGAACTCCAATGCACCTGACACAAATGCCATTCCCTCCATTTTATGGCTTTGAGAAAGTCTCCTAGCCCCCTGGCTTCTGCTTCCCTATATGTAAATTAGGCTCTGATTACCAACCTCACAGCATTGTGAGGATTAATGTTAGCGTCAGTAAATCTCTTTACAGCTCTTAAACAAAAGTATAACACCTGAAAAAGAGATGAGAAATAACATGCAATTATCTTTGCAGAAGAACTACTAGTCATCATGTCTTAACCTTTATTTTCTGAAGCATTATCACCAGCAGAGAGAGTGTGCATGTGTTTAAATATGACTTGCAATCATTGCTTCACTCATAGATTAAGGCTGGAGGGGGTCTCCTGGACCACCTATTCTGTATTAAGAGAGACACCAGAACCTCTGTAGTGCAGTTTTCACCAGCGCTCTGTATTGAAAAGAATTTGCTAAAGGCCTTGTCTACACTACACAGTTTTGTCAACAAAAGTCAGGTTTCATGGACAAAACAGTGGAGGGGTACACCCAACAATGTTCCTCCTGCCTATTTAATTCTCCTGCTACACCGACATAATAAAACCACTTCGGCGGGACTGGAGGCAGTGGAGTCAACCTTAAGGGTGAAGTGGTGGATGAGGAGGTTGAGTAAGAGGAAGATGTGGGATAGGTGGTGTGGTGAGCCAGAACCTCTTTTTGACTCTGGAGCGGTCTAGCCAGTCCCAGCAGTCTGGCTCTGGCATGCCTGCAGCAGAAGAGAGGAACTCCAGGAAGTACTTATTTTGCTTTGATACTGCACAGTTACATGAAGTAAAAGTGTCTTTCATTTTGTTACAATGTGAACATGAGAGAAGGGATTGAAATTAACTACACTAGGTATTGTTTGCATCTGCTTCTTATTCCCCCATTCAGCTACGCAGTGGGGAAAAGTTTTTTAATGCACACCGAGATCTCCCAGGAACACTCCATAGAGATCTCTAGGAAACTTTCCTACAGATACTCTGCAATTCTCTCCCAAAGGTTCCTTGGCAGAGCTGCTTTGTTTCATCCCCCATCGTAGGAAGCTTTGCTGCACTGATCAGCAATTACTTCTGCAGGAACCAGAGCAGCACACAGGTGAGCAGCAGATGGACCCAGTCTGAAGCCGCACACATGCAGGAGATGCATCCTTGCATTTTTGGTTATCCGCAGTAGTGTGATTTCAGTTTCAATTCCCCCCCACCACCACCTGAGGAAAATGGTGCCAGTATTCAGAATAGCATCCCCAGGCACTTGTACTGATCCCCTTCTGAAACCACCCAGACCTTTTGTTCCATCTTGCCCCTGCGCCCTCACCCTCAGGCCAAACTCACCATGTTTAGTGCTCTGGCTGTGCTGCGTGCTTGCAAAGGGAAAGTGAGAAGGAGGTGTATGTAAAATTGTTTCTTTGTATTTTTTTTTCTTCTGCAGATGTTCCCTTGAGGGCCAGCTCCTACACGCTGGCGCAGCACCTTCATCAGATAAGGATGCGAAAGAGGAGGCGTAAGGAGGACATGTTTTGCAAATTGTTGCAATTGTCAGATTAGGCTGATAGCGAGCACAGAGTGTGAAAAGAGATAATAAATGGGAAACTAGAAATGGATAGCCAGGAGAGGAGATGGGCTCAGGAGCGGATGATAAAGCTAATGGAGGACCAAATGGAGATCCTGAGGTCCCTGATTGCAGGTGGAACACATGCATGCTGGATTCCCCCTGAAGCCCATACAGAATTGAATTCCTTGCCCTCCCCAAACTCCCCACACACACTCCTCTCATGTACCCCTTGCATTCCAGCACAGGGACATTTTCAATAACAGCTGGACTTACACACCGCTGTGAGATCCTCACTTCAGAGAGTGCTGCTCACTGTTATGTCCCTTGTAAGAAATGTATCTGTGTAATAAAAATGTAGTCTTACAAAGACAGTGATTCTTATTTGTGACCTACATGAGGTGGTTGCAACAAAAATTTATACACAGTGGCAACTGGCACATTTGCAGGGTTCAAAAAAAGAACTAGATAAATTCATGGAGGATAGGTCCATCAATGGCTAGTAGACGGGATGGGCAGGGATGGTGTTCCTAGCCTCTGTTTGCCAGAAGCTAGGAATGGGCGGATGGATCACTTGATGATTACCTGTTCCGTTTATTCGCTATGGGTCACCTGGCATTGGCCACTGTTGGAAGACAGGATACTGGGCTAAATGGACCTTTGGTCTGACCTAGTATGGCTGTTTTTATGTCCTTATGTTCTTAATTAGCGCTCAGGCAGGAATCATTACAAGGGTCATTCAAGGTAGCAAGTAAACAATGCTTGGCTCAATTTATTACAGAAAGAACCTTACTGGGGCTCATTGTCAAAATGCTGCTTGAAAGCCTCCCTTACTCAAATAGCCCCCTGTTGAGCCCCTCTAATAGCCTTGGTGTCTAACTTCTCAAAATAAGCCACCAGGCAATTCATCTCAATGCTCCAACCCAGGGAAACTTTTCCCCCTTGGCTTCACAAATGTTATGCAGAGCACAGCAGGCTGCTATGACCATGGGAATATTTTCCTCATTGAGTTCTAACCTACCAAAAAGGCTGCACCAGCGAGCCTTTAATCTGCCAAACACATGTTCTATGGTCATTCTGCACCTGCTGAACCTGTTGTTGAAGCGCTCTCTGCTGCTGTCAAGGTTTCCCGTGTATGGCTTCATGAGCCACGGGAGTAAGGGGTAGGCTGCATCTCCCAGGATCACTATGGGCATTTCACATCCCCTACTGGAATCTTCTTGTCTGGAAAGAAAGTCCCTGAAGTCAGCTTTTTATACAGGCCAGTGTTCCTGAAGATGCACGCATCATGCACCTTCCCTGACCACCCCACAGTGATGTCAGTGAAACGACCCTGGTGATCCACGAGTGCTTTCAAGACCATGGAGAAGTAGTCCTTTCTGTTGATGTACTACATCTCAAGATGTTCTGGGGCCAAAAATGGGATATGTGTGCCATCTATTGCCCCGCCACGGTTAGGGAATCCCATTGCCACAAAGCCATCCATTATTTCTCGCACATTGCCCAGAATCACAGTCCTTTGTAGCAGGAGGTGATTAATGGCCCTGCACACTTGCATCACCACAATCCCCACAGTGGGCTTCCCAACTCCAAACTGATTCACAATTGACCAGTAGCTGTCTTGAGTTGCCAGCTTCTACACAGCGATCGCCACTCGCTTCTCCACCGTTAGGGCAGGTGTCTCATTTTGGTGACCTTGCGCTGCAGGGTGGGGACAATTCAACAGTTCCAGGAAGGTGGCTTTGCACATAAAAAAGCCACTGCTGGTCATTCCATACCTACATCACAATCTGATCCTACCACTCGCTTCACTATGTGCAGCTGCTTCGTGAATGCCAACATCAATCCTGAATTGTTTCTTTCCATGGCACACAGTAGGGCAGGCACTACCGATTCCTGTTCAGATTCACAGCTCACGAAACACTGCAGGATCAGCTGCATTGTTTTCATAATGCTTATCACAGGACTGGTGAGCAGTGCAGGATCCATGCTGTCAGGCAGAGTGGTGAATGCAAAGTTTAGAGGGGCATTTGAAAAACGGTACAAAATGCAGTTGGAAGCCCTTGGCATTATGTGACAGAGAAAATTGCATCATGGGGTGGTGATCTCACCCCCATGATGGACTACGATCCATTCCCAGATCTCCTAATGGGAGAAGGTGGTGATTTGCACAGTGGGATAGCTACCAAGAGTGCACTGCTCTCTCTGTCGGTACTAGAGCACCAACTGTAGACATGCTCCGCTGATATAAGGATCGTGTGAACATGCACAAGCAATTTAATTACAGAGGTTTATGATCATCAACATAACTTAAGTCGACTTACTACACTATGTAGTGTAGACATGGCCTTAATAATGAAAGTTCAATGTTTTGGCCAAGAGAGCATCATGGGCAGTACCTGAGCAGAGTGAGACACTTGTTTTCACACATGTCCTGGTGCCAGATGATTTTAGAGGCGCATTACAGCAGCTTGTTTACCCTCCTGGTCAAAGTGTGTGAAGTATATGGAGTGGGTGTAGGAGAAGCAGGCTGACATGGGAAATAAATTGTAACCTCAGATAAGACTTGTTAACCCCCCTAAAACTCTGGTTTTGGACCAATGCAAATTCCATGACTCAGCTATGGATACATTTGGAGACTTCTTTTTATACTACCTGGTGAGGATTATGTGGAATATGGAGAATAGACTATGCTGAAATTTGAGGAGGAAGAGGAGGAGTTAGAGGGATTATATGGGAACAATAATTCTTATCTACCTTTGTAAAGTGCTCTGAGCTTGTGGATGAAAAATGCTATACAAATGCTCTGTATTATAGGTTTATATTCCCAGTTGTCAAGTACAAAGCCTATAAAATCCCACTATAGTATTAATCCTTTCACCTGGGCCATCTGCTTAAACACGGCATGAGAAAAAAATAGAGCAGATCAAAGCTCAAATCTAGTGTAAACATTTATTGAATTAGAAGGCAAAGTGTTGCTGAAACTCAACTCTGATTAGTTTGTTGAACATACTCTGTATGATAACCTGCTGAGCAGTGCATCAGTGAAAGCTCCAGCACAACTGGCACTGCTGTAGCATCATCTAAGTGTGAGTAACTTCAAATCCACCAAGTATTTTGGGAATGACATTAAGTGAAGTACAGTAAAATCATGGGCTCAGACCATGAAAACAATCTGAAACAAGAAGAGCAGGGCAATCCTTCTGCAGCTCTAAATGGCATATTATTCAGTCACAACTGAGCTATTGTACTTTCTAGGTGGTGGTGGTTGGGGGGAAGGTGTCACTTAATTGTTTTTAAACCCAAACCTTTGGAAAGACCAAAGCATAAGCAAGAAGCAGACATTGAGGTTGTTCTTCTTTCCCCATGTCAATGGGGGGGGGGTGTCACTAGACTTTGTCTTGAAACTCCCTGGGAGTGGGCACTTTGGGTGTCCCTCGGTGCAGGCTATCACGGTGGGTGCTTAATCTGTGAAGGCTCTAGCACCTGGTGGATCCCAAGCTGCCCACAAACCACCATGCTCCTCCTGTGATAGCCCAGACATGTTGCCCCTGTGGCACACACCACCCTACCTGTCTTCCAGTTGCCATGGATCCTTCCCCATCCTAGCAACCTAATAACCTTCTCAGCAGGAGGCAGAGAGCAGCAGGCAAATTCACCATACTGTTCCCCAATGATCCAATACTGTCAAACAGATTCAAACACACAGCATTAACAGCGTCCTTAATAAGAGGTTTTTCTGTCCAGGAAGGTTCATTGTGTAATGTCTGTGTGGTCAAAGGTATTTCACTTAAGTACATGGACAGAATCCTAGTACTAACTAAAGAGCTGTTTCATAGATATCAGCCCTTTATGGCTGGATCCCAATTTTTAAAACAGGCAATAGAAATAGAAACACATCAAAAATTCCCTCCTGCACTTACCTCCACCATTACAGTAGTTTGCTTTGAAGTCACAGCCATGGATAATTGTACATCTGGGATGAGAATTTAACTTTTGGCAGTGTGTATCTATTGTTGCCAATATTGCACTGGGATTCCAAACTATTGAGCTGTTTGATTGTCCCTGACAAAGGCAAAAGTATCATTTATTGTATTGGAGGAAATTGGTGAGAAAAGTGATCTTCATGCCTTTGGTAAGGCTTCAGGAGCCATGGAGGATGGCAGGGTAGTTTGAACTGAAAATCAGTTATTCAACAAGTCTAATTATGAGCTTTTGTGCTCAGAACAAGATGGAAAATACTATTTATGGAAGCAAACAAATGTGCTGTCCTTTCAATGTGAGGTGGGATGAGACTGGCATTATTTCATTCACATCATGTGACAAAGTTCCAAACACATTCCATAGAAGGAACATTCCTGGAAGGGATCATTGCAGCTCGTATAAAGCTTTATTTTGTTTTTAAAAGGATTTAGGTGGTTTGGGGGGATTTATTTATTTTTTTGAAAAAACACATGGTAGTTTGGCAATATAGAAGGCAACCATCAAGGCTAGCACGAGACCAAGAAACTCATTTTCACCTTTTCCAAGGCTCCTGAAGAGAGGAGCATTTGAGTTTTTCAAAGAGATGATAGTTAGCTGTAGGGAGAGGATTCAAGAAGCTGTGTGCTAAAGATGATCATTTTTTTAAATAAAACACCATATTTTAATAAACTTTCAACTAAAAGTAGAACTTTTGGTTGTTAGTTGCCAACAAAAATATATATTTTGAAGAAAATTAAATTAATTGTAATGGAAAAAATTGACAAAAATGAATATATTTCCTATGGAAAATTTATTTCCCAACCAGCTGTCTACATTTTGCATTTTCCAGGGTTTCTTCCTACCACTTCTGACATGCAGCTTTGATACCAGATAGAGAGACAGGGCTGGATTTTCAAAAGTAACTAATGAGTTTGGAAAAGCAGCAAAGAGTCTTGTGGCACCTTATAGACTAACAGACGTTTTGGAGCATGAGCTTTCGTGGGTGAATACCCACTTCGTCGGATGCATGTAATGAGTTTGGGTGGCCAACTTGAGACACATTGAAAGTGCCTCGTTTTCAGAATGTGCTGAGCACCCACCTTCTTGAAGGTGTCTCAGATTGGACATCCAAAAGTCTTAGCCACAGTTATTAGTGTGGGGAACTCAAGGTAAACTTCTGGTTGAACATAGAAGGATCCATCCCACTTTCGCAAGTGCAATACACACAATATTACGCAATAAGGCAGGAACAGCTTTTGGTTTTTTATTTGCATTCTCACAGCAGCTGCAAAATAGACAGAAGCAGCCAGGCAAAAATGCCTTTGGAATCCTTTTCTCTCCAGTGCTCCATCTTGCACTAAGCTGCTTCTGCTCCCTCCCTAACCCCAAATGTGTTTTGACTCTGCTACCATTTTGCTGCGTGTCTCAAAGAAAGTCCTTTATTTCTACACAGGAATAAAAAAGATTTTGCTAAATGAAAGAACATCAGAAACAACATGCTTAAGAAAAAGATACCTCTCATCTCCCATTAATGGATATTTTACTACAACCAAGGCTTGGGAAAATACAGAGCAATCAGTGTGTTCCATCACCTGGTCTGTGTCACATTCTTTGAGAGACACCAGACACTGGAATACCCTAATGGGGCTCAGGTGACCTGTAGAGAAGATGGCTGCCTGACTCCATGTCCACGTGCACTAATCCACATCAGTTAAAGGCTCCCCGGTATCTGAACCATAACCTTGCCTGAAATTTACTAGCTGGATGACAAGGATCCTTTTTGTTGTATTATTATGGATGCTGCAGGGAAAAACAGAAATGCCCAGGGCCGCCGGGGGGGGGGGGCGGCAAGAGGGGCAATTTGCCCCAGGCCCCCATGAGAGTTTTTCGGGGCCCCTGGAGCGGGGTCCTTCACTTGCTCTGGGGGCTCCGGAAAACTCTCGCGGGTCCCGGAGCTTCTTCCGCTCCCGGTCTTCGCCGGTGGAGGGTCCTTCAGCACTGGGGCGAAAGGACCCCCCGCTGGCAAATTACCGCCGAAGTGCAGCCGGGTCTTTGGCAGTAATTCGGCGGCGGGGGCCCTTCCGTTCCGGGACCCGCTGCCGAAGTGCCCCAAAGACCCACGATGGGGGCTCCCTACCACCGAAGACCCGGCTGCACTTCGGCGGCAGGTCCCGGAACGGAAGGGCCCCCCCGTCGCCGAAGACCCCAGGCCCCCGGAAACCTCTGGGTGGCCCTGGAAATGCCAAATGACTAAAGCCTGAGTCTCCAAAGAAAGGCCAGGGTGAGGAAACCCAGCAGTCTCTCATGCAGGACTTTGCTGCTATGCAGGACTTTCTAACTACCAAATTTAATCTTTTATCTCAAAATATACATGAGCTTTCTAAAGATGTGGGAAAAGACAAAGCTTGTTTGACCTACTTAGAGAACAAACTACAAAAATCTGCCATAGAACTGACAGAGGTTAAAAGGGAGAATGCTTCCTTAAGGCAAAGACTAACCTGACTTGAGGAGAAACAAGAAACTCTGGAAAATAGATCAAGCAGGAATAATTTGGGTTACTGGGGGTCCCTGAAGGGCTTGAAGGAAAAAACATGATCAGTTTTCTCCAGAACACACACTCTGAGAGGTACTGGGATTGGATCCCAGTTTGCCTCTTATGGCAGAGGCAATGCGTGGGGTCACGAGCCCCCCTAGATTTCTGTGCATGCTAAGCTGCCCTTCCAGGGCTTTCTCTGCTCGGCCTGCCAGGGAAGGGGGGCTCTGTCCTTCCCCTGCTGCGCTTCCCTCTGGCATGTTTCTGGCTCACTCGGCCCCAGTCCCTGGCAGTTGGGCCTGGTGGGGAGTGGAAGGGGCAGGCCTCTGCTACCTGCCCAGCCGGGTTCTCTCACAGGCAGCTGCCCTGCTGCACAGAGGCCGCAACCTGGAGCGGCCATCCGCATCCGGCCTGAGAAATGTCTCTGACCCACCCCCTCTGTTCCCTCCCAGGCCCAGCTGCTGGGGACAGGAACCGAGTGAGCTGGAAACGTGCTGGGAGGGTGGGGAGAGAAGGCACAGCAGGAGAAGGACAGAGCCCCCCCTTCACACCCCAGGAAACTTTGGTGGCGAGAATGCAGTGGCCCTGGGCCCAATGAAGGGCAGGGGTGTTGCTGGGGAAGGGTCCAAGTTCCCTCTGCTCAGCCCAAGTGAGGGGCATTGCCTGCACTCCTCCCCGTGGTGAGGTGTCCATGAGGGCATGGGAGCTCCAGTGTCCAGGGAGAAACTTTATTGTTGTGAGCCTCTTCCACCCCCCACCCCCCGCCATGCTGCACTCCAGCCGGCAGGATTGGCTGCCCTGGCCTAGGGAGGTGGGGTTGGAAAATTCATCCCAGAGGTCATCTCTGTCCCCTGGAGATTGAAAGGCGATCAAGTGGCAGGGACCAGAAGGAGAGAGAACAATAAGAACTCCACACCCATTCTCTGTAAATTGATAAAATTTAATGACAAAGTTAAGTTGTTGTCTGCTGCTAGACAAAGAGTCAGTCTTAAGTACAAGGATTTTAAATTTTCGTTTTCTTCAGACTTCTATGTAAATTTAAGCAAGAAGAGAGCAGCATTTAATGACATCAAATGAACATTCAGGGGATCAAATATTAAATACAGCCTCAAATATCCTGCAACCTTCATAATGAAGTTGACAAACTCTGGGAAATACTACAGTATCCATTGGATACTTGGCAAGCACTTTACAGGAATTGATCTCACACAGGATAACAGCATGATCCTCTAATAAAGGAAAAGACAATGGAGAGTATATGCCCCGAAGAAAAGGAACTGTGATTGGAAAACCAGGCAACTCAGGTACAGATATTTGACATTTTGTATGTTTAATAGTATTATAGGGTATAATTAGTATTGAGACAAGATATTCAGTATAGCCTAATAATCCATATTTTCAGTATATTTATAAGCCAACATAAATATATCTGTATGTTCATAAGTATATTACTCATCTCCTTATTTCTAGTTATATTTATAATCTATATTTGTCTATGTTCATATATACATGTTGCTAATATAGTCATAACTATTTATTTGCATGTTATTTGTGACTACCCATACCACTAGATATAGGCACTTGTATATTTTTACGTTTCTACCTATGCTTAAAGTGTATATACTTATAATATGTATATGATTCATATATTTATGTTTATTTGCATACATTGTCATTTGTCACTTCGTGTTTACCTTTTTTCATTAGTCTATTGGTATAAATATTTATACACCATGTACATATTAGCATTTATACTATAAGCTATTACTTATGTGTTCATATCTATGAAGCAATAGGTTTTATTCATTTACATGCCTTGGTGCATGTAGGCATTTTGGTAAATATAGGTATACTTCTGGCAGATTCCTAATTAATTTATATTGGGGTGGGGAGAAAGGTTGGGTGCAGACATACGCCATCGGTGATCTGATTTTGCCCGTATTAGAAGTCTGGGATGTTAAAGGTAAGATGGATTGTGTATGTTTGTTTGTTTTTTAATGGAGAGGCACTTGGAGGCTGTCAATCTATTGGGGGTCAATTAGCAGCTGAACAATCACTATTAATTTCTGTTCCTGGAATGTATGGGGGCTTAATTAACCCTCCAAAAGAATTACAACTTTGAGGCACTTAAAATCAGATTCATGTCATATAGCTTTCCTTCAGGATACCCATTTAAGGAAAGAAGATGCAGACAGAATTAAAAAAAAAAAACCATGGGCAGGACATGAATATCACTCCTCTTACAATTCCAGAAGCAGGAGGAGTAGCGATGCTAATCCACAAGAGTCTTAACTTTTCAATTTATTCAGTCATGGTCAGATCCATAGGGCAAATACATAATAATTGAAGGCATTTTCAATACTAACATTAATTTTGGGGAGTGCATATAATCGTAGTGGTGGGAATGCATCCTTTATCACTGAAATAACTGACATTACTTCTGTAGCAGGGTGCTGGTGCAAAAGCACCTAATTAGCCCCTGCCTGGCCAGCTCCAATCAAGGGAAGCAGATTGGGGCTGATGGAAGAGGCCTGATGCCGGCCTGAGGATTGGCAACACAATCTAGCCTGACAAGCCAAGGGCTATAAAGGCTGGGAGGGAGCCAGAAGGCAGAGGGCAGCAAGGGAGAAGTCAGTCAGGGAGGGAGCTGGAGGCCTATAAAGCTTGTATATAGATGGACACTGGGGGTGGGACAACCTTAAGTAAATAAAGACGGGGTGCTGCACAACCCTGAAGCCTTTCTGAGCCTTACTGGGGAGAGCAAGCAGGCCCCAGGAAGAGGAGCGGGTCGTAAACCCTGTACAACTTCCAACAGAGTTGATGGGCCAATGGTACTAGGAGATTGGAACGTGACAAATCTCAGTGTTCTAGGTGAAAACCTCAGGTCTTTGCAAACCAGCCATTATCCCCACTGAAAGCTATTGAACAAGTGGATATGTGGAGATGGAAGCATACTACGGAACATGACTACATGTTTCTCCACAGTTCATTCCTCCTAGTCCAGATTAGATTTTTTTTAAATGATATATAAGGTGCCAGCTCCTGCATATCTGTAGGTGAAAGTCGATAATATTACGGCACACAAGCATAGCAATAAGTACCTTAATTCTAAAAAAAGGCAAGGACAGTCTTCATTGTGACAATTACCACCCCAATCTGTCAAACACAAATTATAAAATTCTGACAAAGATTCTTGCTTCACGCTTAAACAACTGTGCTCCATCAAACATTCATATGAACCAGGTGGGTTTTATTCATGGCAGATTAGCGGCGGAAATGTTCGAAAGATTAAACTATTTAAACCGCCAGGCACAAGCAACAGATGCTCCAGCGGCTATCCTGTCGTTAGACACTGAAAAGTCCTTTGATCAAGTGGAATTGCCAGACCTACAAGCAATCCTGAGAAAATTAGGATTTGGCCCTAAATTTTTGACCCAGATTGTATTATTTATAAATTACTGCTTGCCTCTGTTCTGACAAATGGTGTTATCGCCTCCACTTCTTACTTAAATAGAGGAACCAATCAGGAATGCTCCCTATCACTTCTACATTTTGATATGAACAGGGAACTGATAGCTGCATGTCAGAAAAACAGCTTCCATTGAAGGAATTACCATCCGGGATAAAGAGTAGAGAATTAGTATTCTGCTCATTCTCAAAATCCATACGCTTAGATTCCCACTGCTACTACCTGCAGTAAACTATTTCAATGAGTTATTGGGAATTTGGATAAACTAGCACAAATCTCAAGTGATGGATATTTCTTGTAGACTAAATCCATCTCAAATGGAATCAATCATTCTCCTTTCATTCATGCAAAGAGAGACCCTATTTAGGCATCAGGATAGGCTCTAATTATCAAAGATAGTATCTGAAAATGTGGATGGCATACTCAAAAAAGTGATAGAATGACAGGGAAAAAATGGTGTTTACTACCACTGTCTATTGGGAAGGGTAAAAGCTATTAAAATGAATATAGGATCAAGATTAATTTACATATTTAGCTTAATTCGACTTGAATTTTCTGCTTCAATTTTCATATAAATAAACAGAGTTGTACAACATTCTTATGGAATACAAAGACACCACGGATATCCCACAAGCTACTTAAGAAATCATGGCCAAAAAAGGGGTGGGGTAGGATTACCTGACTTGTATTTCTATCATCTTGCTTTTCAATTAAGATTTTTAATAAGATGGGAAGAGGTGGTGGGATAGACCCAAGGCCCAATGTGCCTTGAGATTGAAGAAAAATTAGTTAACCCCTTTAGCTCTCTCTCTCTCTCTGCACTTCCATTTTGAAAATGGTTGCCTGCACGTGTAAGGAAAAACACTATTTACCATTACCACTTCTAATTGCACCAACCCTCCTTCAATGCCAATCTGGAATAATCCACCATTTAAATTTGCTACAAGCTGGAAATTCATATCCACATAGCTACCAAAGGGCATGTTAACCATAAAAGATATTATTGGACAACTTTACCTTCCTTCACATATCTTCGTGATAAATACTAGTAACCAATACAACAAGGTCCAAAAAGCTGCCACTCAAATTTATAAAGGAGCTGGAGAATTGTTGGCAGGCTCTACTTGAAAAAGTATCGTAGCCAAAAACATTTTGTGGATAATACATATGAATGGCTGAACTCCTTGATTTCTCCTACTGACTATACCATAAAAGAAAAATGGGAAGAGCTAAACGTCTCAATTTTCCTCTGACCGCTGGGTTAGTATCTAACACAATATATGCAGAAAATGCAGTTCTGTTTTCACATTTCTTTCAGAACATAATTCTAAATAGATATTGGACTCCTGAGTGACTGCATGAAGCTGGACTTGCACGCATAATAGACGTTGGAGATCTGACAGCTCCAAAGCAAACCTGTCTCATAATAGTCTTTGTATATCAAAAGCATATCCACGTTTTGGAAGGAAATGTGTGACACTATCTTAGGTGACTGGGGTAAGAGGTTTCCTCTATGTCAAGCCTCTGTGTTTTGGGTATTCTAGAGGATCTTCCCTGTTCAAGCAACGCCAGAAATGGATTGCCAATAGTCAATTGACAACAGTGGCAATCTGCTGTTCCCTCCACATTCTTTGATTTGGCTAGCAGAGCTAGCCAACACCACCCTCATGGAAAAGCTGACAATCCATAGAGGCACAGGATCCAACTATGAAGACACTTGGTCTTTCCCGAGACCGTTACTGACTAACTCCAGATAGAGAAGCATGAGAAGCCCAAACTTTTTTTGAGGTACAAGTATGTGAAGCAAGCCTGGATTGATCAGCACTATGTGATTTGGAAATATTCCTCAACGAGCCTGAATTAGGCAGAGATCTGATCTCAATTTATAGACAGAAAACTGATTCATCTCTGGAGATAAGGCCATGAGAGAATCAGACACAACGGATAGTGACAAAGTAAGACATTGCTGGGTTCCCATACCCAGTATAAAAATAGCTAATGGGCTAGACATTTACATATAATTTATACACACCCCTTCCCCTCCCACCACTCATGTGTGGGACCACTATCCATGTGCTAAATGGCATTTATTTATTTCAGCTAGAGCTAGCAGGACATTTTTTGATGAAAATCTCCTTTGGGGGGAAGGGTTCAGACAATGCCAATGCATCAAAACTGCTCACAAGAAAGAGTTTGCTTTGACCAATTTCTCATTTACAAATATTTTAACAGAAGTTTCCAAATTCTGAAAATGAAAAATCCATTTTGATTTGAAATGTTACATTTAGAAATATAAGCTAATAACAATTAAACCCAAAATAGAAAATATTCAAGATTGACTTTTTATCCTAATTCAGCACAGGAAACATTCTGGAAATCTCATCCCCCCCCCCCCCCATGGGAAAACTGTTTCCTGCCCGGCTCTACTTTTGACCCTGCCTGTGCTCAGTGATCCATCTGCAGGGGGACTTACCCTACATTCTACATTTCTTCAGTAGCTGGATGCACTGCACATTAAAACAAAACCACAATCTAACAGGGAAATGATCCCTATGTCCCCAATCTTCCCAAATTAGTTTGAAGTGTTATACAGGAATATTCAGTTCTGGACCAGTGGCAGGTTTATGTGCAGTGTTTGTGAGCCACACGGCTTGAAACAGAGCCTTTTTTAGCATCTGAAAGTGGAGAATCCTGGCTTTCAAATCGATACAGCACTTGCTTTTTCTAATCCCTACAAGGTCCCAACATGCTGGAATTTAATCCTCACATTATAATTATTTATGGAAAAAGCTATTTGGCGTATTATTTTTTAGAAGTTTCTAATCTATTGTTCCTCCCTCCTCCCCCAAGCCTTGTTCAGCAGGACTCAAACCAATTAAGGCTCCAGTTCAGAAAAGTATCCCTATTCGGGACAGCACTTAAGCATGTAATTTACACATGACTTCAACTGGACTTAAACAGATGATTACTTTTAAGCATGCATCAATGCTTTTCGAATTGAAGCCTAAGGCATGTGGACTCCATAAGCATAAGATATTAAAAATACTACGTCTCAAAAACTAATTCTTCAACCCGTACCAAAACAATTTTTGTAACTCGTGCGGCATACAGAGAATACACAGTGCTGTGGTGGGGTCAGGAAGGTTTTCCTTTGCTTGTCCTCAAGATGAGCTGCAAAACTTGCACACTGCTTCATCACTCATGCAGCCATCCCAAATTAACACCAAGAAACAAAATTAACCATCAATATGTTTTTTTTCTGAGTTGTTCATTAACTTCAGTTGCACCTCTTCCCCCACGCTTGTTTGAAATATAAAGAATGAATTGCCAATGGGTTTGGTGCTGTTTTTCAGAGTAGAACATTTCAGAATTATTCATGTGTGTAAAGTATAAGTCTCCATGTCACTCTGAAATTACTGGGTTAATTTAAAAAGAACAGGAGTACTTGTGGCACCTTAAAGACTAACAAATTTATTTTAGCATGAGCTTTCGTGAGCTGCAGCTCACTTCTTCGGATGCATAGAATGGAACACAGAGACAGGAGATATTTATACATACAGAGAACATGAAAAGGTGGAAGTATGCATAACAACAGGAAAAGTCTAATCAATGATAGCTCATCTCAATTGATTAGACTCTTCCTGTTGGTATGCATACTTCCACCTTTTCATGTTCTCTGTATGTATAAATATCCCGTCTGTGTGTTCCATTCTATGCATCCGAAGAAGTGAGCTGTAGCTCACGAAAGCTCATGCTAAAATAAATTTGTTAGTCTTTAAGGTGCCACAAGTACTCCTGTTCTTTTTGCAGATACAGACTAACACGACTGCTACTCTGAAACCTGGGTTAATTTAGTGTAGCTTCTAACTGAAGTCCTTTGTAAAACAGTGTAGTACCTCGGTCTTATTTGTGACAAGTAAATATTATGGAGTCACCTGGTAATGACTCCATAGTCATAGCATCTAAGGCCGTAAGGGGCCTCCAAATCATCTGTGTCTGATCTGCATATCACAGACCACCAACATCCACAGAGTAAACCGAACAACCAATTGTTTCATTCTAAGAAGGGGCATGACCTCCTGTGATTTCTCTAAAAGTAGGTGCCCAAGTTGTGTAAAATTTCAGTTTGGTTTTATGTTCTATGTTCTTTGGATTTTGTATGTAGTTTTTGTTATTCTCTTCAGAAGTTTTTAGTAAGAAGTCTTTGAATTTGGGCTCTAACGGAAACGTCCCCTTGGCAGTCCTAAATTTCATTGATAGCTCTTAAAAAAAATTCTACACAAAACTTGGCAGAAGGGTGAACCCTGGGTTACCTAGCGCACCACAGAGATTTTTAAAAAACTGGATATAGGATCACTTTCAGCTGTTATTTACATTATACTTTTATGTCATGTACCTAAACCTGATTGGATAGGGGCCAGGAGCACATAAGATCTTTAGATGAAGCTTCTCTATCAGGAACTACAGTTTTGTGATGGATTTTATCTTACAATGGAGAAGATACTTAACGGTTCATGCACTGCTGGTAGCACATAACGGCATAATCATCTGTCAGTAGTTGCACATCTACCTCCAAACTCCAGAGACATCCACTCTCCTCCCAACTTCCCATCCCCACATAATTCAAAAATTAATCTAGGAAAGTACTGTACAAAAATGTCATTGTGAAGCACTTAGTGTTTTTGCAAACAACATTCCTGACACAAACCCACAAGAGCCAGGAAATGCAAAGTTAAGCCATCTATCAATACATATCTTCTATTCCTCCCCTGCTGGAACACATCTTATCACAACTATTGTACAACACACACCATGCACTGCAACTCTGCCCCCTCAACACACCCTACTGCATACACCCGTTTACCAGATTGCTCCCCCACCGCCACTTGTAGGTGTGGCTGTTTGGTACAATAGCTGGTTGTGTTGGGAGAGGGTAATCTGCCAAAGGGATTTTTGTAAAAGGGCAGTTAAAGGGGATGAGGCATCCCTAGGAAGGGCAGAATTAAAGGTGCAGTGCACAATCTATGTGTACATGGTGCACAGTAGCTGTGGGAATAGCAAGATGTATGTTTGTGGGTGGAGGAGTAGAGGATGTTTACTGTTGGATGGCTTAACTTTTTCATTTCCTGGCTGTTGTGTATTTGTGTTGGGTATGCTGTGTGAGTAGCAACCTAATTATGTCACAACTTTTTAAATATTTTAATATTTTATTGTGGTGGGCTACTGAAAACAACCACTTTTTTTTCATCTTAAGGATAAAAACAATTTCCTCCAGAGATAAAATATTTTATTCTAAGTGTCAGATCAAAATCAGCCTTTAAAGCTGAATTGTGAAACAGAGGGGTTTTAATGGAAATGTTAAGACAAGAAAAGATATAGCAATGCAACCTACAAGGAACAAACAAGCAGGGTTTTGCTGGTATGCTGTTAACAGTAGAATCCACCTTTTCTGTGTAAAAGCATTGCCTGAACAATTAAAAACAATTTTACTTTTGCATTATTTTAAGATTTCAGTGAAAAATAGAAATCTGAAAGAGGTCAGATTTTAAAAAATTGATTTAATCTAAAATGTCTATCCATACAGTCAGTTCATAAGCTTCCATCTACAGAATCACAGCCTTCTACATTATACAGCTTTGCATTTATTTTTGAAGATCCTTAATGAAATGTTTTTCTCACGGTTTTTTTTTATTTTCTTATTTTTTGAGGGAATGGGGAAGGATAATAAATATTATACACTATGTTCCTATAAACGCTACAATATATGGAATCCCCATAGTTCTTAGTTACACTCTTACTATGGTGAATGGAAATGGTTTCAGATTTATTGATTTCACCTAAGGTAACAATCCTGCAAAATGATCTGCAGGTGGGTGAATCCCCAGTGCAGACAATGGGGCTCTGCAAAAGAGCAAGAGTTCACTTGCATGGATCAATTTGCAGGACTGGAGTCTAAGAGTGTAAACAGAAAACTGACATACGATGAACAAAAACTAATAGCCCTTTATGGATGCTTAGTTGGGCAAATCAGAATGGCAAATATGAAAATAATGTAGCTCTTTCATTTACATATTGACTACCTAGGCAGTAACATAGCTGAAAATAAATGTTAGGTAGGTGTCCCTTTTAAATAAGTGCAATTCAAAAAATTCTATTCAAACAAATGTTATACACACACACTCACAACAATCAAAGTAAGTGACTAAAAGTGTAAATGAGATTCTAATACAGTATATACTGATACTTACACAGAGCCAAAGCTATTTTATTTTAAAACAAGATGTTTCTTTTGCATTAACCATTCTTTGAAAGCTCAGTAAAAACAGCCATCAACTATTTATGCAAATGTAATTGAAAACTTACAAGTAATATTTGCATAGCTCTCTACATCTGTGTACTAGTTTGGGACACAGTTTTTCAGAAACTACGATAGGTGAGATTATTTTGCTACTTGCTTTTAACAGATTTCAATGCATCTTTTCTGAACTGCATATAATTTTGTGTAGGAAATAACTGTAAAAATGTACAAAAATATATATACACATGCACAGTAAATTTGTACCCTGTATACAGTTTTATTATTTGGTTGATTTGGCTAATATCTGGTAGTTAACAAAAACAACAAAATCACAAGTTTGTAACAATCATTTAGGTTAATGATGTTTAGTTTTCTCAAAGAGAAAATTATTAATTAAAGCTACAGTACTTGCTGGTGATCTTTATGGTTCAGTAACATGCCAGTTTATGGTAGCTTCCTGGCTTTCAGGCAAGTAGCATTTGATTGTCACAACTCACAGTTTTGAGACAGCAGAAGCAATCAATGTATTGGGTACATTTTGCATGTGTAACAAATGATAGCTCTGTAACACAATCTAGTGGATTTAAAAACATTTCATTCACAATAAATATTAGACACCCAAATTAACCATTAGTTTCAAAAGAAAGCTGAAAGTTAAAAATATCCTTCCTTAACAAAAGTATTATGCCTTGACAAAAAATAATAGATGAAACAAGAGTTTTATAAGATTCAAAATACATAGAGACCTCCCCCTAAAGGGACACTGTTAACCTGGATTTTCTGAAATTATTTTTTTAAAATTTCACTTTCTGACAGAGTCCGTGTTAAATGGTATATCCTGATTTTTGAAAATATTTCCTTTAAAAATGTTAAAAGGCTTTTTCCACTACCTTACTGGTGTTTATAAAGATCTCTTCAAGCAAGGGGGAGCTGACTATATACAAAGTGCTCTCCAACAGTTCATGTACACAAAGTAAACTTTTTTTTGCCAACTTCTTTCAGATTTTTCATAAAACTGAAGTGTTACTTGTAACTATTGTAGGTACAAAAATTTTAAATATGTGTAATTTTTAAGTTGTGTTCCTTAAATTTGAAAGCACAGGGGTTAACGACAAGAGAATTGTGAAATGTTTAGTTTATGGATGCTAATCCAGTATCTTGCCAGAGTTCTTTAAAATAGAGAATATTTTCATTACATCTTTCAAGCAGCTGGCAAAAATTGCACATGATTTGTCACATTCAGACATTCTGAAAATGTTCCCAAAATATAGTAGCAATCCTGTGAAGATACTGGTGCAAAAGATTGTTGAGGAACTCAGGTAGATACTGTCCTGCCACTTCTTCCCTCTCCAGGTGGAACCTAGTTTTACGGGGAAGCTCCTGACTACCCAAGGAGGGTAGATTCTTCTCTGGGACAAATTCCGATCCCAGTCCTAGTGTATCCAAAGTAATTCCATTGATTGCAATGAAATTATTTCACTTTTGTACTAGCATAATGGTTGCTCTTTGTGTGCATGCTTAGCTGTGTGGTTTCCAAACTCTCTGGCAATTATTTAGTTTCCTGGATCAAGAAGTCAGCTGTACCAGCCAGTGCCTTTCATCCTTTCCGCTATGTTTACTCTAACCTGCAGTGTGGCCTTTATCAGCTTCAGAACCCAGCTTTATACAATATTTGGGTTTGGAGCAGCCCAAGCTCCATCGTGGGTTAGAGAACACACAGATGAAAGGGAAGTGAGCAGTTGTGGCACACTGTGCTTGAGTACAGATTCAGCAATAAAGATCAAGAGGGTGAGCCTATATTAATACTCACAAATCAGAAGAGGTAAATATAACAGCTGTTTCGGGACCAGTGGCTTAACTCTTAGCAGCGTTAATGTGTGCACATCTCGGGGAGTCTATATCCCCTAAATGACAAGCACTGTTTTCAAGGAAAGTCCATGAACATACTTCCACATTCAAGTTGACCTACTATATATGAATGACACTTAGCTGGGCTCTACCTGATTATTTTGGCCATGGATATGTTTGATGAATGCCGCTGGCTAATTGGCACCAAAGGACGTGGACATTTTATTATGCCTCTTGCAACACTCTGAAGCATTCTGCCTAGTTTGAGTTTGGGATGAAAATCAACATTCCTTTAATCAAAGGTGCACACAGCCACATCTTTTTGAGTATTCCCAGGCAGGAAGTGCACCTCCATCAACTAAAGACATAGTCACATTAACTAACTGTTGGTTAACTACACACACACCCAATGTTAATGACATCATTGTGCTAACTCCCTCATGTTAGTCTGGTCCATTTCAGAGGGCTCAAGTACCAGGTAATGATGTACTTATGCAAACAGTCTTCTACCATATGAGACGTGCCTTCTGTAAAAAGTCTCTACTTTGTACCAGTGCAGGCATGTTATCAACAGACTTAGACTTGATAATATGCCAGTTCATACTTATTGAACATACCAAAACAATACTGACTGACAGGAAGACAAAATCCATGGACATCTGTAGTAACTTCTATTAGAAGATATGCTGTACTGCAAAAGATGTTTTGGAAAGCCCCTGAGCTCCACCTGCGGCGTCAGAAGAGAACAGTCTGAAGACACTACATTGCAAGTAGATGGTAGTAGATGAAGACAAGATGAACAACACAGAGGTGAATACAACAAAGCTCCAGAGAAAAGATGTGTGCTTTTTCCATGAATGCTAGGCAACCAGGAAAAGAGACATAATCCTCAGTACTGGTCAGCAATTAAGTGTACAGAGCCCTTTAAAGTGGTTTAAAGCAGAACAAAGGACATGGCTCATGTTCTTTGTGCCCAAGAGAAACACTTCACTTGATGGGACACAAAGTCAATAGCAAGAGCACATTCTGACAGTCAGCTCATGGTTGGTACGAGACCTCTATGAGCCAAAGCCTGTAAATGCCAATTAGTATACCACAGGAAGTCCTTCTGCAACAAATTTTTATGCTTTTATGACTGATGGGATGCAACGGTGCCAGCAGCCGGCAAGAGCTCTCCCACCATATTCTTCACAAGCCTCCTGCATTGGGTCGCATGATGCTATTATGGTATTGCATATGGGAATTTGAGGGGGTATGACTTCTTCCTCCATTCCAGTGCTAGGGAGCTGCTAAGGTACAGAATCTAAAATGGGTGCATATTCAGTCTGCGAAGCCATTTGTCTCCTGAATCAGGGTTGAGCTCCCCAGCAGTTGGCCTGTGAAACCTCCACTGAGACCTCATGTTCACAACTGGAGAACTTGAATTTTAATCCAAAAGGTCAAACAATTAAAGCCTTGAAAGATGGGAGGAATGAAAGGGGAAATGCTTCCAGATTCTTAAAAGACTTATTAAAATTGTGGAGATCATGGGTGAAAATCAAACACCAAAAAAATTGGATAGATTTTTGTTTATTATTGCTCTCCGAGGGCTTGGTAGTCAATTATACAAGCTATTTTCTATTAAACCAGAAGAAAATAGTGTAAAATATAAAATCTATGCTCACTGTTCCAATCCAAGCCACTTGCTCATCTTCGTTAGAGACATTTACTGCAGCTATTTCCAATCATGTTAATTTATACATATTCTGTGTGTATATATATATATATAATTATATATTTTAAAAAAACCTATCTGAAGAGACAAAAGTTCAAAATGAAAATATTCTTGCACTATTTGTGCAGTGTACTGTGCACTGTTGTACAATTCAGTTTTCCAAATTGTTACCAATATGTCTGCTTAGAATAGTAAAAATTATGCAAATGATAGTATATTTACTACACTTTCAAAACAAAGCATGACCAGTATGTTATGATAAGAAAAGAAAATACATTAAACATGTGCTTATTCTCCCCTTGATGTACATGCACTAATCCCATTAACTCTAATTAGGAGTTGCATGCACTAAGAGGAGACAAGACCTCTATAAAAAGAAGGGATTTTTAATCTTTTCCCCTGTCTAGTGCCCAACTCCTCCCTCCCGCCACTAAGAAAGGGGAAATATTTGTTAAATTCTGGTAGCGTCTACCAGTACCAAGGCCCCTGCTCACAGGTAACTGTAAAGTATAACCAGTGGTCTTCCTGCTTTGCTCTTGTTACCAAAGCAAGTGCAATTTAAATATGTTGAACATCATCTTCAAAAAGCAAGTATACAGCATCTGTTAAGTCTTCCTAACAAGCAAGAGTTATAGCCATTACCCAAATAAATAATAATAATAATAATAATAATAATAATAAAAATAAAATAAAAAATAGCAAGCCCACCTGTTTTGGTCCTCTGATTAGAAAACATCAAAGAAAACCACGGACTTTGCTTTATCAGCATTCAGAATTCTAACTGTTTAAAAAGAGTGCAAAAAAATGCCTGGTAAGAAAACACACAATCATGGCCGTACTCTGCCCCTCAGAAGCCGGTGTTCAACTTGCACTGAAGTTAAGAGTTGTGCACCATTTTTTCCCCTTAGGAAGCATGGCATACTAACGCAGGGTCTGAGAGTGCAATGCTTAGCTGGAGATGGATCTAACAAAAGACATGGATGCCATGAGACAATCTTAAAAATTCTCTCTTTAAAAAAAGACCCCAAATGAACAGTCAGGTGCATGAGAAAGTAATGATGAACAACCCCAAATGCAGCATTTCAGTAAGCTATTAAATGAGGCTAAAACTTGAAGTTCAAAAGAAAATCCTTATGGGCAAATATCTGTGGGGGAGGAGGTTAGAATGAATATGAAAAGAAGGTAAAATATTACACTTTTACCTTTGGCTACCACAGCAACGAAAAAATAAATCAGTGTTTTAACGAGATTCGGCCTTCACAGAACTGAAATAAATATTCAGAGTTTGGGTTAAGATGAAAGGATGAGAGGTAACACAACATCATTTTAACCTTTAGGGTCAAATTCTGCCCTCAGTTATACTTGAGCAACACATTCCACTGCCTACTCTGGAGTGTAGCCGAGTGCAGAATTTGGCCTTTAAACTTGAAGATATAAGCAATTTCCACATATTTATGAATACTCATCTAAACACACATACAACAGCACTCTGCACAGCCTTACAATGTGCATTTGGAAAGAGACTGGCACAGCCAAGGTTCCAATCTCCAGTTTTCAACAATAAGCCCAAAGGCCGAGTGATCAAAATGGTAGATATTAAAACCCCGAAGATACCTCAACACCCATCTAGTGTTTCCACTTCTAACAACATGTCTCATCTAGTGATGTATCTCATATCAGTGTCCTACCATAGCCAGCTAAGAAAAGCAGCACAGACCACTGTACAGTCAGAATATGTAGGGTGGAATCCTGGCCCCACTGAAGTCAACGGCAAAACTTCTATTGACTTCAGTGAGGCCAGGATTTGACCCCTAAACACTAAAGCAGCGATATCTTCTGCGGCTCTTTGCAGCACATGCTATTAAAACACTGTGTGATTTAATTATTAACCAATCAGGGTGCTTTTACTATGTTATTAACCAACTGTAGCTGAGAAAATAATATTTGGTCAATCATTTTGCTGTGAGAATAATACATATACACACACACACAAAATATTTCGCCGGTCATACTGTTTCAATATGAATATATAGTACTATAGTAAATGAAACAATGAATTTGCACTTCTGTGGCTCTTTTGGGTAATGTTGATCACTAATTTGACTCCTGAACCACTGAGTATCACTGCATTAGAGACACTAATTGCACCCTTTCTTTTTAGCAGATAAAGAAAAATCCTTTCCAGGACGGCTGTGCTGGTTTATGCTGATTTTCTCAGTAGACTGCTGCAAGGGACAACCAGTGGAATGGGACTTCGGTGATGAGAAACAGGAACAGAAATAAAGAAAAAACGTCAGTATAACTGAGTAAATAGCCTTCTTTACACTGGACCAAATCTCAGGGCTTACTATTCACTTAAAAAAAGCAAAGCAAAGCAAAACAGATCCAAGGCATGTAAAGTATAAAACAGGGCAGTGCTCAAATCACCAAAGTGGTGTGTTGAGCTTTAACTGAGCATTGACCAACAGGTGGGTGGGGAAGCCTTTAAACTGTATTAAAACTAGTGAATCTGATGTACAGTATGTGCTTATCAATAAGGTACCACTTCCATCAAAATTCCATTATCCATTTTCTTGTGGTACAAAAGTTATAGGATGTTGCCTGAAAATAAAAAGTGCCTTCAATAAAATGTACACAAATGGGATTTTGTCAGTAGTCGTGATAAAATGGCCTTTCCAAATGGCTTTCACCCAAGGAAATGGTGTCAGTGAATTTAAAATGGGTTGTGTTTCCTGGAGCACACTCAGCACTGATGCTGGGAAAAACAAATATTAAATTGGCTTTAGCAAGAGGAAACATTCAATGGCTCCTATTGCAAAGTGAGTTTCAGATTCTTGAAGGATAAACCAGTGTGACTGGTCATCTGAAGAAGTAGGTAGCTGTGTCCAATATTTCTCGGCCACTCCGCAAACAAAGCAAAAAGTTACCATTTTTTAGCCCAGATTTTCACCCCAAGTTTGAATAAAATGGTCCTTAGACAGAAAGCTGATGTTTTCTTTCCTCTTGATTCTTCCAATTTCTTCATTCTTGGCTCAAGTATTATTCATTAATATTAGTCATCAGTTAATAAGAAAAAGATAGTTTCTAAGTGTTTTTTAATGAAGTTAATTTGATACCATAGTCTGGTTTTATGTGCTGTGCTGCAGCTGAGAGTTATTCCTTTTTCTTGAATTCTTGGTTGCCATAGCTGGAGCCTTTTTCTATTTCGGTTACTCCTATCAGTCTACGAACTCCAAAGGAAGCTTTAAAATATAATACAGAAATTGGAGGTGCATTACAACTGATATAATGGTAATAATCTGTCTCTCTCTCTCTCAGACACACACATACACACTTTGATGCGAGATGGGCCATGGGGATTGGATACAGAGGTCACAGACTGAGCAATCAGTAGTGACTCCAGGCCATACACTGCCTCCAATCTGTGTACGCAGCTTCCATTGACTGACACTTTGGATCAAATACATGTGCTAAATCATTAAACCATAGGGCAGTCCAGATTTAAAGACTCAATAAAAGTGTAACTAGTGCACATGTGTTAAAAGAAGCTGTACTGATAGCTCTGGAAGCTGAAGTCTTCTGTTAACCACAGAACATACTCAGTCAGTATGGGGAACATCAGTGCAAACTTCTTCACACTGCCAGCCAATATGCTTCACCCCTCATGAAGGGGCTACTGTGTGAATATTAATTAGCATATTAAATGTAACTTAAGAAATAAGAGACTAGCCTGTTTGAAATTAAGGCTTTTGAAATAATTGTTTTTCTATGCAAAAATAGAACCCTATGTAACTTGTCCTGAATTTTTATCTAAAATAACAACTTTCTGCAAGCATCAGTAATAGTAATCATACACAGAATTTATCACAGCTAATGGCCACAATTGTATCATATTGTGCTTTGGCATCATCTCCCTCTTTTCAATAACTTTCATTACCTGCTCCAACAAACCCCAGGAATGCAAGGATAAGAAGGGGTGATCCACTTGCAAAAATTCCAAAACCAAAGGTGAAGAGAGGAGAGAGCAGGACAGTAGCCCAGAAGAGGAAGTTTAGCAGAGTCCATGGTCTTCTAGGAGGTTTAAACTGACGGCCGGGAAATATGCCTTCCTGATTATACATCTCTTGTAAAGCATCCTGGGAGAGAGAGGGAGCGGGGAAAAGAATGTTCCTAATTCAGAAATGTTAGTTTTTGCATGAATAGTTCCAAGACTGTAGAATTCCATGATGCCATAAAAGGCCCACATCCGTGACAAGCATTATTAGAGTCTGTGAGAGGAATTTGTATTTTCTGTGGCCTGTCTGGCATTCTGTTATTCTGTGATAACCATCAGTTAATACTATAAACAAACATTTTGAACACTATTTAAAAATAAACAAACATAAACAAACAGAAATCAAATATTGTCAGTCTCCTTCCACCACTGTACACCACCTGTCAGTGTGTTCAGACTTCAGAGGAGCTTTAGCCCAGAGAACTACTCATACACTTTCCAGTCCTCTGCTGGTTGCTTCTCTATTGCTCTTTCTTCCTGTTTTTATTATCAGAGAGTCAGGAACCATCTATAGGAGGTGCAGCAGAAAAGTGCTCCTTGTGGAGCTAACAGAGTGAGGCAAAGCACGAGCTGACCAGCAGGGACAGCATTTCCTTGCAACCTGAAGATACTGGGACTTGATTCTTCACAGGAAGGCTCAATCCAGTAGCCATAACCATAGAACTTCAGAAAGTAATACGCCCTGAACTAAGTCTTTAGAAAAGTGTGGTACTGAGAAAAATCAGACAAATGTCCACATTATTTTTCTCAGTTTAAGACAATGATTTATAAGTTGCATACAGAATGAAAAATCATTTATTTAACCTATTGCTATTTTAGCCTCCATTGACTTTACCAAAAAAAGATGAGCTCAAGGCATTTCCTCTTAATAATAAATCCTTTAGTATAAAGACAGCACTTTAGGAATTCCACACTTACAGTGGCTTTTTTAAACCCACAGAGATCAATTTATGTATAAAAAATCCTCTTTAACAAAATTTGACTCCAATGTTGAATGGAGGTCCAGCCAACAAGAGATATCAAACTCTCGATTGTAGCTAATGCAGAATGTTCTGTCCAAGTGAAGTGAAATGGTGTGCTATCTGCCTTTCCTGCTTAACTCTATACTTACTCTACAGCAAAGAGGGCGACACAAATGGAAAAGAACAAAATAAAAATGTGCATCAATGCTCATCTACCAAAGTGGGAAATTTCATGGAGCATTTTTGTAATTTTCAAATGACTCTTAAGTCTGTTTGACACATTGACATCCAGAATGCAATAGAGGCAGACAACAACTAATATTCTTGTAAACAATTCTCAGTCTCCTTGCCTCAATTGTTTTGAGTATTTTTAGGCTCTACAATAAATACGGTTACAATGAACACAAGTGAAACTAGGGAGAAGAACGCCAAGAACCTTATGAACAATTTGTTGCCTGCCTACAGGTTAAGTGAAGGTTTGGAAATATTGCAGCACCCGTCACCAAGGCAGAAAAATGCTCACAAGTGTCAGGGTTTCTGCGCTCTTCTACCTTCCGTGCCAGAAACAGCACACAAAAAATAATCAAGATACACATTTCAAAACAGATGTAGTGATGTACACAAGTCCAATCTATACAAGTGTGGGGCAAACTTTATGTACAGTTCTCTCCCTGTCCATGCAGCTCTATTAAATCTGTGGTCAAGAAATTTACAGTCTAGGAAAAAGAGTCGAAAGAAAACTTTTGAGCACCTGGACAGTGCACTACCTATGTGCTCGGACAGCAAACTAACGGACCTGCCTGTATCACGTCAGAAATGGCAGCAGAGATCCGGCAGCCAAGTGGACAGAGACAGAACGAAGACTAGCTCTGCAAAAGTTGCAGTCCAGAGCCTCACTCTGTTGTGCGTGTCCAAAATGAATGACCACGTCTGGTTTAGAATTATCATGTGTCTATAGCTCCTAGAAACATCCATAGGTGGAACAAAAGCATTTAAAAATACATGAAAAATACCCTAAAACTTGAAGGACATAGCAAAAGAGAGAGGTTACGCATGGTCTCCCCCAAGGGTGGTGGTGTGTGTGTGTGGTGTCTTCTATGCAGTAACCCACAGTGTTTCCCTTCAAACCACAGCCACCATTCTGTGGTCAAGGAGGAATGGCTCAGGCTTCCTTCAAAGCCTGCCAACACTGCTTCTTAAATGAATCTAAGGAATAGCTGCTAAGTTACACATAGTGCTCCCATTTCCTCTCTCCCTCCAGGAGATGAGTGTACATTGCTCAGCTCTTGACATGCTGCTCCTTAGAACATTACTTGATGACAGATCTGAAAGAGAAAAACGCCATTTACCTTCTCCTGGTACAGTTTATGAAGCCAGTTTGCAGCTTCCTTTTCATCTACAGGGATATCTTCAAGAGGAAATCTCCTGGTTTATTAAAGAGATTTAAAAAAAAAGTCTTTAAAGAAAATCCAGATATTTATTTTACTTTAGATCTTTTCAAATGAAGAGCTGCAATTCAATATATAGCAAAAACTGACAGAAGTTTTGGAATTACCAAAGTCAAGAAGTGCAAATAAGAATCAGACAGCTTTTAATAGAAACCACACCTCCAGTTCCCACTTAGAAATCTGCATTCATGAAACAGCAGAATAGACAGCTGTTTCCTACCAATTTCTGTCTCCCTCAGAAAGACATGTATTTTCTATTCAAGTATTACTGCAGCTGCAATAGTGCTATCAATGGTTGAACTCAAATAACGTCTAGTTCACATTTTGACGACTAGAGCTGGTCAACAAACTGGAAAATTACTCACAAATATTTTCACAGTGAAAAAAATCATCTTTTTTTGCTTGAAAAATCAAAATTTGGAAAATTGCGACCAGCTCTATTGAAACCATCTTCTCTTCATATCCCACTTCTAGTGACAATCTACTAATTTTCCTCCTATTCTACTGTCCTCTCAATCACTCTGCCCTTCCAGCGATCAGTCTCCAGCTTTCAAATTATTTCCCACTGTAGTGCCAGCCTGCTTGCTTTGCAATGTATACAGACTCTTTGCAAGGTTCAATTTGCAAAGTTGAAACCTGCAAGGTTCACTCATCCCTAATTATGTAGCAACGTTTGGAAGGATGATATTAATCTGACTCTGTGATTCTCTGGGAAAAGAGAAAAGACACTGGTGGGAAAAAAATAATCAGTGAGATGGCCAATGACCAAGTCAGCAGTTCATACACGTCGTACAATAATTTGTAAAATACACATGACCCAAAAAAAAAGTGTTTCCCAGTGCTCTGAAAGACACGTTCAACACATTCTAGACCATTAAATCACTAACATAATATTTAGTTTTTGAGAATAGCTTTATAAAGGATTGCACAATTAATAAAAAGCATCATTTGCTGAAAGTTCTCTTCCAAAGTCATCACTGCACTGAAATCACCACTAGAGGGTACTCACAGCAAGACCATTTTGATGATTTAGGAGGATTATTTCAATTCTCTGGAGTCCATTATGAATGAAGACCTGCAAAGTGTGCAAACAGGCTTGGCCACTCATCTTTGTGCAGAGGTGTGTCATGTGACCCCTCTAAGAACTCCTCCCACCACCCTCTACCAATCAGGATGGTAAAGGGAGAAAAAAGCAGCTACTGGTGAAATGGTTGGGGTGGCCCGATAAGTTTAACAGCTGGGTGGAAGCTTCTCAACTCTGTGACATTTAGACACGAACAACAACAAAAAATATTCCTCCTGCAAAGACAGAGAGAAGAAATGTGCGATGGCGGGTTTTACATTGCTTTGCCCAGCATTGCCAGCTTTGCAGTTTTTCCCCAAAACACCATTTCAAACTTTACAACATAGCTAATTAAGCCCTTGGATCTCCCGGGTGCCTGGGAGGTGGAGTTAGTGGAAATACAATACCCACACAGCTGGAATACTATCAACGAAGAGACCTCAACCATTTCACCAGTAGCTGCTTTTTCTCCCTTTTCCTTTCTCCACTAGAACTTTTTCAATTCTGTAAATCCTGTCTCGTTTGGGGTTTACTTTTTATTCTTCAGGGTAAAAGGATCCAGTAACTCCCTCACCCTTGTAATCTTTTAAATGATATACAGGTCTCTGGCACCTGGTTAAGGCTTCATCCACTATGAATATCTTATTGGTAAATGTCTGTTCATAACCTTTTTCAAAAGCGCCTTTGGTTTTAGATAGTCTCACGTGGTCACCTTTTCTAAAAGGGGCAACAACCGGTTTTATTTTAAAACCATCTCCGTAAACCATTTTCCATACCTTCAGAGAATTTGAAGGGTTAACATCAGTGGGTCTGGTACATATAGTTCTGTGAAAGCTCTGGTTGTAACTCTTTATAAAGTCAGGTAAGATGTCAATGTAGTGAAAGGTGTTATGGGCTGTAAAATATCTCCACATCCTAGTTTTTAAAGTTCTGTTAAATCGCTCCACAACCCCTGCTTTGACTTCATTATTAGTAACAAAATGGTGAACTCCATGCCGCTTTAACAATCGGCTTAAAGGTTTGTTTAAAAATTCTTTCCCCCAATCCGTTTGTAATTTTTGAGGCACACGACCTTTGCTGAAAATAGCCTAAAGGCCTGGGATACCTCATCACTCGTCTTGTCTTTTAGGTCTAAGGCCCAGGCATATTTGGATAGAATGTCTATCACTGTTAAGATGTACTTAAAACCGCTGTTGTGTTTGGAGAACTGGCGTACATCCACCAAATCTGCCTGCTATTGCGCATCCACATCTGAAACAATGGTCTTGTTTCTTTTAAAAGGTATTCGAGTTGGTTTGTGTAAAGTGTAAGCATCCTGGTCTGAAAGCCAAGCTGTTATCTGTCTTCTATTTAAAGTTCTACTATGCTTTCTGGCCACTTGAAAAAGAGGGCTCACCCCACCAAAGCTCCCAACTTCTCCGAGGGTGTAATATATTTTCTTTAACAGAGCCGTCTGTGGAGACGTGACTGTTATTGGTACCGTCTTTTACTACCATGAGTATGAAAGGGGACACACTCATATTGACACATTTAAATAAGTTTTATTAATCGCCTGGTTTAACATGACCTTTTACAGTCGCCTGTAAAAATGGACACCAGGACCCCTACCATAAGGGAGTCTGAGCTGGTTCATTCTTCCATTTTGTCCTTTTCGTCTTAAGATCTGTGTCTCAAACATGAGCAAAACCAGCTGATGCACGATATATTTACTCCCACAGGGCTACCGATGTGTAAGTTCTCAAAGGCCTCTAGAACGGCATTGTTGAGCTGTTGAGAGATTTTCAGAAAAGAAACAGTATAAGCACCCCACTGCTTGATTTTAATTTACACAAGCTCTGGTTCCTAGCCCCATTACCCTCCCCTCCTTGACCGTCGCTTCTTAATCATTCATTTTACCTGAGTGCCATCTTTTCCATTCACCTTGTCTGCCGGTGACTCCCCCAAGCCGCAATCGCCTTCCGCCTCTAAGGGGGTGGACAATGAGAGGCTGTCACACTCATCGGAGTGCGTCACGAGGGTTTCGGGATCGGGTTCCAACGTATCCATCAATGGTTGAGTCTAAGAGTCCTTCTCCTCGGAACTGTCACTGTTGTAGCACTTTCTCCACACAAGTCCAAAGGTTCTCGGGGCTAAAACAAAGTCCGAAGTTCTCACAGGGGTGGTGAAGGAGCCCATGTTTCCTCTCAGCAGCCTTTCCATGATTTCTAAAATATGTGTCCTTGGTAAGAGATGGCCTCCTCTGTTCGGCGCTGGGACTTATGGGGTAATGGTGCTGCACTCTGATTGGCAGAGGGACTTGGGAGAAGTTCTTAGAAGGGTCTCACGACCCATTTCCGGATGGGTCATCCTGCCCCAGAACTCGTCATGATTGGTCAAAATCTCCTATCGGGGCGGTCCTTTTGGGATGAAACCCATCCTGATTGGTAGAGGGTGATGGGAGGAGTTCTTAGAGGGGTCACAGGACACACCTTGCTTCCACTCATGTGGCCTTGACCCCGGAAGTAATACACCCATGGGGCGGGACTTCTGGTGACAGGTGGGAGGGACTAACGGGTCAAGGGGCGGGGTTAGGGTTTGATTGACAGTAGGGACCTTATACTACTCTGCAGGCTCATCAAGTGTGGTACGTGTGTTCAGTTTGCAGTAAAAGGACAGAAACATACAGCCTGTGAGAGGGAAATGTATGCTAGCTACATCCTACCAGTGAGAGCTCACCATACTGTATTTGTGTTTAATGTCTGGAAAAATTAGATTCAGTTTTGTACTTGCTCATTGCAGCATTGTAGGAAGTTCCCATCACCAGAAAAGTTGTATTTCCAGTTGGGATTAACCTCCCATGTCCCCAAGGAACCTTAAACAAGGCAGGTTCTAGCACAATCAAGTGTCTCAAGAAGGCACATTCACCCCACAAATAAATATATATGTTTAAAATCACAGCAGACTGAAAAAATTCAGAAGTTAGGTTACTAACTGGGCACAATTAGTCAGGTAAGCTCACCTAGCACTAATACTACAGACTCTTCTATAAGGTTGGCTGAAAGCCACTGGTTTTCATCTTTCCTTTAGCACCACCAAACCACACCAACTCATATCTCATTTCGCAAAGCAGAAGGTATTAAATGGATGAAGCCGTTATTTCAGTGCAAAAATATCCAGATATTTGCTTGTGCATACTTACTCATATCTACTTTGCCATGCTGTGGCACTTACAATTGTCTAGGGGAATCATACTCAGCACATGTACAGTGCACTATTATTAGTTTGTAACTTGTTTCTCCACTTAGCAAAGCACACACTCCTCACTGGGAATATGTACGTGGCAAGTGAGAAGAGTTAAAGTGAAACCACTTTGAGTTATCCAACTGCAAAAGATTTCTGGAAAATTTCCTGAAGGCATTTCTGAATGCATTCCTTTCCCTTCTCCATCCCTGGATAATTCCCCAAATGGTCAAATGGAATTGTACCAGGTCTCCAGTCCCTCTCAACTCTGGGCTCTCAAGAAGCATGGGGAATTTCAGCTAAGGCCTGGTCTACACTAGGAGGTTATGTCGAATTTAGCAGCGTTAAATCGAATTAACCCTGCACCCATCCACACAACAACGCTATTTAGTTCGACATACAGGTCTCTTTAGTTCGATTTCTGTACTCCTCCCCGACGAGGGGAGTAGCGCTAAATTCGACATGGCCATGTCGAATTAGGCTAGGTGTGGATGGAATTCGACGCTAATAGCTCCGGGAGGTATCCCACAGTGCACCACTCTGTTGATGCTCTGGACAGCAGTCCGAGCTCGGATGCTCTGACCAGCCACACAGGAAATGCCCCAGGAAAATTTGAATTCCTTTTCCTGTCTGGCCAGTTTGAATCTCATTTCCTGTTTGGACATCGGGGCGAGCTCAGCAGCACTGGCAGTGATGCAGAGCTCTCCAGCAGAGGTGTCTCCATGCAACCTCAGAATAGAAAGAGGGCCCCAGCATGGACTGACCGGGAAGTCTTGGATCTGATCGCTGTGTGGGGCGATGAGTCTGTGCTTTCGGAGCTGCGCTCCAAAAAACGGAATGCAAAGACCTATGAGAAGGTCTCCAAAGCCATGACAGACAGAGGATACAGCCGGGATACAACGCAGTGCCGCGTGAAAATCAAGGACCTGAGACAAGGCTACCAAAAGATCAAAGCGGCAAATGGACGCTCCGGATCCCAGCCCCAGACATGCCGCTTCTACGAGGCACTGCATTCCATTCTAGGTGCGGCCGCCACCACTACCCCACCACTGACCGTGGACTCTGATGATGGGATAGTGTCGACGGCCGGTTCCTCGGAGATGTTCGCGGATGGGGAAGATGAGGAAGCAGATGAGGAGGACGAGGCAGTCAACAGCGCTTACAACGCTGATTTCCCCGACAGCCAGGATCTCTTCATCACCCTCACTGAGATCCCCTACCAACCCTCCCCAGTCATTAACCCGGACCCTGAATCAGGGGAAGGATCAGTCGGTACGTGCTTTAAACATGTAAACATTTATTTTTAACAGAGCAGGAATATTAACTATGTGAAAAGAAGGTCAATATATATGGGGATAGAACAGAAATCCTCTTGGGAGATCTCCACGAAGCTCTCCTGGAGGTAATGGAAAAGCCTCCGCAGGAGGTTCCTGGGGAGAGCGGCCTTATTGGGTCCTCTGTGGTAGGACACTTTTCCGCGCCAGGCTATCAGCAGGTACTCTGGGAACATTGCCTCGACGAGCATGGGGGCATAGGCCCCTGGTTTGTGCTGGCTTTCACGCAGCATGCGGTCTCTATCTCTGTCAGTGATCCTCCTCAGGGTGATCTCGCTCAGGGCGTCCTGCTTTGAATTAGGGGAATGTTAGTATTGGGAATGCTTGACTGTTCCTTTACATAACAATAAGCGTCGGTTTACAGCCACGTGGTGGAGGCGGTAGAGGGGCAGCATACAGGGATCTTTCCCAGGGACAGCCGCGAGGGGGTGGAACAGGGGCAGAGTTCATGCTTTCCGGATTGCCGTCAGCAGGAACTTGCAAATGCTATGACCATTGCTTTGAGCGTGAAAGGAGGGCACTGCTATACATTAAGTTTTAAGCAGCCAAAAGTCTACGGCTTACCATGTGTGCCTGCTCCACGAATTCTGCTGTCCTGCCCCACTTGTCTGATCTCCAGTGCAAGACCCCAGGCAATGAATGCGAAGGCCGAAAATTTGAACTTGTCCTGAGTGCGCATGAGAGAGGTGCTGTGCATGGTCTTGTTCACAGAGACAGACTAGACTATGTTCATTGTTCGCAAAAATGTATCTTTGTAAGGAATTCACTCCCTTTTTCCCCATCACACAGCTGCGACTGTTTCCCGACCTGCCCCGGCATCCCCCTCACAGAGGCTGGCGCAGATTAGGCGGCGAAAGAAAAGGACACGGGACAAGATGTTCTCTGAACTTATGGGCTGCTCCCGAGCCGAGGCGGCACAGCAGACCCAGTGGAGGGAGAACATGTCTCAGTACCAGCGCTCACACAGCGAACGGGAGGACAGGTGGCGCCAGGAAGACCAGCAGGCGACTCAAACGCTGCTTGGACTAATGAGGGAGCAAATGGACACGCTCCGGCGCCTTGTGGATGTTCTGCAGGACCGCAGGCAGGAGGACAGAGCCCCACTGCAGTGTATCTGTAACCGCCCTCCCCCGCCACAAAGTCCCATACCCCCCTCACCCAAAGTAACAAGAAGGAGGGGCGCCAGGGGCCGTGAAAACTGTCACTCCACCCCTGCAGAGTGCTCAATTAACAAAAAGCTCTCATTCCCTAAATTTTGAGAAGTCCTTTCCTTCCTGCCTCACCCAAGCCCCCATCCCAGTTTCATCCCCTAACTGTCTAGGTGATAATAAAAAAGACTTTTCTGTTAATTACTGTTTCTGTCATGTTCTTTTAGAGGAGACTGTGTTTCAAGGGGGGAAGGGGGTTGGTAATTGGACAGGTCAGTCACCTTTACCAGGGTACAGACACGGGGGCAGGTTCAGCAGCAGGTCACACACACAGTGCAGTCACTACGCACCCTGGTCAGTCTGAGAGGTGGTTTTCATGTTCTGTGTGTGGGAGGGGGGCTATGTGACTTTGTGGCGGGGGAGGGTGGTTAGAGATCTTATGCAGCGGTCCTTCTCCTGGATCACAGAGCCACGCAGCAGCTGATCTGTAACCGTCCTCCCCCGCCACAAAGTCACATAGCCCCCACACACAGAGTCCCGAGAAGGAGGGGTGACAGGCTCCGTTGAAACAACCAGTCCGTCACCGCACACCGCTCTAGGAGCAGGAGCCTGTCATTCCTCGAGTTTAGAAGCGGTCTTTGCAGCACTACACACCCTACCCACCACAGTCTGCGTCCCAGTTTTAACCTTTTACCGTGAAATCAGTACTAAAGAAAACGGTGTTAATTAACAAAGTTCCATGTATTTTATTTTTAAACGTGTGTTGGAAGGGGGGGAACGGGGTATGTAACTGCAGAGGATAGTCAACATTAACTGGGTAAAGAAACGGGGGCAGGTTCAGCTTCTCTGTAAACAAACTTAATAGTCACAGGTTACCCTGCTCACTGAGGAACCTAGCTTTCAAAGCCTCCCGGATGCACAGCGCTTCCCGCTGGGCTCTTCTAATCACACGGGTGTCTGGCTGGGCGTAATCAGCAGCCAGGCTATGTGCTTCAACCTCCCATCCCGCCATAAAGGTCTCCCCCTCGCTCTCACAGAGATTGTGGAGCACACAACAAGCTGCAATAACAATGGGGATATTGGTTTCGCTGAGATCAGAGCGAGTCAGTAAGCTTCGCCATCTCCCCTTGAGACGTCCAAAAGCACACTCCACCACCATTCTGCACTTGCTCAGCCAGTAGTTGAAGAGTTCTTTGTCACTGTCCAGGGTGCCTGTATAGGGCTCCATGAGCCAGGACATTAGCGGATAGGCTGGGTCCCCGAGGATCACTGTAGGCATCTGCACATCCCCAACAGTTATTTTGTGGTCCGGGAAGAAAGTACCTTCCTGCAGGTGTCTAAACAGACCAGAGTTCCTCAAAACACGCGCGTCATGAACCTTGCCCGGCCATCCGACTTTGATGTTGGTAAAACGTCCCCTATGGTCCACCAGTGCTTGCAGCACCATTGAAAAGTAGCCCTTTCAGTTAATATACTGGCTGGCCTGGTGGTCCGGTCCCAGGATAGGGATGTGAGTTCCATCTATAGCCCCACCACAGTCTGGGAATCCCATCACGGCGAAGCCATCTATGATGACCTGAACGTTTCCCAGGATCACTACCTTTGAGAGCAGTAGCTCAACGATTGCATTGGCAACTTGCATCACAGCAACCCCTATGGTAGATTTGCCCACGCCAAAGTGGTTCACTACTGACCGGTAGCTGTCTGGCATTGCAAGTTTCCAGAGGGCTATGGCCACTCGCTTCTGCACAGTCAGGGCTGCTCGCATCCGGGTGTCCTTGCGCTTCAGGGCAGGGGACAGCAAGTCACACAGTTCAAGGAAAGTGCCCTTACGCATGCGAAAGTTTCACAGCCACTGTGATTCATCCCAGACCTGCAGCACCATGCGGTCCCACCAGTCCGTGCTTGTTTCCCGGGCCCAGAATCGCCGTTCCACAGCATGAACATGACCCATTGCCACCATGATGTCCACAGCGCGGGGTCCCGTACTTTGTGAGAGGTCTGTGCCACTCTCACACTTGATGTCTTCACTGCGCTGCCGGAGCCTCCTCGCTCGATTTCTCAGCATCTGACTGTGAAAAAGGTGGACGATAAGGTGCGAGGAGTTGACAACGGCCATAACTGCAGTGATGATCGCAGCGGGCTCCATGCTCGCAGTGCTGTGGCGTCCGCACTGTCACTGACCAGAAAAGTGCGCAAACAGATTTCCCACCGGCGCTTTCATGGAGGGAGGGCGGGAGTGACGGTTGAATGACGACAGTCGACACATTTTCCCCCAGCAGGCATTGGGGGCTTGACCCAGAATTCCAATGGGCAGCGGGGACTGCGGGAACTGTGGGATAGCTGCCCACAGTGCACAGCTTCCAATGTCGACGCTTGCCCCGTTAGTGTGGACTCACAAAGTCGAATTACTGTCCTTAGTGTGGATACACACGTTTGACTTTGTAAGGTCGGTTCCACAAATTCGAGTTAAGTAAAATTGAACTACTCTGGTAGTGTAGACATACCCTAAGAGAGTAATTTTTGGGGAAGTTACATAAACACCTGAGAACAGGATTGGAAGGGAAGTTCCTCTCCAACTACAGTTCATGTTTCACCTATTTCTAGGCTGGCAGCTCTTGTTCTACATTTTGCAAAATTGCTGCTGCTACCTCACAATGTTGAAAGTCTGGGTGAGACTACCAAGAAGTTCTCTCCAATAAGATTCAATACAACACACAACCACTTGTATCAAAAAGAAGAAGAAGCTTGGCCAATAGCTTGGTGGCAGCACACTCCACGACAGTGCCCAACACTCAGGGGAGAAAAAGAAATACCTCTGGTTATTCAACAGCAATCTCTCTATCAGAGTAAGGTAGTGTTTCACAAAGTGTAGGGAACACAAGGACAAGAGGTGGGGAAGGGAGTGGACAGACCTCTCAGTTGTTGTTCAAGGTCTCAACTTTCAGTTTTTTAAATAAAAGGCAGCCTTACATTGTTTCAGTTGTGAATAAAATCTTCAAAGCTGAAGGTAACAGACACAGAGACATCTGTCAAGTTAGCAGAGAGCCTGAAACAATAGCTGAGAGGACTGACTGCCCTGATTTATTTCAATGGGTGCTAACTCAGATGCTAATGATGACAATTAACAATGTTAATATTTAATATATTTGCAGTGTTGTTGTAGCCATTGGTCTCAGGATATGAGAAAGACAAGGTGGGTGAGGCAATCTCTTTTATTGGACCAACTGCTGTTGTTGGAAGGGACAAGCTTTTGAGCATCACAGAGCTCTTCTTTGGGTCTGGACAAGGAAACTAGAGAGTCTAAGCTAAACGCAAAGAGGGACAGATTGTTAAGTGTAAGGGGTTCACCATCTTGTAGGAGACTACTTAAAATGAAGTGGGCAATCAGTAAGTCTGCAGTTGTAGGACAATGGAAGATTAGTAGGCAGCAGGATGTGTTACAAATTGTTTTAATGGGCCATAAAACAACCAGCATGTCTGTTGTATCCATGGTTTTTAGTGTCTTTATCAGAGTTAAGAATTTAAGTTCCCAGGCTCAACCTTTGAAGGTGATGTGCAGATTTCCTTTGAGGACCAGGACTGAGGATATAGGATCATGTCCAAAAGGCGTGATCCTTTTGTGAAAAGTGTTGATAGGGTGTTTTTGTCTTACAATTTTTTGGTGTGAATTCATTCAAGATTAACATTGTGAATTCAGTACTAATCAAAGTCATGTAAGAAAAGAGGAATGATCATACTATGCAGATCTAAACAATCCATTATGAAAGACTGCTCATTTTGGGCAGGAGTTTACCACCACATGGCATAGAGGGCATGATTAATTTCATTTTCCTGATTCTGGAGGGTGCAGGTGAATGCTGGATTATAGGCGTAGTCATGCCCACTCTTGAAAGTTCCACCTAGTCTCCTTCTGGCCTGACAGGTGATGGCCGTGACATGGGCTCTTGTAAGTGAGACTAGTTTGAATGATAGGGAAATGGGAATATCCTCACGGCTTGCAAAGGAACGTCTTCAAGGGATGCAGTGACGAATGACATTTTCCTACCAGTTTTGGGGGGACAGTATCCAAACACAAACCTTGTACGTCTCACTTCTATCATTACATGCTCACCTTACACACATATCTGCTTCGTATTTCTTTCCATAAAGGATTCCTAATAAAGATGGGTTCTTGTTTCCTCTGAAGTTTAGCGTTACATCGTACACTGCTGAAACTGTCAAAAGAAAGATAATATAGCTGTTAACCTCAGCATCCAAAGCATCGAGGTTGCTGCTGTTCAAGCTTTAAAAAGAAACAAACCCTGATGCAAACATTGCTTTAATAATACCAGTTGGCAAAACATTTCAGTTTTATTTACCCAGATGTCCTCCTTAACAATCTAAGCTCTGGCAGAGTATATGCATACAACTCACAGGAGTGGAGTGAGAGCTGATTAATTATGCAATGTTTGTATATTGCCACTTTAAAGATGGAAAGTATTAATTTTTGCAAATTAAAACTAGAACAAATTAATACATTTTAAAGATTGTTTAGAAAATGGAGTTTAGTGCTTCAGCTTAATCTTGATGTCATCCAAGGGCCATACTGAGTCTGTATTATCACCTACTCACCGAATGCAATGAATATACTGAACTATCATACATAATAATGCACATTACTAGTAAGGTTTAGAACAAATAGCTCACCCATACCTGTTCCCCTGAGACACTGGACAGCAGTGGTGAAACCTTTGGTTCTGGGCAACAGATGATATTTCAATTTAGGCAACCCTTTGGATTCAGCCACCTCCATGCTGATACGATGCTTAGTTTCTGTAAAACGAGTTCCTTCACAATACAGGAGAAACTAGCATACAAAACAAGAGGAAAAAACAAGGGTTTTTCTTAAGAAGAAATTACTGTGTAGTGCGGATCTGGAGCTCTTACAGGATCGACACACACAATTCCCTCTTTTGTTCTTTAGATATCACGCATCAGAGCCATCCTACAACTCTTCAGTGGCATAATTGAATATAATAGATCATATTATTTGAGAATTACAATCAGCAGTTTGCTGTACAGTATCCGCTTTCAGAAGACAGCTAATTAGAGTCTGGTCTCAAAGAATGTGGAAAACACATGCAAATATTCAGAGATGCAACTACATTTAAAGCACCTTTTTGGATATCAGTTTATTTATTTATTTTCTAATCAAGCAAATAGGTTATACATATACATGCCCTCCTCCCCCAATTCCAGCTGAAACATTTCTTCCTTTAAAAGTCACAGGAATACTCAAAAATGCATGAACATGACTTCAGCTTCAAGTTCCAGCTCAGCTAGAAGAAACAAGTAATTTCCAATACTAAATAAGGAAATTCTCTTCTCTACCACAAAGATGTAGATCATAGAATGATCATAGGACTGGAAGGGACCTCGAGAGGTCATCTAGTCCAGCCCCCTGCACTCATGGCAGGACTAAGTACAATCTAGACCATCTCTGACAGGTGTTTGTCAAACCTGCTCTTAAAAATCTCCAACGATGGATATTCTACAACCTCCCTGGGAAACTTATTCCAGTGCTGCAAAGTCAAGTACTCCAAAGTTAGGAAATGCCAGAATGAATGTTATTAATACAACATTAATTCAACACCATTATGGTTATGCATTAAGAAAGTCTTTGTCAAACATCATGTGGGATATAAGTGGCAGTGCCCGGAATAGAAGAACCCAGCTCTCTTGGGTTTCAGTCCAGCATCTTAAACATAATAACTTCTCTTCTTGCAACTCTCTGCCTCCTTCACTGTCCATCCTGTGCACTGAATGAGGCAGAAGTACTGTAGAACAAATACTATGTGATTATGTAGAAGCAGCAAAGAATCCTGTGGCACCTTATAGACTAACAGACGTTTTGCAGCATGAGCTTTCGTGGGTGAATACCCACTTCTTCGGATGCAAGTGGTGGAAATTTCCAGGGGCAGGTTTATATAGGCAAGCAAGAAGCAAGCTAGAGATAACGAGCTTAGTTCAATCAGGGAGGATGAGGCCCTGTTCTAGCAGTTGAGTGAAAACCAAGGGAGGAGAAACTGGTTCTGCAGTTGGCAAGCCATTCACAGTCTTTGTTCAATCCTGAGCTGATGGTGTCAAATTTGCAGATGAACTGGAGCTCAGCAGTTTCTCTTTGAAGTCTGGTCCTGAAGTTTTTTTGCTGCAGGATGGCCACCTTAAGATCTGCTATTGTGTGGCCAGGGAGGTTGAAGTGTTCTCCTACAGGTTTTTGTATATTGCCATTCCTAATATCTGATTTGTGTCCATTTATCCTTTTCCTTAGAGACTGTCCAGTTTGGCCGATGTACATAGCAGAGGGGCATTGCTGGCATATGATGGCATATATTACATTGGTGGACGTGCAGGTGAATGAACCGGTGATGGTGTGGCTGATCTGGTTAGGTCCTGTGATGGTGTCGCTGGTGTAGATATGTGGGCAGAGTTGACATCGAGGTTTGTTGCATGGATTGGTTCCTGAGCTAGAGTTACTATGGTGTGGTGTGCAGTTACTGGTGAGAATATGCTTCAGGTTGGCAGGTTGTCTGTGGGCGAGGACTGGCCTGCCACCCAAGGCCTGTGAAAGTGTGGGATCATTGTCCAGGATGGGTTGTAGTTCCCTGATGATGCGGTGGAGGGGTTTTAGTTGGGGACTGTATGTGATGGCCAGTGGAGTCCTGTTGGTTTCTTTCTTGGGTTTGTCTTGCAGTAGAGGCTTCTGGGTACATGTCTGGCTCTGTTTATCTGTTTCCTTATTTCCTCGTGCGGGTACTGTAGTTTTGAGAATGCTTGGTGGAGATTTTGTAGGTGTTGGTCTCTGTCTGTGGGGTTAGAGCAGATGCAGTTGTACCTCAGTGCTTGGCTGTAGACAATGGATCTTGTGGTGTGCCCGGGATGGAAGCTGGAGGCATGAAGGTAGGCACAGCGGTTGGTAGGTTTTCGATATAGGGTGGTGTTAATGTGACCATCAATTATTTGCACCGTAGTGTCTAGGAAGTGGACCTCCCGTGTAGATTGGTCCAGGCTGAGGTTGATGGTGGGGTGGAAGCTGTTGAAATCGTGGTGGAATTTTTCCAGAGTCTCTTTCCCATGGGTCCAGATGATGAAGATGTCATCAATGTAGCGTAGGTAGAGAAGGGGCATGAGTGGACAGGAGCTGAGGAAGCGTTGTTCCAGGTCAGCCATAAAAATATTGGCATATTGTGGGGCCATGCGGGTGCCCATAGCGGTGCCACTGATCTGGAGATATATATTGTCATCAAATTTGAAATAGTTGTGTGTGAGGATAAAGGCACAGAGCTCAGCAACCAGTTGTGCTGTGGCATCATCAGGGATACTGTTCCTGACAGCTTGTATTCCATCAGCGTGTGGGATGTTTGTGTAGAGAGCCTCTACATCCATGGTGGCCAGGATGGTGTTTTCTGGAAGGTCACCAATGCATTGTAGTTTCCTCAGGAAATCAGTGGTGTCACGGAGATAGCTGGGAGTGCTGGTGGCATAGGGTCTGAGTAGAGAGTCCACATATCCAGACAGTCCTTCAGTGAGAGTTCCAATGCTCGAGATGATGGGGCGTCCAGGATTTCCAGGTTTGTGGATTTTGGGCAGTAGATAGAATAGCCCTGGTCGGGGCTCTAAGGGTATGTTGATTTGTTCCGGTGTTGGTGTAGGGAGTGTCCTGAGTAGATGGTGCAGTTTCTTAGTGTATTCCTCAGTGGGATCTGAGGGAAGTGGCCTGTAGAATTTGGTGTTGGAGAGTTGTCTGGCGGCCTCCTTTTGGTAGTCAGACCTGTTCATGATGACAACAGCACCTCCTTTATCAGCCTCTTTGATTATAATGTCAGGATGGTTTCTGAGGCTGTGGATGGCATTGCGTTCTGCACGACTTAGGTTATGAGGCAAGCGATGTTGTTTTTCCACAATTTCTGCCTGTGCACGTCGGCGGAAGCATTCAATGTATAGGTCCAGACTGTCATTTCGACATATGTGATTATGTAATAAGACTATCATAATGCAAACACACAAGGAGACCCAGTGAAGATTGCACAGACAACCTTAATTCTGGCATTTACTAACTTTTGAGTGCTTGATTGTGCAACCTAAAAGTTATTTTAATGCAGGGTTTCTCAAACTGGGGACGCCGCTTGTGTAGGGAAAGCCCCTGGTGGGCTGGCCAGTGTGTTTACCTGCCCTATCCGCAGGTCCAGCCGATCGTGGCTCCCACTGGCTGCGGATTGCTGCTCCAGGCCAATGGGAGCTGCTGGAAGCGGCGTGGGCTGAGGGACGTACTGGCCGCCACTTCCAGCAGCTCCCATTGGCCCAGAGCAGCGATCCGCGGCCAGTGGGAGCAGCGATCGGACAGACCTGCGGACGGGGCAGGTAAACACACTGGCCCGGCCCGCCAGGGGCTTTCCCTACACAAGGGGCGACCCCTGATTGAGAAACCCCATTTTAATGTAAATTTTTCTATATAATTTCCTATGCTTTTTGAAAAGAAACTGAACCTCATAAGAAATTCCATCACCTGGAACCATAATAACCTCCTCAACCATCAGCATGGTTGGAACCCATAGCTGGGCAGCACAGACATCTATCACCTGAGCTAAAAGAATAAGTGGTAGCAGTAGGAGGCTGTGATCCTCTATGTTATCCTCCATTAGAAGGTGACATGAGACATACTTTGCCTGTGGCTTACTCAGTTATTTATAGACAGTGGAGAAATGTTGGGAAACAAGAACACTGGTTTCCATTTCTGGCTGGGGTGCTGGGGGCAGACAGTAATTCTGATTTCTATTTCTTGATCTGGAAGGAGTGTGGTCGAGTGGTTACAGAGAGCATAGCCAAGCACATAGATCTGGCACATTCATTCTGAATGACAGTGTGGCTAAAAAGATGAGATGTGCCATATTAGAAACTTAATATCAATTCCAAAGTCTGCCAGAAGTGACTTTGTGCAACTTCTCAGCAGTTGCTTTATTTGTGACGTTTCTCAATGATATTTGCCTACCTCTTAAAGATAATCTTCAGTAACAATTATGCTGGAGCTGGAGAGAATGCTATTGTCCTGAACGACTTTTCCCTTCTCAGATAATCTTTTCTGTCCAGCGCCGTTCGTGAACTTTGTCTGATCACACAGACACTGGATTGCTAGTTTAATAACTTTGCAAAACATTTTGGAATATATTGGGTATGAGAGGTGCTATGTGGAGCCAAAATCTTTTCAGCACCTCTTATAGTGGTGCCTGGTACTATTGCAGATAAGGTTTGGGCCCATGAAAGAATTTACAATACGGACCTTTTAGCTTGCATTTGGAGACTGAAATGCATTGCACACGTTCTCAAGCCTGAGGGAACTTATTTTTAAATAGACTCAAATCAAGTTAAATTCTTAGTGGTGAGGAGTCATGGATACATTAGCTCAAAAATGTGAAGCCATGAAGGTATCTTTCGGAATATTAATTTTTTAATGGTTTAATTATGATGTATTATTGTAATATACCCCACAAAACTGAGATTAATGTAACTGTTGGATGCATATATAAAGGAGATGTGCACTTCAAAAGGCAACTGGAGACATCTGTATATTCTTGCAGGTTTCTCAAATGCCTGTAAAATTTCACAGTGCAAACAGAATGCACTGATGCAAAAACTTTCCATTGTAATCTGTAACCTTTGTAAATCTCTCTTCCCACTGCTCCCCTGCAGGTTCCTGCAGGAAAAAACCCCTATTTTTTTAATAATATGTTTAGTTTAGCCTGGAAAATTTAGCCTAGATTCACAAGTTCAGTACTAAAACTTGAATAATGTATTTTTGGATAAAAAGAGTTACGGAAAGTCCCTTTATCCTTTTAGAAGGGGGAAAAAGTTGTATGTTTTGAGACACGCAAGCTTAGGTTTCTACTTCTAAATACTTTGAGAAATCCTTATACACATTTACCAACAATTTTCAAAATGGCATTCCTAGCCAATAACAGATCAGAAGCCTGGTTAGTGTGCAATGAAGTCAACTTGCAGCAAGGCATATAGCTATACACTTCAAATGTAATCACAGGAAGAAGGTGGTGCTCTTAAGTATGAAGCTGACATACCACACAAATATAGTCTTCATCATTGCATTCTAAGCAGAGGAGACACTATATATAAAGGATCAGACACTTACCCACATATATTCAGGATAATCAGACAAACATCTTAATCCCTCAATAACTGTATCTCTGTCTTCTTCCCATTTCCTTTTGCAGAAAACGATCTCAAGGAAGTACCACGTCCAACCAATTAAGGGCACATACAACAGTTCTTTCTTAGCAAGAACTTTGGAACTCTGGAAGAAACCCCGCCCAATGACATTTGATTATTTATATATGTCAGACCTAAACAAAAGCACTAAGGTTGGGATTTTCAAAAGTGCTCAGCACTGGCCTAGCTCTGACCAAACTGAAGTCAATGAGAGTTCTTTTGAAAATCCGACCATAAGGAAAAAACAAACACAGGAGTTTTATATTAAATCAAGATTAAGGGAAAGTTCACAGAATCACTCACCCCCAACACTCCAAAGCGTTCAGTCATAGTCCAACCACACAAGAAGTCAATTTCAAAGTTGTGATTCAAGATGATGATCACATGTTCTTTTCCAAATTTATCCACTGTGGCCTGGTCTGAGAATAAAGTGCATTCTGTGCCTGACCACCATTCCAGCAACATTACTAACTCTGAATAATATCATGGGGAGGAGGAAAAAAAAGACACAGGTTAGGTGTAATGCTTAACCATAACAGGTTTAATATCCTCTGTCCATCCCAATCCCATTCCAAACTTTTCTAGACCACAATGTTTATCACCTTTTTAATCCATCCTGCTGAGGTTGCTGGTTTATATTATATTATTGATTAAATGAGTTCTCAGACCGACATACACCATATCACCTGCACTCATATTTATGTTATCGCCCTGAAACAGGATTTAGGCCATGGGATAAATACCTGATTGTTATTGTTGCTCACCGTAAATTCAAGATTTCACAAACACCAACAACCCCCCTACACCCCCTTCCCGCCACACACACACACACACACACACACACGAACCTGAAAGCAGGCCTTTCAGCAGTAGACCTTTCTACTACATGGGTACATCTCCTCCCAGGTGGAACACAAATTATGAATAGTCTCAACCTAATGTTTCCACTGAATTCATATGAAATATTCTTGATTGAGGTAAACAAACCAATATAATGGGTTTTTAATGGATACATGCTACCAGAATTTCTGAAGTATATTTTAATATTAAACACATGACTGTAATAATGCTGTATTAGGGTTACCAACACAAAGTCAGAGACACATGGGGGAAGAACTGGGAGAGTCCAGAGAAATTACTGGGTAAGAACAGAAGGAGAAATTGCTTCTCCTTTATTTAGTCTACAAAAGAAGGAAAGAGAAAGAGATCCCTTTCCCTCCTCTAACTCTTCTACATGTGTTTCCCCTATCTTTTCCTCCATTTCATCTCTCTCTCTGATATCTCATTCATTACCCACCCCTTTTCATCTTTCCTTCTCTTCTGCATATTTAGAATTCCCACCATTAATAGAACATTCAGTAACATAACTTTGAACCAGCTTTGTTTCATAAGGCATTGGCTGGACGAGTTGGGGCAATGTCTCTCTATGTGAGGGGTTCACCACCTGCTGGTCACAAGGTCTCCAGCCTGCCCTTCCCATATTGCTAAATGGGCTGGGGTCCAATTTGATCCAGACTAGACATGAGGCAGACTCAGAGGGGTCTCAGTATGGAAAAAAATTGAGAACCCCTGCTCTATGTTAATCAAAGAGAGGTTAGCTTCTCCAGGACTGATTATCTAAATTGCTTTTCTTGTCATATCAACAAGCCTATTCACTTGTATCATTTATTCAGGTCCCCTTTATGGGCTTGAAGAGACTAATGTAACTTGTACGTCAAGTCTGACTCTTTCCCACTGTGATTTAAAGAAGGAAGGAAATGAGAATATCAACAGGGATGCATAATTTATAACTACAGGTTTCTCTCAAACCTGGCCAGCTCTATTTTGTAAGTGGTGAAATGCATCAATTAAGTGCATTTTTGGTGGTTTCAGTGAGAGAGGTTTATTCACAAGCCTCTGGTGTACTTTAAACTACTCCCATACTAACTTAGTGCTTCCACATATATTAAGGCACAAATCTGTGAACCTTAAATAGAATTATCTTGCTGTCCTGTGGAAGAAATATTAGCCACTGTTGAGATCAGTAAAACTCTTATTACATCCTCTATATAAAGAATTAAACAGTCAAATATATAAAGGTGGGGGAGGGATAGCTCAGTAATTTGAGCATTGGCCTGCTAACCCCAGGGTTGTGAGCTCAATCCTTGAGGGGGCCATTTAGGGAACTGGGGTTTAAAAAAAAAAGTCTGAGAATTTGCCCTGCTTTGAGCAGGGGGTTGGACTAGATGATCTCCTGAGATCCCTTCCAACCCTAATATTCTATGAACACTAAGAGATGGAGTAAAACCCTGTTGTGTTGTTATAAAATTTCTGAAGCTACTGTACAGGGGACTCAATATCAATTAATGCCTAGACTACATTTCATTGTAGCTGTTGTCCTCCTCACCCCTCTTTTTTAAAAATCTTATCCACTCATTCAGGTCTTATCATATTCCACATTGCAAGCTCTTTGGGACACAGACTGTCTTTCCTGCATGTCTGCACAGCACATAGCCTAATGCGGCCTTGATCCTCATTTTGTGCCCTTAGGTGCGATACAAATACCACCATCACCCTCACTGTAGCAGGTTTGCAGCAGGATCTAGTCCAGTATGGTTAAAATGCAAGAAGTGGGGGATGTCATTAAGTGGGCCCACCACTGGTGGAGCTGTCCTTGGATTTAATATATGGGGCTCAGGTTACTGGAGGATTATTCAGTGACTTCCGGGTGTTATTCCACAGCACCCACTCTTAATCCTGCCAACTAGTCAATAACTCGGTTCTTTATGCAGCCAGAAATTATGCTAGACACAGGACAAATTGCCTATCGCTTTCTGGAGATTAATGTTATTACATCTCCTGTATCTAACTCTACGCTCTGCTCTTGAAAAAGTTCCTTAAAAAAAGGATGGAGGCTGTACCTGAGATCTCCTATCCAAAGAGAACAAAAATTCAACAGAGCCAGACGTGGATGCACTGGTATGAGAGCATTCCCACCATTTACTCTGAAACATTCTTGTGTGATTTTTCCTGGAGCTCATACTGAGATATGAGGGTTGGGGAACAGGGGAGTTACAACGAGGAAACAGACTGTCCTTTACAAGTGCACTGATATTTGATGCATGTACATTTATTTCCTTTGGTGAATTTTTTTTTAAAAAAGGATTGGGCTCCAGATATTTAGTCTCAAACTGATCCTGTCAATGCTATGGCCTGTTCTCTGAAATCTTGTTTGTTGTTTACATGATGGTTTGGATACTTGCTCTAACTGACTGCAAGGCAACAAGATTTCACTTTAACAAAACAAAACAAAAAAAGCTTATAATTTAGCCCAACTCCTCTCGGATTCTAGAGCTGCAGCTTGCCGGAAGAGGGGCTCTTGTTGCATCCCGAGAGGACAACCATCCAGAAACAAAGTAAGCCAGAGTGGCGGGATACATCTATCTACTGCTCTAGAGTGCAGAGGAGAGTAGTTTCAAGATACTAAGATTTTAAGATACTATGTTTACAACTGGACTAAACTAAGCATACTGCCCTATTAAGAATCATGAGTCATTTGAAGAGCACTAACAGTTGTAAGCGTGAAATACAGATGCTCTGAAGTGTTTTCTCTTTGTAGGGAGCCTGACAGAAACTCCAGCACTGCTTTACCACAGGAAGGTGGTATTCACCAAAGCACCATACTGACCATTTTAGTTAAGATGTGTTAGAGCAAGAGATTCAAGCCTCCTAAAATTAAGCACACGTGTGAATGACTTCCACTCCAAATAATCTTCCTGATAATGTATATCACAGCTACCACAGCTAGCAAGTTCTAGTCAAAAAGTGATAACTAATGTTACCCTGGTGGAAAAAACCAACCAATCAAATAACCCACAAACAAAAAACCAAAGAAAATTTAGACTGACACTTTTCTAAATTCACTGCATGGGGCAACAAACAAACAGCTCAATACCTTGAGCTGAGGGTGCAGTAGCCTTAATTCTAAAGCACGGCTGTACTTTGAAAAGGGATTCTGTAAACATGGCATTGTGGTGTTACATGTTTACTGTCACTCAGTAATCCTACATCAAAAATTAAAAAAAAAAATTTCCCCTGAAATGGTGACTGTCGCGGTTTCACGGGACCTACACCACGGTCCACTCAGCTTTCAGAACTCCTGCCATCACCTATCTTTGGGTAGGGACCCTCGACCCACTCCTTTCTGATCAGCAGTTTTAAGGCCGCACAGACCCCTGCCTTACACTGCATGATCCCCCGTAAGACAGTCTGCTTACAGCCTGTGGCTGGGCTCTGCTTTCACTCTGAGGACTACGACAGGTGTGATTTACCAGTAATCCAAACAGTTCTTTTTAAGCAGGGACATTTATTCTTATGGGAAAAGTTTTACAGAGAAAAATATATAAAAAATAAACAGATTTAAACCCACACTAAAACATATCAAGAAAAACAAGCAGTCTTAGGGGCCAAAGTACTTCCAATCCTTCAGCAGGATTGGGCCCCTTGAACAAAAGTGAACGTTGGTTTGCTGGTTCAGAAAGACGGCACTGTGTCACTTCAAACTCAGCCTTTTTATACCAAGAGCTCTTTCTTCGAGTCTCTGGAAAACCCACTTTGAACCAGTGTATGCAAAACAGTCCCAGGTGGTACCTCCCTAGAGTTGTTTAGTCTCAGTGACTTGCCTTGTTTTTAGTTCCTGGAGGAGCTGTGGTAACCCTCCTCCATGGAGGAGAGCACATTCATACATAAACCCTTCATAAATTTAACACACAGGTACTGTGGCAGGTTGCAATATCTGTCACAGTGACTGCAAATGCCAAGTCCAGCTTGGTGGTTCTTGTTCTATCACCACTGCCAGTTATCCTGACCCACCTAAGGTGTGTTATAACCGGGATACCATCAGTCCTACAATGTCCCATGTCAGCCACATGACATAACAGTTGCCATGGAGAAGTATTACAAGATTAAGTACACTTCATAAAACCCAGAAAAAAGTTACAAAGCACAAAGCTGGACTGAGTGGCTTTTATTGAACTTGCTTTTTTAAAAAGTAATCTTTGAGCTGAGAACTGGCACGAGAAACACCAGCTTAAAAGAAATATCTCTAAATAAGTGACCAAAACCAACCATGTAGAATGGAATGCCAACTATAGCTCCACTCCCAAAATACGTTAGTGTTTCTTATTCATGTTATAAATGGTAACACTTGCCCTGCTAGGTTTATAGCTGTATCACTTTCTTCATTATAAACCACAATTAAAGTGACGGTTCTGTCAGCTTTTCCATTACAGGCCATTAGCGCTGTGAAGGCTGAAGTTGTGTTTATATTACAAACCTTGACTTTCATAGTTTAATTTCTCACAGATTTTAAATGTATAGTAAGCTACAAACTAACACATAAATGCTATAATTGGATTGCACCTAGGATGTTGCTCAACTGCTACGTTCCTTTTGGAGCATAAGTATATGGTATTTTTAATATAGCCAATAGATTAGTTTTTAAAATGCCTATATCAATCTGCTTTTAGCTGTTATACAGTAGATAACTCTCCAAGCTTAATATTAACTTCTTGTATAAATTAAGAGCCTAAATTTGCAAACCAACCCTTGATGACACAGGAAGGCCATTCTCCCCGTGAAGTCAATCAATTACTTGAGTGAGTAAGGGTTTGCAGGGCTGTGCTCTGATATATTAAAGGGGCACAGTGAAATGTAAAAAAATAAGTATTTTTTGAAATATCCTCCTATAAGCTTGAAAACCACATTTTTCTCTGGCAGTTTCCCCTCCCCCCCATTTGATCTATATTTTTGATACTACAGAGCAGGGACAGAGGAGCCAGGGGGCTATGTCCCCACCAATTTTTCCCCGTTGTAAGGGTGAGTGATGGGGGAGGGAGTGGAGAGGAGTGAGCAGGCCTTGGGGTGCGGGGAAGAGGAGCGCAGGGGTGGGCAACAGTGCCCCCCTACTTTTAGGAAGCTTCCACCGCTCTTGTTACAGAGTACATTTGTTTATAACATTTTGAGCCCATGATTTCTTAAACGTTAACATCTAACGTTAGAAGCCTAAATCCCTGTTGAGGCACCTATCTTAGTGATTTTCAAGAGTGCTGAGCACCCAGCAGCTCCCACTAAAGTAAATAGCCCTTTTTGAAAACCAGGCCACTGAGGCAGGTGCCTAAATACGGAGTTAGGAGTCTAATATTAGCAGGGTCAGCTCTACAAATTTGGCCGCCCCAAGCAGTCATGCCCGGGAGGCGCCCCCGAGCCGCGGGAGCAGCGGACCTCCCGTGGGCATGACTGCGGAGGGTTGGCTGGACCTCCCGCAGCTGCGGGCGGTTCGCTGGTCCGGCTGCTCCGGTTGAGCTGCCGCAGTCATGCCTGCGGGAGGTCCAGCCGAGCCGCGGGACCAGCGAACCGTCCGCAGTCATGCCTGCGGGAGGTCCACTGGAGCCGCCGGCCGAGCGTCCCCTCCGCAGTCATGCCTGCGGCAGGTCCGCTGCTCCCGGGGCTCCGGTGGACCTCCCGCAGGCATGACTGCGACAGGTCCGCCGGCCCAGCCTGCCGCCCCCCGGGAAAGGGCCGCCCCAGGCGGGTGCTTGCCCCGCTGGGCTCTGGAGCCGGCCCTGAATATTAGACACCCATACTGGAAATTGTTCACTATTTAATATGGGGTACAAAGTCCAGGGAGAGAGCAGGAGTGCTGGAGTGGAGGCCAATGAAGTAAGGCTCAGGGAAAGAAGGGAGTTTTGGGGAGGGTTGTGAAGAAGGAGAGCAACCAGGGCCGTACTTAGGCATATGTAGCATACATGGCTGCGTAGGGCACCCAAACATTTGGGGCACCTTTCCCCTCACTGGCTGCGGCTGGAATCCTCTCTTCTCCGGCCCCTCCCTGGCACTGGACCAGCAGGCTTCTCCCCAACCCCAACCCGGCCCCTATTTCTCCCCCCCGACCCCCACCCCCCCGCTCCTCAGCTGGCTGGCCGAGGGCTCCAGCCTCCGGCTCTGCCACGCCAGCCCCGGGGAGCCCAGAGCAGCCTGGCTGGTCACTGGCAGCGCGGTGGCCTGGCCCAACGCTGCCCAGAGCAGAGTCCCTCTCTGGACCCTGCCTGCCTGCGCCACTTGTCTCCGGCGGGGGCCAGGCTGGGGCCAGGACAGGAGGAGTGAAACTTCCACCTGAGTCAGTGGGGGGGAGGGGAGGAGCCAGGCCAAGCGGGGGGGGGAAAGGGGGAGAGAGACTTAAAGTGACAGTGCGCTCACTGTCTCTCACATTTCCCTAAGACACACACACTTGTACTATTGTTGCTGTTATTACTGCTTGGTACTTCCTCTCAAAATGCTCATGGTGAGCCAGGAGTGGCTAGGGGCTGCAGGAGGGCTGTGGGCTCTGGCAAGATGCAGCCCCCATGTGACAGCGCGAAGCCTGCCTTGAGCCGCTGCCACAGCATCTGCTGCGTACGAAGCTTGATGTGTGTCAGCAATGGGGGAGGTTCTGGGGGTCCACGTGGGGGTGTGTGTGGCCATGCTCCCTCGACACACTGAGGTCAGTGGCACTGTCTGGGGACCGCCTTCAGTGGAGCATAGGGGCACCAGTTTAATACTACTACATAGGGCCCCATAAATCCTAAGGATGGCCCTGAGAGCAACATAGTACCATTCACAGGACCGAGCACAAGAGGCAGTGGAAGAAAAGGGAAAGAGTTGGCTATGATAGGAGACAAGGCAGCAAAACGTAGGGCACAAGCAGAGGAAGACTTTGTCCTTTTAATGTTGCATTAACAGAGATTTCTGCATGGAATCTAGAAGGTATTTAGAAGAAAAAGTGTAGTCATTTCCCACCAGGCGGGACAGCAGTGGGTCGTTGACAGGCTTGACCTACCAGTCCTTTTAGGAGTGTCAATGAAGTCACACATAGGTGTGTTGGTCATCTGACTTGATGCTCTTTTCTAACATGTTTCAGGATTTACTAGAGCTGTCAAGCGAGTAAAAAAATTAATCATGATTAATTGCACTGTTAATAATAGAATACCAATTATTTAAATATTTTTGGATGTTTTCTACATTTTCAAATATATTGATTTTAATTACAACACAAATATAAAGTGAACACTGTACATTTTGTATTCTATTTTTTATTACAAATATTTGCATTGTAAGAAAAAAATAGTATTTTTCAATTCCCCCATTACAAGTACTGTAGTGCAATCTCTTTATCGTGAAAGTTGAACTTACAAATGTAGAATTATGTTCAAAATACCTGCATTCAAAAATAAAAAAATTTGTTAAACTTTAGAGCCTACTAGTCCACTCAGTCCTACTTCTTGTGCAGCCAACCGGTAAAACAAATAAGTTTGTTTACATTTGCAGGAGATAATGCTGCCTGCTTCTTATTTACAATGTCACCTGAAAGTGAGAACAGGCGTTCGCATGGCACTGTCGTAGCCAGTGTTGCACGATATTTACGTACCAGATGCACTAAAGATTCATATGTCCCTTCATGCTTCAACCACCATTCCAGAGGACGTGTGTCCATGCTGATGACAGGTTCTGCTCGATAATGATTCAAAACAGTGTGGACCAATGCATGTTCATTTTCATCATCTGAGTCAATGCCACCAGCAGAAGATTGATTTTCTTTTTTAGTGGTTCGGGTTCTGTAGTTTCCGCATTGGAGTGCTGCTTTTCTAAGACTTCTGAAAGCATGCTCCACGCCTCGTCCCTCTCAGATTTTGGAAGGCACTTCAGATTCTTAAACCTTGGGTTGAGTGCTGTATCTATCCTTACAAATCTCATATTGGTACCTTCCTTACAAATCTATCCTTACAAATCTCATATTGGTACCTTCCTTGCAAACAATTCTCCCCAAGGAGTTCAGTAACAAATGTAATTAACACATTATTTTTTTAACGAGCGTCATCAGCATGGAAGCACGTCCTCTGGAATGGTGGCCGAAGCATGAAGGGGCATACGAATGTTTAGCATATCTGGCACATAAATACCTTGTAATGCTGGCTACAGAAGTGCCATGTAAACATCTGTTCTCATTTTCAGGTGACATTGTAAATAAGAAGCGGGAAGCATTATCTCCCATAAATGTAAACAAACTTGTTTCTCTTAGCGGTTGGCTGAACAAGAAGTAGGACTGAGTGGACTTGTAGGCTCTGAAGTTTTACATTGTTTTGTATTTGAGTGCAGTTATGTAACAAAAAAAAAATCTATATTTGTAAATTAAACTTTCATGACAAAGAAATTGCACTACAGTACTTGTATGAGGTGAACTGAAAAATATGATTTTTTTTTGTTTATCATTTTTACAGGCCAAATATTTGTAATAAAAAATAATATAAAATGAGCATTGTATATTTTGTATTCTGTGTTGTAACTGAAGTCAGTATATTTAAAAATGTAGTAAAACATCCAAAATATTTAATAAATTTCAATTGGGATACTATTAACAGTGTGTTTAATCACAATTAATTTTTTTGAGTTAAGGGAGTGAGTTAGCTGCGATTAATTGACAGCCCTAGGATTTACCCAAACCCTACTCAATTTTTTACGACCTCATTCCCATCAGAGTATACTCACGGCTCCAGAGCGAATAGGCAAGGCGACAGTTTACTCGGCGATAAAACTGCTTGTTTATAGGCCAGAGGATTAGTGTGCATAGTTGGACGAAGTTAATGATCAACCCACTCACAACGAAGACAAACCCAATGAGGAGATGAACTATAAACTGGGTCTTCAAAAATGCAATTAAGCCCATGATAACCACTTAGTAGGCCTTGCAGGGTCCTTCGCTCAGAATAACTGTCCTGAAAGAGAGAGAGAAAAGAAAATCTCATTGAGACTAAAGTTACCAGCCTCTGGAAAAGAAATCTAGGAGAGTGTTATTTCTCTGTCTGACAGCAGGAAGAGGAAAACCACCAGCCTCCAAGCCTCTTTTATTCTGGTCTTTTTTGCAGTGGGGTAATCGTTATTTAGCCAATGATGGAAATCACTTTAAGTAAGAATCTCGTTAACTAGAACTTTTAACCACCTGAGAAAAATTATTCTGGCCGCTGCTGCTGAATTTCACCTCTCTTCACACGAACTCCAAGTAACAAGGCTTTGTGATTGGACCAAAAAATAAACTAAAAACAAAAAACCCCAATCCCCAATCTGAGAGCAGGATGCACCGCAGCACCTCTACAGCTGCTTGTTCCTGTCTGTGAACTGGAATAGTGGCTGTTGCCCCTCTGGGCCACATGAGTGGTGTGCCTAGCACCTGTGTAAGCGTGGATCCATCGATCCCTTCATGGCCTGTCCCCAAAGCTTTTTCTCCGCATTGACCTATTCAGAACAAGCACAAAAGGCCATCGCTGCAGAAGCACAGAGAGGATGGCAGCCGTGCTATGCATCTGCTTTGTTTAGAGAGTAGTGCAGTGGCCCGTTCACTGAGTGGGCCCTTCCCACTATGACAAATTTCACTTTAGAAAAAACAGTGTGGCACTAAGGGAGGCAGTATGGCCTAGCAGACTAAGAATGGAAATGGAAATCAAGTATAGCAGAACCTCAGAGTTACGAACACCTCAGGAAAGGAGATTGTTCATAACTCTGAAGTGTTCATAACTCTGAACAAAACATTATGGTTATTCTTTCAAAAGTTTACAACTGAACATTGACTTAATACAGATTTGAAACTTCACTATGCAGAAGAAAAATGCTGCTTTTCCTTGATTTTTTAGTAGTTTACATTTAACACAGTACTGTGCTGCATTGTGTGTGTGTGTGTGTGTGTGTGTGTGTGTGTGTGTGTGTGTGTGTGTCTGTCTGTCTGTCTGTCTGTCTGTCTTTACTGCTGCCTGATTGCATATTTCTGGTTCCAAATGAGGTGTGTGGTTGTCTGGTCAGTTTGAAACTCTGGTGTTCATAACTCTGAGGTTCTACTGTATTCCCAAATTCTAATTCCAGCTCTTAGGCAAGTCAGTTATCTTCTCCCTTTCTCAGCTTTGTGACCCAAGAAGTCCTTCATGCCAACTAGCAAGGGGGTTACAGGAACATCCTGATACTGGTATGTACATTTTAGTTCACCAAAAAACATCATGTGAGGTGTAAAAGGAAAGCTGGTGTCACCCTGGTCCTTAATATTGTTGTGAGCTGTACATATAGATACTATGTAAGGAGTTATGTATGTACACTGAAAATATGTTTTAAAGTCTGTATCGAGGTATTAGTCACCAGCAAAGGTGAAAAACAAGGTTTCCTCCAGACAGCAGGTAAGAAATAGGTATTTCTCTGTCAGGCTATAAATTAAGCTCTAACCTAACAAAACAGATGCACATTTACATACAAAGTCACGAGGAAAGGAGCACACAGGAAAAAGAAGCCACGGGGGTTACCCTGGTTGCGTGCAAAGAAAATGAACATGGGAATTATTCCTAGAAGGCAAAGATGACACCCCAGTCTTTGCCTGATTCTGCCAACATTTACGCATAGGAATAATTTTACATCCTATTGAATTCAATGGGTAAAGTCACATGAGTATGAATGTCTGGCTGATTTGGACCTATGTCAGTGCCTGGAAACGGGGGGCAGATAGATCGGAGGGAGAGTAAGGGGGGGTACTGAGACTTGGCGAGGGGCAGGCAGCTGGCTCCAGTTGGGAAGGTGGGTCCCAGGGGTTCCTACCTGATCCTGGGAGCATTTCAGCCCAATCCTGGGCCTCACAGCAGCCGCTCCAGTCCCTCCAGGTCCTGTTCCCTGCTCCCTAGACCTTGTGGTGGCCTGCTCCAGCCCCTCTGGGTCCTACTTGTCTCCCACTTTCCCCCAGGCATGTGCAAGTTTATGCAGGGGCAGAGGCCCCACAATATTTCCATTGTGAGGGCGTTAGCTCCCCTCACCTAAGTGGTTAATGGTGATGAAATGCTTTGAAGATATGAAATGCTAAGTAGATAGATAGATAGATATTCCCTATGGTTAAAAAAAAGTACACGCCAACAGCCAAGAACTGATGAAACATCTCCATTTTTCACTCATTTAATTCATGCTGCTATTTATAACTCCCCAGCATTTGTACTAAAGATGCTGGTTTCCTAACACAAACTATTGCAACTCCTACTTGTCAGGTGCTTCCTTCTGATCCCTAGAATATGTCTCATTGCCTTCTGTACTACAAATGAGTTGAGGGGGGTTTAATTTTCCAGACATAAGTACATTTGGAAACAAAATAGAGGAAAGGGAGAAACATGTCAAACTATCTTAGATTTTTACATAGTGACTATCGTGCCATTTCTCTAAGCTAAATCAAAGTAGTTGAATAAATATTGTTTTGGGAAGATCTACCCTACTTGCCCCAGGATTTTTCCTATAAGAAAAAGGCTGAATTCTAAAACAAAATGTATTTGTAAAGGTTTCAATTTCTGCCAGGCATACAGTTCTGTTTCTTAGCAATAATTCTTACAATTTGATGAAGGGACAACATAATTTAAAAAATAAACAAACCCTGTTTCCAGGATACCATTGTCTGACACAGCTTAAGTGCTGCAAAATACTTCCCGTGTACTGTATCATCATCTTATTTGCTGAGCTGTGACATTGCTGTGTAGGGAATCAGCTGATTCCCTACACAGCAATGGATTCACATCTTTTCATTAGAACATTCTTCAAGTTAGTGTATGAATTACTGTCAGTGATAAGCAAGCCCTTCCTCACTTCCAAGATTAAAGATAAAATCATTCCTTTATCTGTTGTCTTTCAAAGTACAGTACAGACAGACCCAAAAAAAAATCTGTTTTTTTCCTCCACATAATCACTCAGAATTTCAATTTGCATTTCATACAAGCATACAGAGTTAGCTTAGCTGATGATCATGTATGTCATCACAGTTATTAGTATAGTAATTATTACCTTGCACTATGAAACACGGCTCTCTCCCTTTGGGTGCGCCGTTTAAGATCAGAAACAAACCACTACTAGAAAATGGAAATGCCAAGTAATAACACTGAAGGTTTTCAACTGATAAAATGGTTGAGTCATGCTTTTACGCTTCCTCTGCTTTGCACCAAATCTAGGATGTTCTAGCATTTGTCAATCAGATCAGTACTTTGCAATACTATAGACACAAAAAGGCAAATCTTGCCCCGCCAGGTGCAGCTGCTGGAAGCCTCTATATGTGGAAAGCGTGATTTAGGGAGCCTGTACTATTGGCATGCACAGAGCCCAACTCTGCTGGGGTTCACTGTGCCCCAATGCACTTCAGGATTGCAAATACAGTGAATACTACTGCAGCCCTGAGAACGGAGAAAGGTTACTCACCCTGTGCAGTAACTGTAGTTCTTTGAGATGTGTCCCCTTATGGATTCTCCCCTTCAGGTGCACGTGTGCCCCACATGCCTTCTATTGGAGAATTTCATTAGCAGTATCCGTGTGGCCCATGGATGCACTGTTGATATTCTCGTGCCCTGCACCAAGGTTATCTCAGGCTGTGCAAGTGAACTGCCCTCAGTACCCTGTCCACCACTGAGTCTCAGAAGGAAACTCCAAAGCAGAGGGGAAGGAGGGCAGGTAATGGATCACCCATAGGGACACACATCTCAAAGAACTACAGTTACTACACAGGATAAGTAACCTCTCTTTCTTCTTTGTGTAGTGTCCCTATGGGCGCTCCACTTCCGGTGACTCCCAAACAGTATCCCCATAAGCAGGGCAGGGAGCTTCAGAGTAGAGGACGTTACAAAGGAAAGAACTGCACTGCCAACTGCTGTATCACATCTGGAGGCATTCACTAAGGTATAGTGTCTGGAGAAGGGATGTACCGAAGACCATGTAGCTGTTCTGTAGAGCTCAGAAACTGGGACTTTTTAAGTAGAGCCACAGATGTAGATTATGACCTCACTGAATGAGATGACACGCCAGCCTGGGGCGGGGTGGTGGTGGTGTTGTTGGCTGCATTGTAACAAGGTATAATACGCCCAGAAATCTATTCTGAGAGCCGTTGGCTAGAAATGGCAGAACCTTTGATCTGTCTCCACACTAAACCAACAGTCTAGGGGCTTTACAAAATAGTTTAGTTTTATCTAGAATGCCCTCCTGACATCTGGAGTATTGAGAACAGTCTCCCTGTTGGAATTGTAGTTTCAGAAAGAAAACTGATAAGTAAATGACCTGATTTAGATAAAACTCAGAAGACACTTTAGGGAGAAACCTGGGATGTGGCTCTTATGCTTATAAAATATTGTGAAAGTAGAGCCTGCCATTAATGCCCCAATGTCTCCGACTCTGTGGGCTGAGGTAATAGCCACGAGGAAGGCTGTTTTCACAGACAAATTCAATAAGGAGCAGGTCTCCATTGGTTCAAAAGGAGACTTCATATGACTTTTAAGAACCAGATTCAGGTGACAAGCTGGGGAGGGACTTTCACCTGAGGGAAGAAATTTCCCAGACCTTTCATGAATCTTGCAGTTGCAAGGTGAGCAGACAGGGAGAGCCCCTGAATAATGGTATGAAAAGCTGTTAGGACAGTCAGATGAACCTTCAGGGAATTCAGTGACAGTCCTGGTTTTTTTAGTTGCAACAGGTATTCCAGAATGAGCAAAAGTGAGGCAGATTCAGGGACAGCGTTCTGGAATTCACCCCAGTGACTGAATCTTCTCCACTTTTGAAAGTATTTCTGGTAGAATCTTTCCTACTATTTAATAATATGTGTTGTATCTTTGCAAAACAGGACAACTGTAGCCCAGCGAACCATTGAGGAGCCACGCCTTGAAGCAGCAAATGCTCAGATTGGGATGCAGCCTTCAACTGGTGCCCTGGGAGAGAAGTTGAGGAGTGATTGGAAGATTTGTCAATGGATAAAGAACTGGGTGGAACTGGTAAGAAAACCATGCATGTCTTCACCATGTTGAGGCAATTAGAATGACTGATCTTGACCTGTCTGATTTTGTTCACCACTGAGAATCAGAGATGTTGAGTGAAAAAGCGTAAAACAGCTTCCCCATCCAGGGAAGAAGTCCTCCAAGGAATTGCAACCTAAACCCACCCTTGAACAAAACAGATGGTTTTTTTCTTTTTTTTGCTGCAGTGGCAAGGAAGTCCACTTTTGGAAACCCCCAAATCTGAAAAATGCTGACCAGAACCTGGGGATCCAACTCTCATTCATAATCTTGGGAAAAACACCTTCTGAGAGTGTCGGCTGTGACATTTTGTCTGCCCGGAAGAGACATTACTGAAATTCCAATGTGGTATTTTATGCACCAGTTCCATAACCATATCGCTTTGGCCCAGTGGGAAGGGGATCTCACTCCTCTCTGCCAGCTGATATAGAACTTGGTTTACGGTTTGTTTAGGGTAAGCCCCTGGTGGGCTGCGAGACACTTTGTTTACCTAAGCGTCCGCAGGTACTGCCGCTTGCAGCTCCCAGTGGCCGTGGTTTGCCGCTCCCGGCCAGTGGGAGCTGTGGGAAGCGGTAACCTCTAGTGTATCTACCTCTACCCCCATCTTAGTGTCATCTGCGACCTTGCTAAGGGTGCAATTCATCCCATCATCCAGATGACTGATAAAGATGTTGAACAAAACCAGCTCCAGGACCGAACCCTGGTGCACTCCACTTGATATCGGCTGCCAACTAGACATCGAGTCGTTGATCACTACCCGTTGAGCCTGACAACCCAGCCAGCTTTCTGTCCACCTTATAGTCCATTCATCCAATCCATACTTCTTTAACTTGATAGATCTGTGCCTGATAAGAGGCAGAAAAGGACAGCAGGCATTTCTGACCCGTGCTGAGATCCAACAGGTCAGTGTGAAGGATTGTTTCCTGGGGTGACCATCTGCCCTGCACTGTTAAAAGTGTCAAGGTGCGCTCCTCATCCTAACAAAGATGTGTCTGTAGTCACGGTTACCATTGGCGTCAGTTGGAGGAAGGGAACCCTCACCCCCTACATTGTGATGGACGTTCCGCCAGTGTAGGGAATGCTTTATCCGCTAGGGAATTGACACCTGCTTGTCTAGACTGTATTTTTTTGGCAAGTAAACTGATCTGAGCCACCCTGGAAGCAGTAAAGGCATAACCTTGCACACTCTGTCATGGAGGTGCAAACCACCATGTGACCGAGAAGTTGAATACAGTTTCTGACTGAAGTCTGGGGGCTCCCTTGACTGGTTCTGATAAGGTTTGGTAATATCATGAATCTGTCCTGGATGCTAAGGAATATAGGGATGCCCCTGTAAATCACAAGTTCTGAACAGGAGACAGTGTGGATTTTTCCGCATTCAACTGAAGACCAAAGTCCAAGAACAGAGAAAGTGCTGTCCTTGTGGCAGACAATGCCTCTTGGTATAACCAACCCTTGAGCAGCCAATTAGTAAGGCGGATGAGAAGGAACTGAGGGCGGTTTGCCCGTGCAGCCTGATATAGCCTTGGTGCAGGCAGGAGGATATCAATGGCACATGCGCAGGCCAAACAGGCACTGCTAATGAAAATCTCTGATTAAAGCAGTGTGGGGAACATGCACACCTTAAATGGAGCACCCATAGGGGCACTACTTGAATAAAAACAGTAGCCAAGCTTCCAGCTTGCACCTTTTGGGGATAGAGAAGATTCAGGGATAGGGTTAACCCCAATGTTTTGTAAAGTATAATTATTTTACTTTTATTTAATCTTAAAAAGACGGGAATCCAAAAGAATCTGAAGAATCCTGTTTTTAGTCCCACCTGATTAATACTGATTTCAATACTGGGCTCAGAATCTTCCATAGTATCTCTATTTTATTTGGCTTTAAAGTAACACAATTTTTTCCCAGTTAGAGTTTACTTTTCTGCATTCCTGTCTCTGTAGGCAAGCCAGATAAGACAGTGAAAGACTAACTGAGAAATGTTACTTTGTCAGCCAGGGATGCTTTGTGAATTCCCTACCGATCAATTTATACTGGGAAGTGAACAGGGATTACTATTTACCATAATGAGGAACAGTGTATTAATAGTGATTGAGTACAGTAGATATTGAGGAAACAGTTTCCTTAGAGCAATTTGCAGCAATTCTCAACAGTCTCCACCTTATATGAATAAAGGAAAATACATACAGCAGCCCACTAACAACAATTTCTTTGTTCCCTTCATCTCCAACCATATCTGCAATCCCACAACAGAAAACCACCACGAATATCCATTTCCTGCCAGGCTGCAGGACTGAGAACAGCTCCAGTAGCTATGACATTTGTACTCTCCCTACTCCCATGATCTTGTAAACTGCCTACCTTTTACAGCGATACTGCAGTAGAGCACAAATGTACAGAGCACCTAAAGGGTAACTTAGAACAAATAGCTTCCCTCAAACACCAGGTTGCAAGGGTCATTCAAATACACAAATACCTTATGAGGCTTATGGGGCCAATCATCTCCCAAAGTCAGACGTCACGTCTCTGATCCCCTATTATTGAAGAGAGATGCTGACTTTTGGTACTACCTGAGCTTTTGAACTCAGAAGGCAAATCAGCAGGTTGCTGGATATCTATGCATCTACTGCTGTTATCTCAAATTTTGATAATACAGCAGGGGTCAGCAACCTACGGCATGCAAGCTGATTTTGAGCAGCATGCTGCTGCCTGCCACAGTCCCGGCCCCCAGTCCCACTCAGCCCCCCTGCTCACTGCTCTCCCCTGCGGGGGGCCAGGAGGCAGAAGCTTGGTCCTGCGGCAGCCAAACTTCCCCCCTCCCCTGCTTCTTCCCCCAGCGTGGTGCTTTCCTGCCCCTCCTCCTCTCCTTCCCTGCGCTGATCCGCAGATGGCCCTTGCGAGGGGGACGGGGAAGAGTGGCAGCATGCTCGCTGCTCTGTAGAGGAGGCAGAGAAGAGGTAGGGACGGGGCCTTGGGGAAGGGGGTGGACAGGGCATATCCCTTCCAGCCCCCTGCCGGGAGCTGCGACCCCTGAACCCGCCCCCACCACACCCAGCCTTCTGCCCTGCACCCCCACACACTCCCAGCCCTCTGTCCTGACCCTTGAACCCCCCACACACCCAGCCTTCTGCCCTACACTCCCACAGCCCTCTGCCCTGACCCCTGAAACCCCCCCCAGGGCTGGGGTTCCAGCTGCCGGTCCCTTGCCAGCTGGGGTCGCAGCCGCAGGCCCCGCTCAACCCGCTGCCAGCCTAGGTGAACAGAACCCCAGGCTGGCAGCGAGCCGAGCAGGCTGGTGGCTTAAGATCAGCATTTTAATTTAATTTTAAATGAAGCTTCTTAAACATTTTGAAAACCTTCTTTACTTTACATACAACAATAGTTTAGTTATATAATATAGACTTATAGAAAGAGACCTTCTAAAAACGTTAAAATGTATTACTGGCAAGCGAAACCTTAAATTAGAGTGAATAAATGAAGACTCAGCACACCACTTCTGAAAGGTTGCCGACCCTTGTAATACAGCATCCATCTGGGATAACTGGATGGGTCATAATGTATAAACTATAGCTGTAATTTCTAAATCTGAACGAAGAAAGGTTTCATTTGAACATGATTTCCTGTGGGGAGATTATATATCTATATCTATATAGATATAGATATATATATATAAAGTACCATAAAAACAATTGGAGATTTGTTTAATAAGAAAGATGCAAGACAGGCAAGGTATACTACAGTACTCTCTGTAAAAATACAAGTGAACTATGGAAAAGGAAAGAAAGAGTACAGAGTATCCCACTGCCCAACTCTTCTGGTGCACTGAGGGTTTTTTTTTTTTTTTTGCTTTCCTTTGGGAAAAGATTTGAGTATTGACCACTTGGCACAGTTACAGGGAGAGCTAAGGCCTTTGATCCCTTTGCATTATCTCAGGTGACAGGCTTTGCTTTCTTCATCTCTTATAAGGTGGAACCCAGCTGTTCAACCACTTGAGAACTGGGTCTCTGGGTTGCAACCCCCATTGCCCAGATGCACGGATATGACAGGCCCAACTGCATTCTGCCCGTGCAAGAAACGTTCTTCCAGGAGCTTATGACCAACAGGTGATTAATGTGACTTAAAACAGCTTTGTCAAAACAAACATATCCACCCAAAGGTACACAGCAATGAGAGAAAAGGGTTAAAAAAAGCAAAAAGCCTCTCTCTTACCTAAAGCTTTTCATTTCTCTCAAAACTTGGGCAAGCCTAACTGCCCCAGACCCATCCTGCAGGTCAGTCTGTTGGCTCTCCATGAACAGACACTGAGGTCTGAACCTCCCTCCCTTGCTAGAGGACAAGTTTTTAATTGTTTAGTGTTCTTTTGATCTTAGACCCTCAGCCGTGGCAAACCAGCTATGTAACTTTGCCTGGTGCTTAAAAATAGCATCTTCCCAATTAACAGTCCAGCTACTGTTTTCTTACTCCATAGCTCAGTGGTTTGAGCATTGGCCTGCTAAACCTAGGGTTGTGAGTTCAATCCTTGAGGAGGCCACTTAGGGATCTGGGGCAAAAATTGGTCCTGCTAGTGAAGGCAGGGGGCTGGACTTGATGACCTTTCAAGGTCCCTTCCAGTTCTAGGAGATTGGTATATCTCCAATTAAAAAAAAAAAAAAAAAGTTTATCCGAAAGCATCTTACCTGCTTGTTCTTCCTAACAGCACCTTTTGATTCAACTCCATGTAGCCATAATATCATGCAGGTAAACTGATATATCCATAATAGCATAAAAGATATAGATATTTCCTTCATCCTAAACTGCAGTGCAAGTGGCAGGATAAGAATATATGAACAATCATACTAGCTCAGACCAATGGTCCATCTAGCCTAGTATCCTGTTTCTTACAATGGCTAGTGCCAGATGATTCAGAGGGAATGAACAGAACAGGGAAATTTTGAGTGATCCATCCCTTGTTGTCCAGTCCCAGATTCTGGCAGTAGTTTTAGGGGCATTCAGAGCATGGGGTTGTGTCCCTGACCATCTTGGCTAATAGCCATTGATGGACCTATCCTCCATGAACTTATCTAATTCTTTTTTGAACCCAGTTATACCTTTGGTCTTCACAACATCCCATGGCAACGAGTTCCAAGAGTTGACTGTGCTTGGATCAATGGTCCAATACAGTGAGACAAATCTTAAATTCTCAATCCACAATGTTGCAATTTCCCCACTCTTCCTACCAGGCATGCAAGTTAATGAAGCAGTGGCATCCCTAGCTGTGGCTATCTCGACAGGTATCTTTTTGCCACACACACTTATAAGTCAAGAGTAGCGATTATTTTCAATTGTATTCTTTTTTTTCTTTCTTAAGATCACATTTACATTATTGGACCTGGCAGCCATTCAATGCAAGAACGCTGAGACTAGTCTAATAGTTCATACTCCTAACTTGCCAGGGGCAGTAGAGAATCCCATTGGGAATGATCCTGCAGTAAAACGTCAGTAGTAAGTAAGGAGGCGCACACACCATTTTGCAGCATAGCTGTAAAGCCACTTCCCCAGGGCTTTTCTGCATGAACAAAGAGCTTCAGAGGTCTCAGTGCATCTGCCCAGCTCTCCTAGTTCCACTTGGTATCAACCCCTTCTTTTGTTTTTGCTTATGCGTTCTCTTGGATCCCATTTACAGTGACTATACGAGAAACAGGTTTTTCAAATAACTGAGTTTCTTCCAATTTACACAGAAACCAGTCCTTAAATTGTGGGCATATACAGATTCTCTCAATAGTGCATAAATAAATAGGTCTCTTCATGTACAGTATTACTAAGTCAAAACCACTGGTTTAGAGAATGGTGATGGCTGAGAAGGCAGTAAGTGGAAAAAACAATCGCATACGGTATTTGAAAATATTGCCATGGAAGATGTTCAAGTATATTGAGTCTTTCTTGAATTTACGTACACCACAAAAAGGAAACAGAATACAAAGACTTCAAGTCTCCTTTACACAGTATGACTGCTTTCTGCCATAATTCAGGGAGTTTTGTGTTTAATAACGTATAAAATGTGTGAATTCATGTATAGCGTTTAAGAAAGTTGGAGACTAAGTCTAACTACCTCGGAAAACCTCTAATTATTAATAGTAGGCTGCACTTCTAGAATGCCTACTATACAAGGTATAGAAATCTACATATATTAATGCATTTTTCTTTACTTTAGTACTCCACAGGGTTGGATATTATTATCTTCTCAATGAGGAAACTCAGACATAGAAAGGTTAAGTGTCTTGGATAGGTGTTCTGTTATAGAGCTGGGAATTGGACACAAACCTCTTTACTTGCAGTTTTGTGCCTTAATCATAAGATCATCCTTCTCCCAGAATTTCCATAGTTCCTTACAAATAATGACAGGTCTCAGACTGCATTTTCAGTCCCTGAACTGTTGAAATTTGGATGATATAAACTGCTTCCAAATCCCTTTTTCATCAAGCCCCTGGACAAATTTCAACTTACACTGTAAGAAATGCAATTTGTTGTGCACTGAAGAACTTCTGGGATTTGATGCCACTGAGGAGAATTCTGTAGGGCCCCAATTAATACTAAATGGAACCACAGGGTTGCTATATGTACTTGTTTATCATAAACAGTTTCATATGCAGACAGTTAATACTTACGTCTGTCTGTGAGCCCTCTGCAGGTCTTTTCATGTTCTTGTTCAGATCAGAGGATAAAATCATATTTATCTTGTTCCAACACAAAAGGATGGGATTCTATTAAAATTGTTCCCTTGTTTCCTCCCCTCCACTGATTTGATGATCTCCATTGTCAACAGTATTCTTTCCACTCATGTGATCCTTTATCACACTCCCTCTCCCACCACTCTGTTCATACTGTTTTTCCTCAATCCCAATTCATCCTGGCTTACTCAACTATTTTTGCTCCTGATTCCATGCTGGTGACAGTCTCTGGGGGAAGACCTGGGACTACATAGACTACCATCGATGCAGGCTGGATAAAAAGTGAAAAAAAAATTAAAAATATTATTTTTAAATTTAAATTAAATACAAGTTTATTTTTAAACCTACTTAAAACTAAATTTTAAATTGACAATCCGTGTTAAGGTCTAAACTTATTATAATCTATTTAAGTAACAAATTAAATACAAATATATTAATTGGTACATATTTGCTGTCAAGTTTGAAAGGAAGTCAAACCATTGAATTGGTGGAAGTCACTGGCTAAGCATTTAGAACCAGACTTTGTTGACAAGCTAAACCAGCTTTTGACAGCAGCACACTCTTCTGCAGTTGCAGAAAGAGTATTTTCTTCATTTCAGTTTAAAACTTAGCAGTTCAACAACTAGTTCATTCAAAGTTAAGAAACCATTTGGGAGTTGAAACAGCAGGAAAGCTTGTTTTCCTCTTCCAGATGTCAGAGGATGAGATCTACTAGTTCTAAAATCTTGAAGGACATAGTGACCAAAAATAATCAGTTAAATTCACTAACTCCAGATAATACTTCCTTTATTTAATTAATCAGTTTTAAACAAAAAACATGTTTTAATAAACTTTGATAAACTTTTCTTATGTTTCCAGAATATTTAAGATAGTCTTATTTAATAAAAAAAATTAAAGAGCTGTTTTTGTGCCTTTTTAATTTAATTTGAATTTCCATCCAGGTAGAGCTTGACATAAATCGCAAATAAAAAAAAACACAAACATAATAAAATAAGTAATAAGTGCACCATGCACAAATTTTTAAAATAAAAATATAAAAATTAAGAATCTAATGTGCGATTAAGCTGTATAATTGCTTACATAAATGTGCATGGATATACTGTATCTTCCAGGTTACCAAAAACAGTACCAAATTGTGCAAAGACTATATTTAATAGCAAATAAACATGTTTTAATGGTTACTAACTGATGAGAATCAACCTTTTTTTTAAGAAAATAACTAAAAAGTACAAATGCAAAACATTATTACAATTGACGATTGAAATCAAGGTTTCCTGCTTGATGATTTAAATCATGATTAAATTTGGTAAGTTAAATTGCTTTGATTTAAATCAATCCACCCTACTCAGGTGCAATTTGCTTTCTCGTCAGTAATACTGTTTTTGTTGCTACCTAACCAGTTCTACTTCACCTACCTCATTGAATCCTGGGCCTAAAATTCCAGTGCCTCCCTCCCTACCTTTGACTCCTTCCTGAAACCCTCTCCATCTCGTTTCTCTTCCCAAAATCATCCCAATTTCTTCAAAGAAAAAAATCAATTATAATCTCCTCAGCCCACTTCTCTTCCCCTTTCCATCAGTACTTAACTATACTCTCTCTAGTATATACTCTGACTATAACTTTTTTAAAAAGTACCTTTGACCTCCTACTATTAAATGCATTCCTAGGATAGCCATAATGATGGTATCTGAATACACTTTACACTCATCCTTTCAGGGACCAGAAACAATACCAGGCAACTAAGATCACCAAACCCACAGCAGTAACAATTAACAGAATATACTTAGAGCATATACAGTAAGCATGTGAAATCCATCTGTATGAAATATTAATTAAACTTTAAATAATTAATTAGCAAAAAATTCATAGCTTGTTGATGAAGAGAAAAAAGGGTAAAATTAATCAGTTATTCAATGTGAATGGATTTTCCCAGCTCTAATTCCTGTAGCTGATTTATCCACTGTTCTCTTTCTTACATATAACCCTCTGAAAGTCAATGGGGCAAACACATGATGAGTCTTTAAATAAGGCTACATGCATATAAAACTGAAATCAGAATCTGGCCAACTGATTCTAATCGATTAATTGGAAACAGCATGTTTAACAAAAAAATATGCTGTAGACATTACTTGCACCTTCAGCCCAATTGTCTTCGCAAAGTCTGTTTATTAAAGTGCCTTTTCTTTCTGCAGTTAATTCTGTTCTACTTCATTACATTTGTCTTCATTTATTAAATTGAATTTCCACCATTTCTTGCTCTTCCAGTGTTCCCTGTCACCAAATCAGGTTTTTGTGAATTCTGCTTTCATTTTGCTAGCTTGATAAGAATTACCATTCAGTTATTGCGGGCCCAGAAGACGAAGCTGATACAATGTCAAAGTTGCAAACAACCATTTAGCTAGAATTTTTTTTTGGTAATGTCTTTTTCAGATGATTGAGCTTTGTAAACCTCATTCATCTCTTTAAGCGCTGACAATCCAGTTTACAAAAGAGGATATTTAAAATGTAGAAAGTCTAAAACAATGCAAGAATGTGTGCAGTTGGTGTATGCATGATAAAGGGTTTCTAATTCGTCTCACCAACATGTACATCCACAACTTTTCAAATTCAAAACCCTCTGTGTGTCTCTTGAAAATACATAAGTAATTAAAAAGAGTTGATTTTGGTTCCAAATGAAAACTATTTGTCTGTTAAATGAGTGATGGGGTATTATTTGAAATACCCTAGTTATCTTCCAACTAGGCATCATATAAATTTGCCATCACTATTTTATGTACTCTTAAAAGTTTATCTGCAAAAACGAAGGCGACTTATTTTAGTCAAAAATTGTTTTCTGTGGCTCTCTCCTTCAAGTATCTAGGCAACATTGGTATAAACAGAAGCAGGCAAAAGCTGAAAAGAACATTTGGACTTTCCAGTCACACACACGCACACGCTCACACTCACACATGTGTGTGAACACGACAGTCTCCCGTCTTCCAAGCAGATCAGAGGGGCCAACAACTGAATGGATATATATACTGAACTATGCTCACACTCTTACGGAGGATTGTTCCAGAACAGAACTGAGGCACAATGGTGAGGGAAGCTTTCACTACTGCTGCCTTGGCTGTACTTGTTCTGTGGGTAAACGAAAAGCACCAACTCCAGTCCTGTCGATGTAATGCTCATGAAAGTTACCGCAAATCATACAGAAAAAAATCTTCCTGTACAGGTATCTGTCTCTTTCTCATGAATTGTATTAGATGCTTGTAAGATGCTATGTCAGCTGATTTGCAGAACTGGTACCACCTTTCCATCTACTTGAAACCAGGCTCTTAAAACAGAGGAGGATAATAAACAGCCACCTTTTAAAAGTGTTAGTGAAATCTGCTGGCACTGAATACTCACAGTCAAATACTTGTGAAAAAGGAGGGAATGGATAATCTCCTGTTTTCTCTACTACGCACTTTCATCACAAATTGCAAAATCTTGGGGGCACGACTAAATGATGAATAAGGGCTGACTAGCACAATTAAGCGAAGTGCATACTACTGTGAATAATCCCATTGGCTCTGCCCAATAGGAAGAACTTGAAGGACTGTGCCTTAAGGTAATAAGGTTCCCACCCAATCTGCTACAACTCCAGTAAGAGTAATCACCATTCAGGTCTAGTTTGCATTAGAAAAACTTTGCTGGTATAGCTATACTGGCAAATGCTCCCAGTGCAGACACAGCTAATCCTGGGGGGAAGGTGCCAGCACAGCTTACACTGGTCCCTGAATGAAATAAACAATACCAGGAATGGCACTTTTTTGCGAGTATAATTGCATGTACACTAGGGCTTCTGCTGATAAATGTCTTTAAAAAAACTCTAAAAACAAACAACAACAAAAAACACATACCACAACCTTAAGCAACATTCCTATATCACCAAAAAGCTTCTAGCCTTACTTCAGATTTAAACTTGTTGGAAAGATCCAGTAAGTTGCCTACACAATAAGCTGACTAGCTTTAGGTCTTGCATCCTTCTGGGCTATCAAAGACTCTTGTCCAATGTTTATTTATATTACTTATCATAGTTTTCTGAAAACTAAATATTCTGGAAGAGGAGCTCAATTCAAACTTACAATAAGGATTTCTACCTTGAAAGGGATGACTGATGAAATGATCTCCCACCCCAAACCTAAAGACTTTGAAGCAGCATCAATAGTAGTAACTTCTCCTTACACAAAATAAAAATGTTACCACCAAGTGGTCTAGCTAAATTAGAATATGTTAAGAATTTGGGGTCTGATCCAAAGCCCACTGAAGTCGATGGAAAACTTTATTGGAAAACAAGTTTTCCATTGACTTCAGTAGGCTTTGAATTCTGGTCTTTATGGATATATGGTAGGATACTAGTATAACTTTCTCATTAAGACATGAGGTCTCTTGCTTAAAGCCTTAGACCAATATCCTAATGGAATTTTGGGGAAACAGAAAAATCAGCTCTGCAAATTGCCTTTGCATTAATTTTTATATATTCTATTATGATTTAATGGATATACAGAATGAGAGATCAGGGAGAAAATCTAGAAGAGGAAAATTCTTGGTGTTGCTAACAGTTTCCATTACATGGATGTTGCCTATCTACATAGAATGTTGACAACTGAGTCATAGCAAAAAGGCTTTTTAAACAACACCTGCAACTACCAGAGGAGTGAAAAATAAATAATTTTAACAGGAATTTAAATGCACATATAATCTATAAAAGCATTAATTCTTATCTAGTGGTTTCTGTACTCTCCAGTGGTCTTGACTGTGGTATTATTACAATACAATCAGTGACCCTTTAAGAAAATAAGTTATAAAATAACTTTGGATCTGAATAGTTTAAAACTGAGCAACAGTGACCAACAGCAGAGACTAACTCATATATAATGATGTAAAATCGTCCTTTCATTCTACAAACCAAAACCTACAGATCACCAAGATTCTGTCCATCCTTTACCTGGTATTATGTACATTTACCACCTAATTTTCAGAGCTCCTGAACAACCCACAACTCACTGACATAACAAGAACTCCCACAGCGGTCCCTCCTGAGTGTTCCAATCATGATCAGAACCCAGATTTTCAAAATTTAGGATGGCTTCGATCCAAAGATATGAGTACTCAGGACCTCTGAAAATCACGTAAATAGTTTGTGTAACCTTGACATATATAGACAGAGTTTCACAAGATACATAAAGAACAGACAGGAGGACTTTGAAACAATTTAACAGTGCTACTTTATGAGGGAAATAAACCAGTACTTCATACTTCAAATCACTGCATATGAATGCCTGTTTCCCCCTTTTCCCATCCCTAACCAAAGTGATACAAACACGATTAAGCCTCATTTCTTGCAGTAAAGAGAACACAGTATTTATAGCCCTGAACAAGTACAAAGCTATTAATGAAAACTTTATTTTCCTAACCTTTGCCCCAGTGTTACAGATAAAAACAACATGTGAGTGATAACATGGTGATGGTTGTTAAACATGTTATTAACTATTTCCTTTCTAAAAAGCTCAGCAGAAAAAGAAATGCAAATGGCAAATGTGAACAATTTCCATGTCACCAAAAATGCACACTGGGCAAAGTTAGTGCTATAACTGTGTACATCTAGGCTGAGTAGCACAGTGAAGAACAGTGATGTCTCTCCCCCTTCCCGCCCCCCCCCCCGGAACAACTTCATTGTAACAACAATTGCAATGCATTGAAACAATTTGGCACTCTTCATTTTTCCTCCCTATAGCTAAAATATAGTTTGCATGGATGTGTGTGCCATATGTATTACAGGTGGAGAGCAACGCTACATCTGCAGTTTAGCAAAGTGTTTCTACTGCCACAGTATGTGTTTCAATTGCTTCATTTTTTCAGCTTTCTACCATTCTGTTTGAAATTCGGCAGCGTTGTTCCAGGTTGAGTGCCTTTTATTAAAAGTTTGAGCCAAAACGATTCGCCATTTGTAGAGTCATAGAGTCACAGAGTTTAAGGCCAGAAGGGACCACCAGATCATCTAGTTTGACCTCCCGTATATCACAGTCAACAATTCCACAAGAGACTAGACTATGATGTGCCATAGGCAGAGAACAGGAGGGACTGAAGAGTTAAAAAATCCACCCTAATTGCAAGTAGCCATGCTTAGCTTAGATGGCTTATTTGCAAAATTGGTGAGATTTCCTCATTTCACAAGGTTAAATATGCATGGACCCTCCAAAATCATACCTACATGCATTGTAGAAGCCTCTAGAACAGGGGTTTCCAACCTTTTTCTTTCTGAGGCCCCCCTCCACATGCTATAAAAACTCCAGGATCCAACAGGGAGGGGGGCTAGAGGCTCCGGGCTGGGGGGGAGCGGGCATAGGCGCAGTATGACTTCTATTGGGGGGGCGGGGCGGGCAGGGCCTGGCAGGGCTCAGGCCAGCTCCACACAGTGGGGTTCAGGGAGGGAATGTCACTTCCACTCCCTGACTCACCTCCACAGGCCACCCAGTCAAAAGAGGGCGGGGGGGCCTCAGCTCAAAAAGTTTGAAAACCACTCAGGGTGCAGGCAGGAGGCAGCTAGGAGCTGTGCACAGGGAGCAGGTAGCTAAGGGAGGGGGTATTTAAGAGCTGTGTGTGGGCAGGGGGTAGCTCAGGGTGCAAGGAGGGGGCATCTAAGGGCTGTGTGCAGGAAGAGGGTAGCTCAGGGTGTAGGGAGAAATACAGTTAGGGGCTGTGCGCAGGCAGAGGTGTAGCTCAGGGTGCAGGGAGAAGGGTAGCTAGGGGCTATGTGCCAGGAGGGCCTCTCACCCCCCTCCCTGTGCTCCCTGCTCCCAGAGGGCTCCGCCAGCCCCAGAGCTGGGTCCTTCTGCCCTGGTAGCTCCTACCAGCTGCGAGAGAAGAGATACCATGGCTGCCTATTCCATGGCACCAACCAATGCAGCAGCCACCCTGAACTGCCTGGCTCCAGCTTCTGGCCTCCATCCTGGCCTCAGGTGGGGCCTCTGGAGGACTAGGGAAGACAAGGAGATGGGGAAGGGGGAATTGCCCTGCTCTGGGTAAAGCACTGTAGTTGGGGGGGGGACAAAACCCCCCTCTCTGTGTCCTCCCAACTCCACCCATGGGCTCCAGGCTTCAGCCCAGAAGCTCTGGCTTTATTATGCTAGAAATACATCAGGTATAATTAGCCTAACAGGTGTTCTGTTTTGTTTAAACAAACAAACAAACAAACCACCTACACATTTTATATTTGTGTGCTGACAGCTAACTCAGGATGATCCTCCATTAAAACAGAAACATCCTGGATAATACACTGGCTCTCACCCCAGAAAACTGGTTTGTCAGGGGAGAGGTAAAGGGAAAGAAGCCATCCTAAGGCACCAAAGCACCCAGATTCCAAGGCCACAGGTACTGAGGTGTCAAAAAAGATGTACTAAGATATTGTGGCACCAAAGGTAAGAACAAAAAACCTGCAAGGTACCAAAAGGAAGATGTTCTGCATTACCGTGAGGAAACATAGCCTCAGTGCCATGCCTTGATACCTCAAGTCCAAAGAAATGAAACGAGGTGCTAAAGTACAGAGTCCATATGAGGTATGGAGGCCTAGGCAACAATGAAATAAAAAAACCCACAAAAAAATGAAGATCAATCAGACACAAAAATGTACAAGCCATCTGAGCACACCAGGCCAGTGTGAAGGTATTGCCAAGCCCAGAGAGGCCTGGGTGCAGCAGGGCCCTGAGGTTCACAAAGTGATGATGCATAGAAGTATCTAGGCAAAATCTCTGAGGCCAGAAGTGAAAGTAAGCCAGACTGGACCAGCTTCTCTGGCAGTGATTTAAAGGGCCCAGGGCTCCCCACAGAGTCCGGAGCCCTGCTGTCACTGCCCCAGCCCTAGCCCAAGCCCTGTCGCCCAGGGTAGCAGCAGCAGGGCTCCCACGGTGATTTAAAGGGCCTGGAGCTCCATGACGGCCAGAGCCCAGGGCCCTTTAATTCGCCCCTGAGCAATTTAAAGGTCCTTGGGCTCCCAGCCACAGCCGGTGCCCCAGGGCCGTTCAATCTTGAAAGGCCCCGCCTCTTCCGGTTGAGGCCCCACCCCGCTCAGGACTCCGGCGTACCGGTAAGTCCTTTAAGTTACTTTCACCACCGCCTCAGGCCCTTCATGAAAGGTGCCAAGGTTCTCAAGGCACTGATTGTATGGGGGACAGAGACTCTGCTGTTGTGCACCAAAGTGCCAAGGGCTCTGCCCTGAGGTGCTGAATGGCTGAAACCATGTTCCCAGGGTGCTCACTTTGGCCAGCACTGGGATCCTGCCCCCAGCTTGCTATGTGTCCCAAGGCCTACAGCAGCACACAATTCTATGTGCAATAATGTGCACAAAGCTGGATTCTCTGACACAGGGTCTCCCTTAGCACTCTGTCAAAGGCACCCCACAGAGCACAAAGCTGCACTCCTCAAGCTAAGTGCTACTGGGAGACCTTGCATTTCTTCAGGGTGCTGAAGCTGCAGCCATAAATTAGAAGACGGCAGAAATGATTGTGACATTCTGCTCATGACACACATAGCTGTGAGCCCCTATTACACCTCTACCTCAGCAAGTGACCTTTGCTGGAAATTAAACTGTGTCATCTCCCTGTCACCTCAGTTTGTCTGCTTCACCAACAAACTCCTTGAGAATCTGCCAGTCTACACCTTGCCTTGCAGGTAACAATCAGTGAACTCCGCTTCCTGAGTTCCCCAAAGACATCTTCTGGCAACGTCCAGTCCCTCTCACTGGATGAGAGAATTTATTAAGTTGGCTGCCTCCAAATACACAATGTACAACCCAACCCAACAATGTTAGTGTGGCTGAAGACTCACACTTTATTTCATTATAACAGCACTGAGATGGCTTTAGTACAACTAAGAATAGTATATTAACAAGAAACAGAGATTAAGTGATTCTAAGCAAGAGAAGAGAGACAGGTTTGGTTACAAACAAAACATGCTTTTTTGTGATTAAAACTTAATTTTAGCAGGTTACAATCTTTGCCTAAGCAGTTTTCTCATACCAAGGTACCAGCATCTCCAGGCCTCCAGTCCAGGGGATCCAACTGTCACAGAATCAGAGGGTGCTGTTCCCTTTGTTCCCTACGTGATGGATAATTAGGAAGTCTTTTTGCACCCCTTATATTTCCCCAAAATCTACTGTCTGCTTCAAGACCCAGGAAGGCTTCCTGGGGTGCAGATTCCGTCCTGCAGTGTGATTGCTAAACGATCTTCTCTGCCACTTGCCAGCTTGATGGCTTTTGTTTACTTTATACGAAAGTGTATTTTCATTGTCCTCTGCCTGTAATCAAGCCAGTCTGACAGATAAAGACACATTCCTTTGTCTAGAGCAGGTGGGTTTTATGCACTGCCTCCCAAACACGTTTTAAGAACATATTTCCGGCACACGTATACAACTCTTTATACACAACCTATACATACATCACACAATATTTTCAGGACTAGCATTTCATCAGTTTACATCTGATACTTTACATGACACCTTTTAAATACACATTATGACAACAATGTGTTGTGGGTAATGAGTGTGTCAGGCCTAATACGAGTTACAGCATGGTGGGCCCTTTTGCCAGTTGGCATTGCAGGGCTCTTCGAGTCACAATAATATCTGTAGAGAAGCAGAATTCCATGTAGTTTTCCCTTTTAAATTCTCTAAAATAGTCTCAAATAGTTTTGCTACAAAATATATAGCATATGCAGAATACCTGATAGTATGCCCTTTGTCACTGAAGAGCATGCAGCCATCTCAAACTCATGAAATTAACAGTTTCATAGCAAACCAGCCTATCATTTATTCAATTTCACAGACACATATACAATGCATACACACATGCTTTATATAGTACAGCAATAGTAATGCCACAGTTAAAGTTGCAATAGAATTTTCCTTTTTGATAGGAAAGTTCATCCTTTATTTTTCAGAAATGTTGTAAAAGTAACTAAAAACCTAAACAAGTTAAAGTTGACACAGTGTTTCAGTTTTTCATGTTGGTTTGATGCAGATCAGGTTCATACATACAGAATAATAAGAGGTCAAAAATGGCCACCTTTTAAAAACTGTAAGGCGGTATCACCTTTTCTTTTATCCTTTTTGCAAAACTGTATAACCTAGGATCTGATTTTTGCCTCTCACTTTATATCTGCTGAGGGCAATATCAGTTACAAGTAGGTACGTATTCAATATTTTGTTCCTCCTGCAATTTTAAGAGTTACTGTTTTTAAGTACTTTAGCAGACTAAATACTGAGATAACTCTATTCACACTGAATGGCAGTTCTGGTGTCACAAGATTTCCAGCTGCTACAACACAGAAGGCACTATGGGTATGGTCTACAGTGCAATAAAACACCTGCAGCTGGCCCAGGTCAGCTGACTTGGGCTCGTGGGGTTCAGGCTGTGGAGCTATAATATAGATGTTTGGGTTTGGGCTGGAGCCCGAGCCCTGAGACCCTGCAACAGGGGAGGGCCCCAGGAGTCGGGCTGGGGCCCAACCCCAAATGTCTACACTGAAATTTTATAGCCCCACAACCCAAGCCTCACGAGTTCAAGTCAGTTGACCTGCGCTAGCCACAGGTGTTCTACTGCAGTGTAGACATACCCCTCAGAGACAGAATCATCCGTAGCTTAGGTTACACCTCCCTGTGCTTTATATCATGAGTTCCAACCTCGCCTCTACTGACTGCACTTTATGGTTGTATCAGGGTGGATAAAAATTGATTTAAATCAAATATATTTTTCTTTTTAAAAGTAAACCTGTTTAAAATTACATTTGAAATTATGACAACCCATGCTAAGATTGAAACTTACTATAATCTATTACAATCATTTAAATAAACATACACTGCATCAATGAGCCCCCAAATTCTCAAATTTTAATCATATATAGAATCAGGGAAAAACACCTTTAACTTTTGAGGTCAACTCAAGCATTATAAATGCCACAATGTCATGTACTGCATGAAATAAGTGTCTGCTATTTTCAGCTTTTACAATGGAGTGAATGCTGATAGTTACATTTTCCCAGTTTCTGCTGCGCAGAAAAGCTTTTGCCTAAATTTCTTTTTAATTTCACTTTAGCTAGCAGGTGCAGAGACATCGTTCTCTTCATCTGGACTAGTTCATTCAAAGTTGAGAATCTGATTGGGAGTTGAGAAAGCAGGAAGTGCTTGTTTTCCTCTTCCAATCTATGAATAAACACCAGGTGGATGAAATCTACTATTCTTAAAAACTTGAAGGACATGTGGCCAACTTTTCAAAGGCATTTAGGCACCTAAAAATGCAGATAGGTACCTAATGGTATTTGCAAAAGCACCTACCTAATATAGAGAAGACACCTGACTCTGCTCAAATCCAGTTTTTAGAACAAACCATATTGTTTGAGATCGACCTGGGGCAAAACCTGACATGGCACTGATGCTTCCTGGCGATACCCAGGGTGGTGAGGCACCTCACTACCCCCTGCCCTTAGCATGAGGAAGCTTTGTCTGTGCCTGCCAGGGGTCAGCTCCCTGACTCCATTAGCCACAGGTAACACAAGCCCTCCCCTTTAGGCCTCACAGGCCCCGCTGTGGGTAAGCAATAGGCACAGTCCGACCCCTGAGTTCTCAGAGCGTCCCCCTGGAGTACCCAGCCCCTATTCCACTGGACACTCACAGTATTTACAGAAACATTATTCCCAAAGGAACAGTACATTTCAGTTTACAGTCATATATTAGGATCACTGCTTAACTCATAGCACTTAAATTTATGCAGTGTTGTCATAGCTGTATTGGTCCCAGGGTATCAGAGACACAAGGTGGTGAGGTATCTTTTACTGTACCAACTTCTGTTGTGAGAGACACAAGCTTTCAAGCTTACACAGAGCTCTTCTTCAGGTCCTTGAAAGCTTATTCCCCTCACCCACGTAAGGTAGTTCAATAAAATATATTATCTCACCCACCTTGTCTCTCTGAGCACTTAGATTTGTTTATAGTGAAAATAAGTGTAAGTTCATCTAACAAAGAACAGAGATTCAAATACAGTAATTTCTGCTTAAAAGCAACCTCTGGTTCCCAGCAAAAAGTTACTATTATACAGAAGTTGCCAATAAGTGGAAGGCACTGTTTTCAGGAGGATACATAGAAAACCATGTGCAGAATGATACATTTGTAGACAAAAGAAACTGTGAAACTATTTATTAACTGTTCATTGACTGTCAGTACTAAAGAAGAAAACCAAACATAATACACAGTGATAGATACACTATAAAGTGTACCACAATGCTTAGAGCAAATTTAGGAAATCTCAGCTTGCTATGAGTCACAAGGACTACAGCAGCATACAATTCTATAAAGGAAAAGCATTTTAAAAACACCAAGGAAAACTTATAACACACTTACAGTAGAATGTCTCTGTCTGCTGATCAGCTCTGTACTTGCAGTCAGTGCTCCTTACATGTCACATCAATTAAAACAGCACAAGATTTTACCAATAAATAATGTTTTGTTTGGGGGGGGTGAAATGTATCCAATGTTGTCTGCTTTCTACAGTTGGCCATCTCCACCTGTTAATCCTTTTCCATTTTGTGTGTAGGCTTGCAACAGTTCTCAAAGCCATGACTCTGGCATATCCTGTGAAAAACATCCACCACACGTAGCTCTGTGTGGGAAAGCTCTTCAAGTTTGTCACCCAACACATTATCCTCCTGTGCCTCATCAGCCTGTTGGTACAGGCACTACTGTGTCCGGACGTTCGGCATCAGAAAACTCACCTTCCAACTCCAAATGACTGTCAAACTCAACAATAGCCACAGATTCTTCTGCTGTTAGATTTTCAGAAACAGACATGCTGGCCAGCTCATCCATGTTCACCAGGCCATCCTTTTCTGTTGATGAAAACCCTTCCTTTCTGAAGCAAGTTATAACAGTCTGTGGGAGAACAGTGGCCTATGACTCCTTAGCAAGATGAAGCGCATCAGAGGGTTTTTGGTTTTTTGGCAACATCTACCACCTTGCAAATCAGCATCCAGAGAGCCAATGAGCCATGCATTAAGATGAGAGCAGCAGTGATCTTTGAAGCTTTTACAGACAACAAATACCCAACATATAACCCATACAACTTTACTTAAAAATTACTCTAGCAAAATACAAAGGAAAATGCAACAGATTAATATAGGTTAAGTTACATATGAACATAAGAATGGCCACACTATGTCAGACCAATGGTCTATCTAGCCCAGTATCCAGTCTTCTGATAGTGGCCAGTGCCAGATGCTTCAGAGTTCATGAACTGAAGAGGGTAATTTCAAGTGATCCATCCTGTCATCCAACCCCAGGTTCTGGCAGTTGGAGATCTAGGGACACTTGGAGCATGGGGTTGCATCCCTGACCATCTTGGCTAATAGCTATTGATGGAGCTACCTTCCATGAACTTACTTAGTTCTTTTTTGAACATTGTAAACAGTTTTTATAACTGTACCAGGTCCGTAGACGGTGCTGCAATAGTTCAGCTAATGGCTACAAATTTCAACAGTAACGTAAACCTAACCAACTCTCTTAGCATTATACACAGATCCATCCCGTACCTGAGTGCAAACTCTCCATTAAGTTTATAGTCCGGGGTCCTCCCTTGATTGGTGTACTGGATGAGCAGGCTTTGCATAATGACCCACTTAGATTGCACAGTACTAGCTGGTAATAACAGTTATTCCATCAAAGAGCAATTGACCCCGATTCTGACCATACAATGAATCCCTCCCACTGCCCCGTTTTCTTCTTAGACTTAATGTAGCCACACCAAGTCTCAACACTATCTTCAACCCAGAGGGGATAGCCCCAGGGGTAACTCATTCTTTCCTCAAATCGACTGAGTCAAATTCAAATCTGTGGCATAACCAAAGTTGCCAGCTTTTGTTCTCAATGCCTAGCTGTGGAGAAGGAATCAGTGAGCAAGGGCTCAGCACTAACAAGTATTCAACTGTAGTGTAGTCTTAATCCTGGTTACATATCTTCAACCCCAGCAACTCAACAACAGAGATCTGGTCACAGCTTTTCTTTGGCCCAGACTCCAAAGGGAGTAGCAGCTCTCAGTTCTAGTTTACAGACCAAACTGGAGCCCACCGGCTCCCATCTGCAGCCTCTGTCCTGGAAGCTCAGTCCTGGTCAAGAGGGCTCCCACCACTGCATCCTGGGATTTGTAATCTGTCAAAGCTATAAAACAGTACCACCCAGAGGTCGGTCTAAACAGAATATCCCTGATAGTGTTCAGAGGCTCCTCAAATGGGGGCCTATACACTGAAAGAATTATTCCAGAGAACATCTTTAGTCAGACTACCTTTTCAGTGGAAAAAATTACCATCCACTATAGATTTTTCAGAATAATCAAGTGATTTTCTAATTCCTTTAATTCTTTTTTGCAGTCAGTAAGCCGAGTAGCTAGTCTGTACAGGCACATGCATCTTTAATAAAGCAAATACCTTTAAAAAAAATCAACGATTGATTCTAAAAACCAGCATTTGGCCAGATTTATTATTATTGCTTAACAAGTCCTCCAACCCGCATCAGATGGGACTTGCTAAGCATCCATACAACCAGCATCAGATGGGAAGCTATGGGGAAAGCTGTAACTTAAACATTTAAAGACCAGCTTTTACAAAAACATTATCTTTACATGAACATTTACAATGCTTTCTAACTTGAGATGGCTTTTCATTTTGTTTCCCCAAATAAAGCTGAGAAGTGTTCCATTGGGCGCCATATTCAAAATGCCAAGGGCCAAATCCAAGGCCACCTTCTAAACATGAAGGATTCTGCATGGCAACGACTGTGCATGTTTAGGTTGCTTATAACTTTTCACATGTACTCAGACAGCTTTCAAGCGCCAAATCTAATCTCTCGCTAGGCTGATTTGCCATTATGTTGAGCTCACTTTTGGCCATGTTGAGTTTGTAAGCTTTCCTCCTCAACTCTCTCCATTCCCTCCAATGCTGTTGATAACATTACCAGCCTCCCTATCACCCAGAGCTATAACCTGGGGCGTGTCCTCAACTCCTCCATCAACTTCTCTGCCAACATCCAGACCATGGTCAAATCCAGTCATTTCCCTCCCCGCAACACTGATGCTTCCTCTCTGTCCCAGTAGCCGTATCACTCACTCTTGCCCTCATCATCTGCCTTGACTACTGCCACCTCCTCCTCTTTGGTCTTGTCATGCTAACCTTGCCTCATTCCCGTCTGTCCACAATGCTATCACTAAAATCATCTCTCTCATCTAGTGCTTTTACTGTGAACCCTCAAGCACACATCTCTGAACTGGTCTTTCTTCACATTCCCCCGTACCTCTCTCTGCTCAGACTATGATGCCAGTCTCAATAACCCCTTTGCGTCCTCCTCTCAAGTATTTCTGTGCCCTCATCCATACTACCCCCTAATACCTGGAACGTCTCCCCAAGTACATCTGACAAACTAGCTCATTCAAATCCTTCCCAAAAAATCCCACTATAAGAAGTGAGGGGGAGGAAAGTTTTAAAAAGCACCAAAAACAAACAAAAAAAACTAACAAAGTTGTCACTTTTGTCTTTCCTCTCATCTTCTCACCTCTCTTTGGTTTATGATCCCTACCTGCAGCATCCTGTCCAATTTAGACTATACATTCTTCATGGTACCTGTTTTTAAAGATGACCAGCATATCTGAGGCCTCCAAAGAGTTATAATAATTCATGAATAGTAAAATCCAAAGCTTACTCTTGTAACACAGCACTAAGTACTGTTTATGGGAAGGCTTTTTAAATAAAAAACATTGTGCCCCCATCAAAATAGTTAGTATGTTCTCTACTTACCCTTTCCTCCTCCCCCTGTAGCCAGTTATAGGAGTTATTCATCTGTCAGAAGAAAGTTCTTATAACTTTCAGTTTTCCTCCTACTTTCTGAATTCAGAGAGTGAAATCACAAGCTTATTTCTGACATCTGTTTGATGGCTATTACTGCACCATAATAATATATTTAATATAATCAATATGGAGCTTTGATTTAGTCAAGCAGAAGACCACTTACTGTCAGAAAAAGTCTGAATTCAGCTATTCATTTCATAACCCTTTTGGCATCAGAATGAGGCTTTAGTACTGTGATACACAAATATATTTCACATTCTTCCAACCTTCTTCACCCCGTCCCACACCTACTTCCTTAAAAAAAAAAGATTTGCTCCAAGTAAACCAGTCACTAGCCAATTCAAAACCTCTCAGAGACAGGAGTAGGATATTAAGCCTACTAACCCTGACCTGTCTGTTCTCTCCACATACAGTATTTACACACTTTCATTTTCTGCAATGAAGTTTCCACTACCAACCTCTTGAGAATAGCCAGCTATTTTTTTAAATTGGGAATTCCCTCCTCTAAAGCAATATATGAGCTACAGGAGTCTATGGCTACATTTAATATTATTCATAAAATAAATAATAATGATGCAGCATATACTATTAAGAAACAGAAGTGTTCCCAGCATCCAAGATTTACTGATGTACTTTTGGGATAATTTTATTTTCTGATACACCAAGTTCTCATTAATCCTCCAGTACTACAAGTCACTTCCTCAAACCATTCTTCTTTGCTGGTGAGACTAGCCAATATTCAAACAGCGTATACAGTATTTTGAATCATTTTTCCTAGTATCATATCTAAGTTCTCCCTTTACAGCGTTTCATACTATTGCTTCTAGTTAACCACCTCTGCAAAGCTTCTTCCTCTCCTTGAAGTTATGCCATTTTAATAATATCTATAATCTGATGACACTTCCGCCTCCTTTCCTGCTCCCAAACCTACATATAATTAATCTCCCCAATCTCCTCTCACATTACAATTCCTCTAAGGACTTTATGATCCTGATTGCATTCCTCTGAATTCTGCTTTCAGCTTGCAGTTTATTAATATAAATCTTTTTTAATACTGGGGCACCCACAAGTGAATAGAAGAGTGCATACACAGAAATGCCCAGAACTATTTATTTACACCAGGAATGGATCCATTCCCCTTTTAAAACAATGGAAGTATGGTAAGTAGTATGGTAAGAGCCAGATACCAGATACATTTTTCAGATAATCGGAGACGTAGGAGCAGATAAGAGACCAGAGCTGTAGGTAGACAAGCCACACGAGAAAGATGCTAATGTAGGGCAGTGCTTCCCAAACTAAGAGCCATGGCTCCTTGAAGGGTTCCTGGGGGAGTCATGAGTATTGGGGGAGAAATTTAATGAATATGTCTGGTTTTGTTTTTTTCTAATTAAGAGACTATTAAACTAGGCTTACTAATAACCATATTTTCAAATTATAATTTTAAAAAATCCAGATTAGATCGGTTTATATAATTAAACAAACTGTATGTAGTTGAATAAGGTCACAAAAACATCAGAACTTTAGTGTCCCTCTTGAATCTAGTATCCTGAACTCTTACATCTAGTGTCCTGAGTTCGTTAAAAACAAACAACCCACACTGATACTTGCTGTAGGGAGCCACCACGTTTTAAAATATCTGTAAGGGAGCTGCAGTACTAAAAAGTTTGGGAACCACAGATATAGTGTCTCTGTGGTCAAGGATGGATGAATTTTCTTAGTGCAGACAAGACCAAAAGCATAGACGCTCACATATTAATTGAATCCTTCTTGGCTTTCCAAAAGGAATAAATTGTCAGCAAAAGACAATACAAGAGTTGCTTTTGGGCTTACATCAGAGTTTGTTGATATAGTGTAGGTCTAGGAAGCTTCCCCAAGCCAAACTTCGGAAGTTCATTCTGAATCTTTAAATTAGTCATTCTTAGAAAGCTACTTTCACTAAGTCTAGTACCACTCACCTTCCAGCACTACCTAAAAAGCTGTAGGCATATTAGTTCTTGAGATTTCTGGACATATTCATTGGGACAGGTACCAAATGCACCTTATGAGCCTCAAACTATGAAGAACAACCCTTGACGCTGCCTCTCTCCTGCATCCACACTTCCGTTTTGCTGCATCATCTGACCATGCCTGACTCAAAGTGATGCACTAATTCAGTACTCTATAACTAACTTCATCAGAGGAACACGGAAAAGCCAAAACAGACTTGTTAATTTGCTACCTATTCCAGGGTCTTAAAATCCTAATATTATATGTTTGTTCAGTAACATTTCCACAAAATTCAGACTTCAGGTATTTCCCTACTGAATATTACCATAAGTCCTTAATGTTCCCAACACTTCTTCCTATAGAATGAGCAACACTGTCTATTTCCTGCCAAGGCCTCCTTTTTCCTTTCTTTTTAAAAATAAAATAAAATAAAATGACAAAACATTGATCTGTGCCACTACTTACCCTATTGACAGCATAGGCAGAAAATACATTTTTCCAAACAATTCCAGAAATATAAGCCTTAAGTAATACCTTTATAAGTGAAAATACACTGGGACCTCTTATTTGATTGGAAGAGCAAAGAAATCATTTCAAGACCTACTCTTTTCCAGAAAGGACATCAAGTGTGGTGTAGAAAAGGGTAAGTAATGCATTTTGAGGTCACAATCTGGTAATAAGTAATTCAGCACCATGGCCTCATTTCTTCAGATGTCATCTCTGAAAACCTAACCTCTGATTTAGAGCAAAGTTACCCATTTCACTTGTAAAGACAGATGCAATGTGATGGCTTATCTACTCAGTGTCACAGTCCAGACTCCAGGGCCTGTAAAGAACATTGGGCTCTAACTGCCCTGTGTAGATCCTGCTGGCATGAACTAAAACAGGGGTCAGCAACCTACGGCACACGTGCCAAAGGTGGCACACGAGCCGATTTTTGATGGCATGCGGGATGGGCTGCGCTGCTCAGCGCACTACCGCTCTGGGGTTCCGGCTGCTGGACCCTTGCCAGCCGGGGTCCCCATTGCAGCCCCACTCACCTTGCTTCTGGTTGGAGTTCCAGCGCAGGTCCCCTGCCAGACAGGGTCCAGGCTTCCGGCCCTGCTCAGCCCTACCAGCCGCCAGCTCCACTCACCTCAGCTGCCAATCTGGGGTTCCAGACGCTGACCTCCTGCTAGCCCGTTATCAACTGATCACTCAGAAGCCTGCATGCAGCTTAAAGTATCCAAATACGTGCCACCAGACATTGGAAAACTCAGCAAGGAAAAGCAAGGGCAAGGATCACAGTAAACTAATAAGATCTGCATTTTAATTTAATTTTAAATAAAGCTTCTGAAACATTTTGAAAACCTTGTTTACTTTACATATAACAGTAGTTTAGTTATATATTATAGACTTATAGAGAGACCTTCTAAAAAACATTAAAATGTATTACTGGCACGCGAAGCCTTAAATTAGAGTGTATACATGAAGACTTGGCACACCACTGCTGAAAGGTTGCCGACCCCTGAACTAAAAGGTACATACTTTGCGCTGTTTGAAAAAGGACTCAATTAGGACTACTTCAACATCAACTAGGTACCTTTTAATTCATGCCAGAATAGTCTACCACAACACTTCAAAGCATTCTACCAATCAGACCCCTTAGGCCAGACTATTTTGCATTGTAGATAAGCCCTAAGTGTTAGTTGGGAGTATTTGTTTCCTTCTAAACCCTCCACTACCATTAAGGAGACAAGTCTTGTTCACCATTTATTGCACTTTTCCTTGGTTAACCTTGACAAAGATAAATGCACTGTGCAACTTTCCTTTAATTATACTGAAGCTCTTGGTAAAGCATTGCATAAAGTACACATTCAGCAACTAGGATTTCCATTGATCCAGGTTGATCCTTCACTTTACACAGAAGGATTACATTTTCAGAAGGGAATTATAGTTCAACAGGGGAATTATAGTTCAACAGTGGTGTATTTTCTCCACTGATGTAGAATTTGTTCACTGCTTTCTAGATGGAAATCTCAGCAATTATATGATACCATCTACAAGAAGAAATATTAAAAGCTTATGGCCTAAAAATTATTGCACAGAAAATGAAGAGCACTTACAGTAATTTCCAACAAGCATAAAGTGCAAGAAGCCAGACCTGTCAGATAAAGGGTACACTCAAGAGGAACTAGAAGGAGTCTAAGGTCGAGTGCACCCCTTATGTGATAGGCTGGCTTCCTGCACCTCATGCTGGGTTAGAACCATGTGGTCCAACCACTCAAACTGGATCTCTGGGCTGCAGTCCCCCATATCCCAACCGTGTTAGTGTCACAGGCCCAACTCTGTTTTTGCACCTGTGTGAGTTTCCCTTCGGGAGGCTGTGAAAGCATGCATTGGCAGTGACATGGAAACAGCATCTTCAAAACAAAGCATAATTTTTTCACTCTTCAAAGGTATGAGCATGTAGAGCAACGGGTAAAACAAATAAAGGCCTACATGCATGTGTATTACTTACACCTTTGTAAATTCCCCTCAGCCAAGCTAAAAATTCTCTCTCTGCAATATTTTGTGTTTTTTCTTTAAAGCCCCAGTTCCTGAAGTCAGGTGAATACATAAGAATCTCCACATTCACTTTTTTAAAATGTTTCTAGCTCTTACACAGTTGCAGAGAAAAAGCCTCAGAATGTGACCCCTAAATACTCAAACATCAGAAGGCAAACAGAAGGAATCTACAATTTAAGAATCTCATGATTTTTTAAACCCTGCTCCTTATTTTTGGGGGGGCCCAATTCATGACTTTTGAGCATATGGATTGACAATCATGGATTTGGCCCAGTTCATGCAAAAAACATACAGCTGTGCTCGTGCCTTGTTTATGTAGAAAGGGCAAGATCAGAAAACTCTGCAGGGGAAGTTTTTAAATAGAACACTGTTTTCTAATGTAGGCAAGTCCTTAAAGTTGGCCAAGGAAAGGAAACTATTCATGGCAATACAAACTGAGAAAGTTGTTGAGAGACTCAACCTTCTTATAGATTCCACATTTATTTCCACTGTGATGTGAAAACCTATGAAGCAGAACCAACTCTAGACTCTTAAAAATAAATATAATCATATGCCTTGGTGAGAATAGTGACCTAGCAGGAATCTGGAAGCCATGATTCCTGGGTTCTGATGCAAGTGTTACCACCAACTCAATGTATGATCTTGAGTAAGACACTTATCCTTGCTGAGCCTCAGTTTACCCTATCTGAGTAAGGTCTATAGGAATATTTGTCTCTCAGGGGTTTTATGAGGTTTAATTAGAGTTTGTACAGCACAAAGGTCTTCAGATGACAGGCATTTTACAAGTGTAAAAGTTTTATTAACATAGTTTGTGTCAGTTAGAGTTTGTCCTGATGCAGATACAAACACAGACTTCTCCATTACCACTCCTCAAATCCTTGCCTCCTCCTCCTTCAACTCACTCTTAATACTCATATTTAGATTACTACAGTGTATAGGGCATTAGGAAGGATTAATTTTGACATAGAATTCACAAACTTTATTAAAGAAGAATTCCTCTCTACATGGATTATTTTTAAAGATACACTGTTACGTAGTTAAGCCCAGAAATAGGATCAGCTTTATAATCATGTATCAGAGGGGTAGCCGTGTTAGTCTGGATCTGTAAAGCAGCAAAGAGTCTTGTAGCACCTTATAGACTAACAGACGTTTTGGAGCATGAGCTTTCGTGGGTGAATAACCACTTCGTCGGATGCTCCAAAACGTCTGTTAGTCTATTAGGTGCCACAAGACTCTGCTGCTTTTATAATCATGGTAATTTGGAGGGAGCAAGTCTTGATTCTTAGGGCCAAATTTTCCTCTCTTCCCCCATGAGAAGAAGGAAGCCAACAGCAGTGGATATATATATATATATAGCTATGAGGTCACGGAGGAAGAGTTTTTGCTCCTTTGTCTTCTCCTTCCTCCAAAACTCACCAAGTCCCTCTGGGGATACTACACAGGCTTGTGCTTCAAAGGTAGGACAGCTGCTCTCTGTGGCATCAGCCTTCCTCAAAATTGTGGGGAACCCTCATGTAAATAAATGCAGAACAAAATCAGCATTGAATTTGCCTGGGCTCCCTCATCACAGTGGTAAAATCATACCGACATAAACAGCAAAAGCAGGCTTGAGTACCAGTGGAGACACCATGGGAGCAGTGCTTCTTCATTAGCAAGGCTGCTCCCACGGGGACTTAAGAATGAGTTCAGAAGCAGTAACAAATTGTCTGGCTATTAATTTTTGCTTATTTGTTTTTATTTACATAAGAATCTGTTTCCTGGGGGAAAGTTTGTTATTTAAAAAAATATTTTAATAGGCAACCAATATAAAATCTCCTTGTATGCTATTGTATTAATAAAAGCACAAGTCAAAAGCTAACTTGACAGGAGCAGGTCTAGATAAACTGACCAAAGATGAGCCCTCATTTATCACTTACATTGCTGCAGTGCCTAGAGGCCACAAACAGGCTGGGGCCCTGCTGTGCTAGGTTCTGTACAAACAAAATGACAGCTCCGTCCCCCATGAAATTACAATCTAAAAGAGCACTTACAGTCTGAAATAATTCTAGTTTATAACCCAATGCAAGCCTTCAATTTAAACTGGCGGCAAATTTAAAAATAAAAATCCAAGACAACATACCAAATTGCTGCTTCAGATGCTTATGGCAGCCACAAAACCTGTTAGTAGGCACAAGCCCTATGAAAACACAGAACTCTACTAATGTTACATCATGCTAACAAGGAAACACAAGGGATGGCCAATGAGACTGTACAGCTCCTTAAAATCCTGCAAGCGTGTGCAAGTACAATACAAAAACACACTGTGATAATCAAGAATATGTTGGGAGATAAAACTCTATAATATGAATTACCAAGTCTTACCACAGAACCACCCATTAAGAAACAAGTCTCAAGCAGCTTCATTCATGACATATGCAAAGTTCATATATATACGTAAACTGCTTAAGTTTGCAAAACTGGACTAGAAATCTAGTGAAAAAGATATTTTCAAATATTTCAAGTCCTGACCAGAAATACCTTAAAGTAGCTCGTCTGATTATATTTTGGTGTTTCGGTTCCTTCTGAGGCCACAAACTAGATGGGTGGGAGGGTGAGGTTAAGGGGGGGGCGCACATGTATTTGACCATTTCAGAGCCTCACAATGGCTCGAATTAAAAAAAAAAAATTGGGGAAGAGTTTTGGGCTCGAGTGTCTTATGTAGCCTAAATCAGTTTGCCCATACACACTATTACGTCACTATGACAAATATCTGACGATTAAAATAACTTTTATATATGGCTAAATAAGCAATTCACTAATCAGGGAGAAGTGTCTTAGAGCCCCGACTCAGTCAGGTGCTGGGCTCAATTCCCAATAAGGAAATTCCCTTGGTTATCCGAGCAGGGTACTCTACCTTTTGGCTAGTCGGCTGGACCCCACAAGTAGTTTCTGTGGATGGAAGTACTCTTGCATTACACCATCTACTTACTGTGCAGCAGTTCAGCTCCAGTCCTCAAAGGGGCTGAGTGCCTTCCCAACTGAGACGGAGCACCCTGGATTCCTGGCATAATAAGGTCCTTACAGAGTATATCTACATTTGCTCAAAAAGCAACTGATTACCTGCCTATTCAGCTCAGCTGGCTAATAGGGTTTTTCCAATCCAAGGAAAGCAAAAGATCACTGATGCAATTAGGCAAAAAACAGATTAATCTCTCAAGATGCAAAGTTCGCTCCTTGCAGTCTCTGCAATCTGCAGTCTTATCAGTTCATCCTTCTGTGAGTGGGGCATTCTATGGGAGATGTAGCACCCAGACAAGGAAAATAAGTTGAAAAGGTTTCAGAAACTATATCCTGGAGACCAAATATATGAGGAAAAATAAGTAATTAGTTGACCTACTTTACCACTGGCAGTACTAGTCTATAGAACTGCTCTCTTCAAGAGCCAATAGATTAAAAAAAAATCTTCAAGTATAAATAATCAGGCCTCATCTATATCTAATCAGAAAAGTTTAAACAAACTCGCTTGAACAAACAGCTGCGCAACATCTCTGATTTTCTACGTCAACAATCTCAAGATTCAAGCAAGGCTTAGGCCTTTTACTTGCTAGATAACTTCTGCTGCATACAGAGTTATAACCTGTCCTGCAACCCAGATCTGGCATGGCTGTAAGTCAAGAATTTTAAACCATGAGTGAACCAGACTGCTCCTACAGCAAGACTTGCTAAATACATTTTTAAAATATATAATATTTGTACATACTCTTCCCACAATATAGCATCTCTCTCTATTGGAATACAAGACAAACTGATGTAAGCTTCAGACTACATTTTGATACTCTAATGTTGGGAAATGAAAAAGTTAGAGATTCCATAATAACCTTAATTTATTCCCACTGCACAGGTTTTTTGTATTAAAATATAATTAGTGGCATAACTAGTAATCCAAAACTTTAAATGTTGCATTTCCTGTCTTTAGAATGTTTAAAACTGTAACTTTAATGCTATAGTCACATAAACGTGTGTGTTCTATTTCCCTGGATATTTTTAAGACACAGCAGCAGCTTTGACACTAATATTTCCACAGATTTCACTGTGGACTTCCACACTGTGTTGCATAGTTTAAAGTATACAAAACTGTAGAAATTCATAGTGAAATATCAGCAAATACACTCATCAGTATTAAGTATTTACATTAAATTGTAGTCCTGTAAATACCAGAACTCTGACTAGTAGAAACATTTAATTTAAAGCACACCACAGATTTTAGTTTACTTCTATCTACATCACTTCAAAAAATGCACATTATTCTGGAAACTTATCCTCAGTGAAAACCCCTAACCTGGGAAGTTTCAGTTTGTGAAGTCTAGCCATTTAAGATGCAATACAGAGAAGTCAGTCTTTTTACAGCTAAAAATATATATAATTTTTCCGTTAAAATTGATTAATCGATTTTACTCAAGTTCTTTAAAAAGTTACCTTTTGACCTAGACCAGCCCTCTGAAAGTTCTGAACATCTGAAGGAAGAAGGTTAGAATGGAAGATATTTGCTGAATGTGCCTCCTTCACTGTAGAAGAGATATATACCTCCTTCCTCCTCTTCCCACTGTCTTACCTTGCCACCTCTGCAGGCTCCAACTCTGTTCTCTCCCCACAATCACATACCCTGCTACCACCACTATTCATATATGATTAGGGAACAATGTCATAGGCTCGGGGGGAAAACATGAGGGTCCTTAATTTGCGCCTGAAGCTTTCCACACTGCAGTGCAGATGGTACACTTTCATATACGCACATGTTACACAGACACACACACACACCATTTGTGAGGAAGCCAGTCACAGCCTAAGTTTATGAGGAAAGATGGACAGCTGTATGGATGATAAACAGGGGTGTGGAAAATGGTAATGAGTAAAGGGGTTACAAAAAAAGCACCCACAATGAAGAAATTCAGCCCTCTTACCCCATGATTTCCAATACCAACCACTGTATCCTTTCATCATCCATCTTTCTTCCAAGTGGTAAAGAGTAAATAGAGACTTGCGATACAACTAATGAGGAAAAAAGTAGAGCCATATAGAGAGAGTCACACACTAGTCAACACATCCAGTATAGGAAGCAGCCTATGAAGGTACGCAACAACAACATCTTATGAGCAAAAAACGAAACAGGTGGTACTAAATCCCACTTACCAGTACAAGTAATAGGCTAAAGCCAGCACAATCAGTGTAGCGCAAATTCCAGATAGCAGACATACTCCCGATTGGTTTGCCAACATCTTCCTTATTTATTTGTTTTTATTTATTAAAAAAAAAAAAGAGAGAGAAAGGAGGAGGAAAACAGACCTGGAAAAACAAGATGACGTGAGTCTTTGCTAGAAGAACAAATCAGTCCTGACAAGGAGGAGGGATTATGATGACAAAAGCAAATCGAGGTAAATCTGGAAGCAATGCAGTTGCTAAAAACTGCCTCCTCATCAACAGCAAAAGAAAAAGTCAGACACTGTCTCCAGTAGGCAAACAGTGGCGTTCAGTAACGTAACTGAATTTAAAGCAAAACAAAAAACAAAAAACCTCTTACCTTAAGAAATAAGGATGTGATCTAGGTATAAGTGGACTGATAATAAAATAGGAAATACCTTTCAATAAAAATTACTGTCAGGCGCTGTTGCTGACATACCAAGCCTTTGCTCTAATCCAGTAATCGGCTTACGGCAAATTACCATGCTACAATCAGCTAGGTTCATTTGCACTGTATGGCATGCATGTTCTATCCTGCTCTTTGGCACACTGTTTCAAGCTGACGAAGGACAATCCTAGAATTTAATAAAAATACCTCCTGCCCACCTACCAAAGCTTGTACCTTTTATATCAATGAACCCTGACTACAAGTTTGAGAGGGCAAAACAACAGAAAAAGGGGAGAAGAGCTTCGATTTGTCAGTCAGCAGAATAAGTGCCCATGGTACAGTAACTGTGATGAGGTAAGTACGGCATCATACCTGGAGTACAGAACTGAATTTCAATAACACTTGGAGAGCCTGTTCTGTGATGCTATAATGGCCTGAAGGAGAGTTGGGACCCTGCTCCAGAGTCCCTGAGAAGAATTCCAATCAACTTGTGAGCAGATCCTCCCCTTTCTTTTCTCCACACCAAAGGAAGATGCTAAACTTAAGAAACATGAGCAGGGCAACACAAGAAAGACTGCACCGCAGCTGGGCAAACTCTAGCTGTTCCGCTGATTAATAGAGGATTCATTTAGTGTCTAGAGATAAGAGGAAAGAAACCTAAGATCATTACAGTAGCAAGGGATACCATGGCAAAGGAGTGGTTAAGGCTGAAAGGCCTGTAGCTGTTTTACCTTATAATCTTGGCAGTTTAGGTAAATGAATTCAGAACTGGAACACTGAATTAAGGCCTACTCTATGCAGTTTTTATATCAGTATAACTATGTCAGTTAGGGATCTGATTTTTTTTACCCGTGTAATTATACCAGTACAACCTTTGATATGGATACAGTTACACCAGTTTAAATGTGCGTACATTGATATAGCTTCTTCCCATATGGGAACAGTTAGTGGTAAAACTTGTGCGTACAGTATACACAAGGCCTTAATGGTTTAAGTGTAATCTGAAGTATTAGGAAGAAACAGTGTTTAAACTATGTGTACTTTAAATAGCAATGAATTAGTTAATACAGTAGACATAGACCCAAAACTAAATTCTCAGATCAAAGCGCATCAGCACTGAAGGCAGTTACTGGGATGCTGGTTAATGCTTCATAGAGCATTAGTTTCACTATAACTGGAGTCTAGCATTTTTTTAGAAGATGTAGTTACATTGGAAAGATACAGCATAAAGCAAGTAAGACTATACATAGAATGGAGAGATTTACATACAAGGAAATTGACAAAAACTGGGATTATTTGAGACTCTGATCCAAAGGGAAACTGACTGACATATTTAAAACTCACTAAAGATTTAATTTTCTATTAACTTGATCCAATAGCGCTAGCTGGAATAACCAGGAGTTGGGGACACAGGTTTCAATTAAGAAGGAATTTGTGCAAGAAGAATTTAAGGAGGTATTATTTTAAAAAGACAGTAGTGACTAGGTGAAATGGACTTCCAGCTGAGGCTGAAATTTCAAGCAGCACAAAAGGCACAGATCTGTGTGGTCACTTCAGTTAGTTGAAAATAAGGCCCTATATGAGTATACGGTAATTAGTTAAAGGGCACGGTGTTAGTGAATTTCGTGTTTGGGAATAACCAAGCACCCTTTTTGTGGGTTACAAAGGAATTTTTATTTATCATGTTCCCCAACTTCACTCTGAGACTGGCTAAATGATGTTTGCCTGTCATTAGCATAAAAAGTTAATTTTTAAAAAAGAAGGCATTTAGAAGTACATAATCTGGAGATGACAGAAGAGTCTGGTTGTTCCAGACACAGAGGGTGTATGGCCTGCTGCTCACATTACAATGCTTCAGTAAGCAACTAAGGAACTTTACTCTGCAAGACTGTCAATCAACACCTTTCATGAGCACAAGATATTCATTTAAGAAAATACACACTATTAAAACATGATAAGTTTCCAGACAGTTTTGGGATGCTGTAAACTAAAGCAAAAACAAAAGACAGGCAGCAGTTTTAAAGAAGCCTCATTAGAAGAATTTTCAAATTAGAAATTTGCAGTAATTACCTACATTTGAAACAGGCTTATTTGGCATTACTGTAATAAAAGCAAATCTAAAATTATAGTGCTGGTATTCAAACAGTGATTCTATAATACCAGCCCTTACATAACAGAGGCAGAAAAGAGTTAGATAACAGAACAGCTATTAGTGCAAAATGCTTTCCTTAGCAGTAAGTACTCAATAGGCCTTCTTGTATTGTATAAATGAATCAATGTTATGTAATGTATAGAGTTGCCAACCTTAGTCTCTGGAAATAAAAAAAATTCAGTAGTGTCTGCCCAGTTCCAAGGCTTTCCTGAGCTCCCCTCCCTGCCCAACACTCACCGATGGTGGACTTCTTTAGAGGTAGGGAATATATGCCTTTGTACTCAATGAAAATAAACACACAAGGAAACTTGGAAGGTAGGTGCATGTCTAACAGATACAAATATATTTGTAACAACCAGGGACTGAGGAGAAGAGGAGTCAGTAAATCTGAGTTCTCCTCCCAATTTTTCCCTGAACATGCTGCGTAAACTTGGGAAAGCCACTGTGTCTCAGTTATCCTGTAGGTAAATTAGGGATGCAAAAATCTAAAGCTTGATGTCTGAAATCAATTGGCAGTATTATAGAAGGATGGTACAGTTCACTTTGTGGATGGAGAAAATATGCAAACCCAACCATTCAACCTGAAAAGAAACAAAAAAGCAGCCAGAGAAGAGAGAGCTAACAGCATGCAAATATGCTTTAGTTGAACAAGGACCAATTCTGACTGGCGTTAAATGAAGTTTCAGGGAACAAGGTTGTGTGTATCTACAAACACCTGCCTAGGTTCAAAGGATTCCTTTGAAGTACTGCATGCTAATTGGAAGGAAACTGAAAGGCTGTCTATCAAGAAATACTGAGCTTCGTATCTCGTGCAGAAAAGGACTAATAAGCTTATTTCATGTCTACAATAATACTTTTCTTTAACATTTCCCACCGTTGTACCATGACTGGTGCTCCTCCACTGGCACCAACAATGGTGAGAATGTGCTTATAAATTAGCAGCTGGCATTTTACCCACCTATCCTCTTACCCCACTGTTCAGAATAGAGCTAAACAATGTGGTGGTTAAATTCCAGCACCTGGCAGCACCTGTCTAAACCTGTGTTCCTACCCTATTTGAACTGCCTGGATGGGGAGTTTGAAAAAAATGCTGGTGATGACAAAGCCTTAGGTGCTGTAATGAACCAATATATTATTATCCAAACATGGACACCAATCGTGAATTTATGTCTAAAATAGCAACATGCACTTCTGACACCTTACATATCAACATGCTACCCAGAAAAACAAACAGGTGAAAGAAGGAGGGACAATGGAAAAGGGCTTTCCCTGACAGCTTGTGGGCACATTAAAACCAGAGCTGCAATGGAAAATGAAGAGGGTGTACACCTTACTTAACTCATAGGACTTACTTTAAGATTTTTACCTTATCTAGCTACTCAGACCTTACAAAGTTTAATACATAACCAGCATGCTTTTGTTTTATTTAAAAATAGAAATGAATATTTGTAACAATAACAAAGTTGAGTAGGGACCGAAGTACCCGTTTGTGACAGTCACTGCAGTCATTGGGGGGCAGATGGAAAGTTTAAAGACCAAGTGGAGAGAGGCACAAGCGATCAAAGGTTACAGGGGAGAGCAATACTTATGTCTCCGTGGAATATCGCTAGGGTAAACTCATAAAGCACTTTGAGATGGAAGTGCAAAGTATTATTGCAATGGCCACTTGTTTATTAACTTCTTCAATATTGACAATCGGACCATATCAATAAGGGTCCATTTGCCATTTTTGTTCTAGAACTCTGACCTCAGTAATTCATCATTCAAGTGCTGAGATACCACAGTGACAAGTATGGTATAAAGTGTGCATGAGAGAGACAAGGATTCCTCTGCCATACACATTGGTGTAAGTCAGGAAGTCAGTGAAATTATACCACTGGCAGGGAAGGGAAGGAAGGAAGAGAAGAGGAGATAAATATTTTATAAGTCACAGACAAAAGTACATATTTTTAAATTCATTGTGGAACTCATTTCCCCTGCCACCCCTTTCTCTTTTCAAAGCTGTGCTCAATAAAGGTTCTGCTACCATGAAGGTTGTACCCCCAGTGCAGCAAGTGCTATCCTTCAATCCAGTTCACAAGTGTTTCCTTCAAAAATTATCAGCAGGTCTAGGAACGTGTTCAGTAGGCTCTTTCAAACCCAGATAGCCAGCAAGGAGTTATTATTTCAGCTTAGAAGTCAAACTGTTTTAAAACCTCACTGTCCCATTCTTTTACTTCCTTTTTAACTCATGACATATTACCCTCCCCCCTTTTATTTTGTTGCTTCCCCTGGGAGTAGTGAAAAGGTTCCAAAGTGTCTCTTTTACAGTAACCAATTCACAGTCGGCTCACTAATAAGATTATCTTTTAGCGCAGAGTGCCTTCACTTCCACATTAGTTTAATAGAACAGAAACACAAAAGAGAAATCCCTATTGAAAAAAATCACAAAAACCTTGTTTCTACAGTATCTTTTGATAACATCTGCATGTGGTTAAGACACCCTATGCCAACAGGAGAGAGCTCTCCCATCAGCATACAAAAACCCACCCCTGCAAGCGGCAGAAGCTATGTCGACAGGAGAAGTTCTCCCGCCAACATACAGCTGTGCACATGAGTGCATATGTCGCTGTAATTTATGTCACTTGGGGGGTGGTTTATTCACACCTCTGAGCAACATAAATTACGCCAGCATAAGCTGTAGTGTAGACATAGCCCCAGTCTGAATCAGTATACGCAATCCCCCTGCCCCTCGCAGTCCCCATCAGGGGTTGTACTTTTCCAGCACTGTTTACTTGGCCTAGGATTTGCAGTAATTACCCCCCTTCCCCACTGATTTTAGTTCCTGAAGAAAGTTCTATAACCGTCCTCCATGGAGACGGAGTACTATCCCTAGCTCACCAAGCTATATATAACATTGGGGTGGGGGGATTTTGTTGTGAAACTGATTACCATCTGGCCTACTGAATATAAACCCCCATGATCTGTACCAACAACCACCTAATTGTCAAATAAGAGAAAGACAGAACAGAACAATGGTCCAAAATCAGCCTGGATTAAATGGGTGCAAAACCCAGAGAAGTCTCTGGATCAATTCAGAGGAGACAAAATTGGCAGTAACAGTTACGCTTTGGGAGCCTGATCTCAAGAGGAGGTGCTAACACTGACACCTCCCTTTGGAGCTGAGGGTGCTCAGTGGCACTCAGGATCAGTTGCCTTCATCCCTAGAAGTAAGATGGCTAGAAAACTGTTCTAAAGGACAAAATAGCATAAGTTAAACCAATTTGCCATTTACAACGTCTGAAAAGTGAGTGTAACTTCCATAGGGCAGAAAAGGAGGTGTAGGATAAAGCAGCCCACATAAGCATTCTGACTTTTATTATACACCAGGGATCCGCAACCTTTGGCACGTGGCCCATCAGGGAAATCCACTGGCGGGCCGGGCTGGTTTGTTTATCTGCAGCGTCCGCAGGTTCGGCCGATCGTAGCTCCCACTGGCTGCAGTTTGCCGTCCCAGGCCAATGGGGGTGGTGGGAAGCGGCGGCCAGCACATCCCTCAGCCCGTGCCACTTCCCACAGTCAGCATTGGCCTGCAACAGTGAACCGCAGCCAGTGGGCGCTGTGATCAGCCGAACCCGTGGACACGGCAGGGAAACAAACCGTCCTGGCCTGCCAGGGGCTTTCCCTGACGGGTCACGTGCCAAAGGTTGCTGATCCCTGTTATACACTGTACCAACTCCAACATTACCAGCAACATGCTCAGTCCTGAAAGGAGCAGGCATCCTTCATTTGGATTTGTGCCTCTTACACCAGTGGCTCAATTGGTCCCCTACAGAGTATCAGTTTGGTATAAGTTACACTCATTTTCCAGCTTCACTGAATGTCATGTCAGTGCAAGTTATACCACTTGGCCACTTATGCCTGGTTTCTGACCCGTCTACACATGATACATGGCACAAAAAAACTACTGAATTTGGTCAAATGCATTTTGCTGATGCTGAACTATTTGGAAATGTAATTGAAATGCTGCTTGTTAAGTGTTACACGGACATACTCTCTTCAGTTCATTAAGGCTCTTCATACAGTACTTCAATATATGACCAGATGCAGCATGATTTCATTAACAAACATTTGGGAAAAGTCCATTATTCTGGTATGGACTGATTGTTATGTTTCTGTCAGGGTGGGTGGGTAGGTGTGTGTGTCTGGCTGTCTCTCCACACACACACACACACACGATTACATATCCTTCTAAGCACAGCAGTCTCAGACCCCGTGTCAACTGACTTGGGCTGGTGAGGTTCAGGCTAAAAATAGCAGAGTAGATGTTTAGGCTCAGGCTGGAGTCTGGACTCTGAGATCTGGCACGAGGGGAAGTCTCCGAGCCAGGGCTGCACCCCAAGCTCAAACGTCTACACTGCTATTTTTAGCCCCACACTGTGAGACTGAATCAGTTGACTACTCAAACTCTGAGACTTGCTGCCACTGTGTTTTTTTTGCAGTGTAAACATACCCTAAAAGACATACTATAACTCAAACAGAAGTTATAGGCTGGAGACAAAAATTATGAGGAGTTTTTTTGGCCTTGGTTATCCAGGAGGTCACAATGGTCCCTTCTGGCCTGAAAGAAAACAAACAAACTACAAGTCTATGCTTGATTGTGCCACTAAAATTAGTGGCCCTACAGCATTTCCATTGTAAATCCCCTTTTTTCAGTTTAAAATTTGAAAACAGAACACTTTTCTTTGTGAAATTTGGCATTCCAGGTTCTATTTCAAGGGCAAACTACAGGTGTATGTGGAGTGAAATATATTTTTATAAATACAACTAGGAAGCACACTAGTAATTCAGGAACATAGCTACATATATCCTTTCCCCTTTTTATAGTTACTGTAAAGCTCAGTTTATTTTCTGAAATTCAACTGGAAAGCTGAACAGAAGTTCTTCTACACAAAGTTTACATGAAAGGAAAAACACAACTAAAACAATTATAGATCTCTCCAATTCTTAGATCAGTGTTTCCCAAACTTGGGATGCCGCTTGTGTAGGGAAAGCCCCTGGCGGGCCAGGCCAGTTTGTATACCTGCCACGTCCGCAGGTTCGGCCGATCGTGGCTCCCAGTGGCCGCAGTTCGCTGCTCTAGGCCAATGGGAGCTTGCGGAAGTGGCACGGGTCAAGGAACGTACTGGCTGCCGCTTCCAGCAGCTCCCATTGGCCTGGAGCAGCGAACCGCAGCCACTGGAAGCTGCAATCGGCCAGACCTGTGAACACGGCAGGTAAACAAACCGGCCCGGTCCACCAGGGGCTTTCCCTGCAGAAGCGGCGTCCCAAGTTTGGGAAACACTGTTTTAGATCCTTCACTAGCTGCCAGTCAGACAATCTATTGATAAAAAGTTTCTTGTAATAAATAGTTAACTGAAACCATTACAAATTCTTTAGGGCAGGTTGCCCATCTATGGTTACACAGGCTCTTTGAAAGTCATTTCCAGCAGAGATCAGAAAAGCAGCATCAGTGAGTATTTTCAGGATTCGGCTTCCACTTGTTTTGTTTCTCCTGAACAGTAGCCCTTTTATGAAATGGTTGAGAGGGAAATGCCCTAAAATGTCTTCACACTGAAAGGCTGGGCAGGCTTACACTTAGGCTTTGTCTACACTGGCAAATGAAAGACAAAACCTTTGTTGTTCAGCGGTGTTAAACACACACACACACACACACACACATTTTGCCAACAACAAGCACTTTGAACAGCACTTTGTCCGCAGAAGCACTCTTCTACTTACAACACTAACACCGCTTGTTGGGGGTGGAAGTTTCTTGTCGGCAGGAGAACTCTCCCCTGCCGACAAGCAGTGGCTACACTGCGTGCCTTTTAGCAGCATGACTGTAGCAGCACAGCCGTGTTGCTAAAAGCTGTGTAGTGTAGACATAGCCTTAGGAACACTTGAAACAACCCACCTCCATGGGAACTAAGGCTTCATCTACACCAGGGGTGGCCAACCTCTGGCTCCAGAGCCACATGTGGCTCTTCAGAAGTTAATATGCGACTCCTTGTATAGGTACCGACTCCGGGGCCGGAGCTACAGGCACCAACTTTCCAATGTGCCGGGGGTGCTCACTGCTCAACACCTGGCTCTGCACAGGCCCTGCCCCCACTGCACCCCTTCCCACCGCCTCCCCTGAGCCTACTGTGCCCTTGCTCCTTCCCCCTTCCCCACCCCCCGAGCCTCCTGCATGCCACAAAACAGCTGATCAGGAAGTACAGGGAGGGAGAGGGAGGCGCTGGCCGGCAGGGCTGCTGGTGGGTGGGAGGTGCTGGGAGGAGCGAATGGGGGGCTGCTGACGTATTACTGTGGCTCTTTGGCAATGTACATAGGTAAATTCTGGCCCTCTCAGACTCAAGTGGGCCACCCCGATCTACACTAACAAAATACAGACTCATCATTCTGCACCAGTGCAGCTCCATCAGCGGTAGCAAAGGTGAAAATGATAGCATGGGCAGGGCTCTGGCATTTTCACTACTGTCTCCTCAAAACTAGCTCAGAGTAGGTTTAGATGACGTAATGATAAAAAGTCCAGCACCCTGTCTCTATCCACACTACCCAGGGTGGAACTGCACCAGTAGGAATGCAACAGTGGGAGATTTCTTCGAGGAATCTAATATGAATATGGCCAGTAAATGTCTCTGTGAACTTATTTGTATCATAATGACTTATATGGTACCATTTCTATTTGTACCTTGAATAGGCAGGGATTAGATTTGGAGCATACTGCACTGTTATAAAGTACTATGTACTCTGAAAAATTTGATGGCTTATAAAATGATTATTATAAAGACACCTATTTCTCCTTGGAGCCATGCCAATTTCAAAACAGTGATGGCAGAGTTAAAAATTGCTCAAAAGCATTTGAAACTTTAGAAACTGAAATTAGTAAATGATGTTTTCTATTGTACCAACCAATCCCTTACAATTCAGACATTTCTCTGCCCACACGCAATTTCTGAATTTTTCAATGCTAGCTCAACACTGTTCCTAATGAACTTCACAATAAGTGAATGGCTAGAAGCGGCATGATGAAAAATTAGTACATACTGAACTTTCCTACTTTATTTTCATCTATCTGCCAAAAATATTCTCTAGTTTAGCAGCAATTAAATGCCAAAAAACTGGAAGTTCTCAGGAATATGTATTGAAAAGATCTTGATTTCAAAGTGAAATTCTAACATGAAATACATTTTTAAACTACTTTAATTCTAACAAGCAGAATAACTTCATTCAAAATTTGAGAGACAAAGCAGGTGAGGTAATATCTTTTATTAGGCCAACTTCTGCTGGTCAGAGAGACAAGCTTTCGAGTCACACGCAGCTCTTCAGAACTGGGAAAGGTATTCCGAGCTTACAGCTAAATGCCAGTTGGAACAGATTGTTTAGCATAAGTAGTTTTGTTAGCACATATTCGAAGGACCGTTCAAGGTAGAGCGGCCTGTTAACACCCCTGAAGTGATAGGATATAAAGAGGGGTCGGTGGGTTTCAGATTGTTGTAATAAACCATAAATCTGGTGTCTCTGTTCAGCCCATGATTTTTAGTGTTTAGCAGAGTTATCTATTTAAGTTCCCAGGTTCCTCTTTTGAGGGTGTTGTGCAGGTTTCCTTTGAGGATGAGGACTGAGAGGTCAGATATAGAGTGATCGCTTTGTGAAAAGTGTTCAACCACAGTTTACAGGGTGTTTTTGTCTTTCATCATTTTCCTGTGAGAGTTCATTCAAGAGCTTAGTGACTGTCTGGTTTCACCCACATAGTTGCTACTGGGGAACTGGTGGGACATGGAGATTTTATAGCATGTTGGGGAGTGGGGGGACCTCAGAAAGAAAAATGTTGAGAATCCCTATATATATATATAATTGGAGATATACCAATCTCCTAGAACTGGAAGGGACCTTGAAAGGTCATCAAGTCCAGCCCCCTGCCTTCCCTAGCAGGACCAATTTTTGCCCCAGATCCCTAAGTGGCCCCCTCAAGGATTGAACTCACAACCCTGGGTTTAGCAGACCAATGCTCAAACCACTGAGCTATCCCTCCCCTGGTACTACCAACTCATCACTATTATAAAGGCTACAGTAAGTATGGGTGTGTGAGGGGGATCCCTCTGCCTGACCGCTATGTGTGTGACCAAAGGGAAGAGATATATGTATATTTTTAGAGCTCCAATATGCTTGATTTCAGCACTGCATTCTGTAGGCTGGGATCAGTAGCAGGACACAGAGGCCTTCTTACTATGGGGATTTTCAGCAGCGAGGTGGGAGATGAAAGTGGTCTGCGAGTTTAATGACGGGTAAGTGAAAGTAGAGTGTGAGGTGACATCATGCTTATATCTGGCATATGTGGTGTTCTTTCTGTGGCCGAGGCTAAGGGTATATCTAAACTACAGAGATTATAACAGCAGAGCTATGCCGGCATAGCCCATAGTGTACTCAAAGCCTAGACCAACAGAGGAAAAAACCTATTCCACTGATACAGCTGTGTCTTCACTGGGTGGTTATGCCAGCATAGCAACATTGGTGAGGGGTGTGGTTTTTTCACACCCCTGACCAATGAATCTATGCTGATATAAATCTTTTCAGTGTAGACCAGGCCTAAAGTGGTTGAGTATAGGGCAGATGAAGGTAGCTCTGGCTCAGTACATCACAAAGGCAGAGTGTGAATATGTTTTACAAGAGTACTGGAGCATCACTCAAAGAGGGGAGAGTTAACATTGTATGTACGTGACCATAACTCTGTATTTCCTGGTTTTCACATGTTTGAGATTTGCTGAACTTGATGTTCTTGAAGGGCATGAGATACCATCAGGCAGCCTTACCTCTGCGTTAAAGTTTTTTGCCATTTAGTTTCCTAGTTTGTTTTGTGTGTTTATTTTTTGCTTTTAAACAGAAACGTTGTAGAAGTTGGTGGTCATTTAGGCAGTTATAATTATCATGTAGGTATGTAGTTCAGACACTACTGTGGCCAGATAATGATAATAATACCTAGCTCTTATCATACATTCTCTTGGGTGCTCTTATATGAAGTGAACTCAAACTAGTCCTTTCCCATTTTTTAAACAATGGACTGAAATGGGATAATTTCTGTTTAGAGATTCAGTACCACACACTGAAAAAAAATGAATTTGGCATCTATTTAGAATAGGTTCTTAGCTGAAAGTCAGGCAGGTAGCATCAGATTAATGGCAGACATTGACTTAAGACTGTGTGCCTCCTTTGGCAACACTTTAGAAAGCCGTAAGACAGAGAAAATATTCTGAAGAGCCCATTATCACAGTATCCAAGTTCTGCACATCTTAGATAAATATGCAAATAGATACCTATGTTGGTCTTCTAGAGGTATGTTAGGCTTCTCCCTTCCAGGGTTCTAAGAAGCTCATGTTCCTCTCCCACCCTTTCCAGTTACAATGGAAAAGACTAATAAAAAATGAGTTTTGCAGTGAGCCCTAGAAATGCTCAGACTCTGATTTAGTCTAATTCCTCTGGCAGCTCTTCCTGCTGCAAAAGCTCCTTCATCTGAGAAAGCTTAATCTCCAGCCCTTAGGTACTTCATTCTGGGTGTTGATACCCGTATTGTCTCAGAGGAACACAGCTGTCTTGGTGGGTGATAGACAGAGATGCAGTTGCTAACACAGTTGTCTCCTGACCTACTCACGGCTTTGAAGATCATGGCCAGGGTTTGACTTGGCAGTGGCAGCTGGGAAGGACCCAGTGGGGAATGCAGAGTTCAGAGATGATGTGTTTATGACAGCCTGGACTGCTGAGGTGGTGGACTGTTGCGTTCTGCATAAACTGGAACCTTTCTGTGCCTTTCATCTGCCATAAAACTAATTACAGTAATGCTGTCTGGAGGTGACGCACATGTGGATCAATCTGGTCAGTTCCTCATCAAGAAGGGAGTGGTGAAGCTTCCTAGGAAGATGAAGGTGGAAGAAGGCACTTTTGCCATGAGTGGTACCTGATTTTAGGCTTAGTGATCGGGTTGAGCAGAACCCAAAGGCTTTACACCACTTTGGCAAACTGGGGTTTACAGGGGGATAGAACAGGAGGTCAGTGCGCAGCTAGCTCTTCAAAACATTTCCCTCTTCCAACCAAAATCATCTTATTCTTGCCCAAGCTCAGTCTGAGCCAGGTACTGGTCATCCAGGTGCTGATCTCTAATATCTCTGGTGTCATTTTAGTGAGGATGTTGGGTGCATCTATGAAGAATGAAATATACAGCTGAATTTCATCTGCACAGAGTTGGAAGCAGAGTCTGCAGCATATCCCTCTCTCTCCAAGTGGCCTTACACATATATTTTCCAGTGTGATGCAGGTGTGTCAGCAGCATCTTGTAATCAACTATGTATGTTGAAAGTGGCAGAAAGGAGAAATAGCTTTGAGAGCTTTGGTTGTTGGATGTTCCCACACAATAATTCCGGGGCTTTATTTTGGTAAGAATTTAGTGATCCTGAAAGGTGCTCAGCTGACATCCCTACAGTCTCTCCATGAAAAGTACAGCACAGGCAGCAGCAGTACAAGCTTCCCCAAAGTTCTCCACCAACATACCTCAGCTGTGACGCAGGGAGACTTACCTCTAGAAGCGTGAGGATCATTCAGTCTCCATGCTCATTCAGTCCTTGGCTCATCTTCTGAAAGTGCTAATTAGTGCTGGTAGCTCTTGAAGTGGACATTTTCTCAGTAATGTAAGCCCAATTCCCAATGGACATTTCATATACAAATCGCCGAACAGCCAGACAAGAACAGCCCTCAGTGACTACTGACTTGTGTAGGATTCACACAACCTAGTGGTGAAACGCTATCATCTATTTCATCAATAATTCCCTAACCCTTTCTGCTCCCAACCCACCCTCACCACCTAGTTTGTAATAGCTTATTTCAATAACACACTTCCATATAGGACCCAGCAGCCAGGAATAAAGAAGAGGCAGTGCTCACTATGCCAGGAGAATCTGTCCCAGGCTCAGCATCAGCTAGAGTAGAACAGGATCATTTCTTCTCTTCCCTTCCAAGTAGAAACAAAGGTAGAAGTCTAAATAGCCTGCTATTTCATTAAATCCATTCTCCAGCCGCCGTCATTTTCTCAATACCATTTAGATCAGTAGCGTTTTTCACAGCTTTAGAAGGAAGAAGGGCACAAAGAGAAGGCTGTTTAAGGTGGGAAATAAGCTTCCATACTACTACTCTCTAGTCCGGCACTCTCTAGTCCGGCAACATCTGTGGTCCGGCATGATTTTATTTTATGTTTTTTATGCTTTCCTACTTATTTTCTTGTGCCAGTACAGTAAAATTATGTAACAACACTAACACTTTGTTATGAAGAGAGCCAGTAAGTCTTGGCTAGGCAGCGTTGCAAGTGTTGTTCCATTTATTCGCCTCAGCGACATAAAAATAAAAAAGAGACCCGCTTGCTACAATATTGACCTCCCGTGGTTTGGCAAGTTCTCTGGTTCGCCACCCGGTCAGGTCTCAAGGGTTCCGGACTAGAGAGGTTCAACCTGTAATAAAGCCAAAGTGAAGCAAGCAGGTAAAAGCTGACAAGAACATATGCTTTTTTGTTGCACTGTTTTTACATTAATGGGAATAAACACAAGCAAATCCACTCTGCAAAAACAGTTCTGAATGTATCTAATTACTCCAAATTTTTAGCATTTTCTTTCACCAATCAACCTACTAGTCCAGATATCAAAGTTTTGGATGATCTTAGTGACCAAAATTAATTTAAGTGTAATTACTAATTATTACTTAGGGTACAACTGGCAAGCCAGAAAGTATTTTGGATTTGCAGAAAATCTCAGTCTACTAGCCCAAAGTAGGTTGGGTCCAGTGCTTTAATTTTCATTATAGTCGAAAAATTTACTCCTTCAAAAAGGGCTTCATTTTATCCTCAAAATACATAATCTGAGCCCATTTAGATTGTGGCTGCTATACTGCAACTATGAAACAGAGCTTTACTAACTGTCTTACAGAAGATAAAGTTTCTTGGGTGCCTATTTTCACCATAATAGGCCCCGAGTGACTATGAAGTACCATAGCAGTGTAAACTCTGCTACTGGGTACATGTAAAACCATCACCAGTCTAACACCAGAAATGTTACATTATTATTATTATTATTTTTGCAAAAGCACTCCTTAGAGTCCAAGGAAAGGGTGGGGACACACAGAGGTCACCGTTACAACATCAACATGTGGCAACAGCTTCCATAAACATTACATCTCCTCCTGAACTTTAAATCTCCTGAAAAGCCTTTTGCTGCTGCTGTGCCACTGAGGTTTCACCAGTTTTCCCTTTCCACAAGCCACCACTTTTGGGAGAAGAGTGGGGGTGGGGGAAAGGGATAAGAGAGAAGAAAAACAAATGCTATAACTGATCAACATGTCTATCAAGTTCCTGGACAGAATTAAAAATATACTTGGATTAAAAGAGGCCATATCTGAGATTACTATAATAGAAACATATATTAACATACCTTTTTAAAACTAGAATATTTGTTTGCTTTTTATATAGTCCTCTGGAGAGCTATTTATAATTGGGCTTTGCTGTCTTTATTACCAAAGGTATAGTATTCATTAGGGGGAGAGAGAGAGATGACAGAGCTGAGCCACAGAGCAGTTCTGCCTTTAAAAGAAGCTACGGAGATCAGGAGAATTTTGACTTCTATCTCCCAGTCATTTACATAGGATCACGAATTGTGAACTGCACAAAATTTGCAGACCAAGCACTTGCAAAGAGTTATTTTGGAAAACATAATGCAAATGAAGGAAGATTGCGGGGGGGGGGGGGCGGGGAGGAGAAGAGGTTGCTTTGTGATCACCATCACTGTGGAACATTGCTCAAACATAGCAACAATAGGAGTAACAGGAGAACTCCATTCTCCTCCCTGCGGGAGGTGCCGCAGATTATGTTTCAACTGATTGTTTTTCTCCCTTTCCCACAAGCAAAGAAGCGTTCTCCTATGAATAACGATCATTTTTTTTAAATAAAAGGATACTACAACCTTACAGAACCATGTATAAAATTGTAAACTTGTCAGAAAATTCTCTTTAAATCAAACTACAATGATAAAAAAAACCCACCAATTTTGAAAAGTTAAGCCAAACGTAATAGTCATAGTCTTGCAAGAGTTTTTTTCGTAATTCAGCCATTAAGGGTGTTTCGACACAGCAAGTGTCAGAGCCCGGGTCAACTGACCCGGGCTCGCAGGGCACAAGCTACGGGATTAAAAATCACAGCGTAGACATTCCTGCTCTGAGCTCAGCCTCTGAAACTCAGTGATGGGAAAGTGTCTCAGAGCCCATGCTCTAGCACAAGCTGAAATGTCTATATTGCTATTTTTAGCTCAGAAGTGAGATCCCAAGTCAGTTGACCCAGATCCTGAGACTTGCTGCCATGGGATTTTTTTTTTTAAGTGTAGATATACCCAAAGTTAAATCTTTTTAATTTTTTTTTTGTGGTTAGTGAATTCAGGAATTATTTTATATAAAACTTTGGATTCCATATCATTCAGACTCAATCATACTGCATACTATAGACCTACTTCCTTTGGAGGTGGCTTGTTTAAAGTATGTTGCCTATTTTAAGTTTCCCTCGCCTACTTTATGATATTCTAATATAGGGTGTTAGCAGAAATCTTACATTTCTAGAGAAAGCATCTAAATTTTGTAATTTATATATCTTTGGAAAGTGGTGTTACCAAGTATGAGTCAAACTGGGGCCAAATACATTAAGAAAAAAGTTATGTCAAGTATGGAAAAAGGGACAGTCAGCAATCCTGGTGCACTGGGAACCGACAAACCCCATTTTATCTAGGATGAAAAATAAAACTTAAATGGTCTGCCCATCAAGTCCGATGTGTCACAAGTATTTATACACAATCCTTATTTAATCTACCATTGCCTCCAGCAAAGCTGAAAAGCTAGCTTGACATTTTATTTTAACAAAAACAGACACTATTACAGATGTTGCACTCAAACAAGTCACCTAATTTTCAACTCACTGGAAACAGGGCATGTCACTCTATAGGAAATGTTTCAGAGATAATTCCATGTACAGTTGCCACAACCCTGAAAGAACTTCTTAAAGTCATCAGTATTCTATGCGTTAGATATTTTTAACTTACCACCACCAGTTATTTCAATAATATATCAGCGGAACAGAAACAGAAGAGGCCTAATAGGGGTTATCTAGTCCATCCCCACCCAGTGTAGGACTGTTCCCTACACTGGCCCCAGTTCAGCAAAACACTCAAAATAACTGCTTAATTCCCACTGATTTCAACCAACAGGTTTGTTTACATGAGGCAATTTGTGCATATTTGATTTTAACAATAATGGTGAATAACAGTGTAGCACTCTGTACCTCAAAGTAGCACCCTGTAACCCCCAGATTAATCATTCATATATAGTTCTATTTCATAGAAAGCAGTGGTTCCCAAACTTTAACAACCTGTGAACCCCTTTCACTAAAATGTCAAGTCTCACGAACCCCCTCTTAAAACTAATATTTCCAGGGATTTTCTCCTTTACCTGAGTATAAATTATAAAAGCAGTGATCTTGGAAATACACAATTTGTTTTTATGACATGCTTATTACACACTATTATTAATTATTATTTATCATTACAGCATTTTGATTACATTATGAAAACGGCAACACTCTTCCAAGATCTCACTTTCGTAGCTTGAATCACTTTGAATAAGCCTGTTATAAGACAAGGCTCCTATGTTTCATCAAAGAGTATCAGATGTGAAACAGCATGAAGGTATTTAAGATGCCAACTCAAAGAGTTTCTCCTACACAAGCATTCAGGTCTTGAGCAGTCCACGCAAACAATGCACATTACAACAAAGCTTAAACTTTAATTTAATTTAATTTTAAAAACAGCAAAAAATATCCACCTCCCTTTCCATTTCTTATAAGGAGTCTTGACGTTTAAATCTCCTCAGTGTGATATATAGGCTTGCTTTGATCTGCTTAGCTCTTGGAAGTCCCGGGGCTCCAGGCTGCTGGCCCCGTGCTGCCCAGGGTACCTAAGGACAGCTCTGTCCGCCATTAGGGAATTTTTTCCTGAGAACCCCCTGTAACATTTCGCAAACCCCCAGGGGTTCACGAACCCCAGTTTGGGAACCACTGCTATAAAGCATGCTACGTAAGATACAGTAGAACCTCAGAGTTACAGACACCTCAGGAATGGAGGTTGTTTGTAACTCAGCAAAACGTTATGGTTGTTCTTTCAACAGTTTCTAACTGAACACCGACTTAATACAGCTTTGAAACTTTACTATGCAGAAGAAAAATGCTGCTTTTAACCATCTTAACTTAAATGAAACAAGCACAGAAACAGTTTTCTTACCTTATCAAATCTTTTTTTTTTTTTAACTTTCCCTTTTTTTTTTTTAGTAGTTTACATTTAACACAGTACTGTACTGTATTTGCTTTCTTTTTCTTTTTTTTTATTTGGTCTCTTCTGCCTGATTGTGTACTTCTGGTTCTGAATGAGGTGTGTAATAGACTGGTTAGTTTGTAACTGGTGTTCTTAACTCTGAGGTTCTACTGTATCACAGGAAAAGCCATGATCTGCTGAAACCCATTATTCTGTCAAAATACGTGTATGATTAATGTGTATGAAGTTATGAGATTTTGCTGCATGGTTGTTATTGAAATATTTTTTAAGTTTATGAGTCGTCCACTGCTAGTTGTTCCATGTCAACAAGGGAGGTGACCAACACCCGGCCGGGTGCTGAAAGATCATCACGACCATTAATCAGCAGGGGAGTTGTAAACAAGGGATTTACAGTTCTGTAAGAGAATTGCGCAAGCATCACACAATGGGGGATTGCTCAACTCTGTGACCCAGCAAAGCCTACCAGGAAATAGCTGAGCTAGTATTTTCCAAGCACATGGACTGAGGGTATAAAACAAGGGACAGTGGCATCATGTGATTACCTTTCCCCCTCTCCTCTCCCCCACCCCCCCCCCCCGCCTACACTGGAAACAACAAGAATGCTGGGAAGATAAAGACTTGAACTGAGGAGACTGGTCCCAGGCTTTAAGGGGAAGCCTGTGTATTACGGACTATAACATCCAGTGGAGTGAGAAAAGCTGCTTGATCCAAACACCACTCAGTCCAATAAGGTCTAGGATTTAGACTGTGTGCTTACTTTTATTCTCTTTGGTAGCTGTCTCTGACCTTTATGCCTACCACTTATAATCACTTAAAATCTATCTTTCTGTAGTTAATAAATCTGTTTTAAACTTCATCTAAACAGTGTGTTTTGCTTGAAGTGCTTGGGAAATCTCCGCTCACTTTACAAAGACTTGTGTGTGTCCCCTCCATATCGAGGGAAGGGCAGATTGGGTAATGAACTTTCACAGGTCAGGCTTCTGACCAGAGCAAGACGGTACAGTTCTGGGGTGCAAGGCTGGGGGCTTGGGAGATTTGCTGGTGCCTTTCTCTGTGTGATTTGTGAGTGGCTCAGGGAACATTCATGCATCTAGCTGGGTGTGGGGCTCCACCGGCTGTTGTACTGAGTGATAACAGCGCCTGAGGGGTTTGCTGCTTGTCACTAGCGAAGCACTTTCAGAGACATCCTAGGCTAGAGAGTTAAGGGGGCACTGTGGTACCCCAGTTCCAGGTTGTACCCCAAGGTTCCCATCACAAACAGACAATCTGCTTGCGGAATGGCTAACTGTCGCAGATTTCATTTTGTAGAACTGTTAATGGCATGTGTGTCTGCCAGTCCATCTGGATTGGCAACCTTCCAAGATCAATATAATATCAAAACTATGCTCACTAGTTTCTATAGTACAGAATATCCATCCCCAGTACTACACAAAAAGAACTGCAGAGGAGACAGAAGTGCATATAGCTGGGCAAGAATTTGAAAAAAAGTTTACTACTTTTTGTGGATTTCTCTCAGGTAACTACTGCCCTGCAAAGGCAAATGCTGAATTGGGGCACATATCAAAGTTTTGGATTAAATGCAACTACTTAACAATAACTATTGAATGAGATTTCATTTACTGGATGTGGAAGACATAGGTTCATAGACTTTAAAGGTCATAGAAGTACTATTATGGTCGTTTAGTCTGACCTCTTGCATAAGAGCTTCACCCAGAGATTCCTCCATCTAGCCCAACAACTTGTGCTTGAATTAGAGCGACTCTTTTAGAAAGATATACAATCTTGATTTAAGAACTACAGGTGATGGAGAATATAGCACAAGCCATGGGTAATTACCCTGTTAAAAATGGGTGTCTCATTTCCAGTTTGAACTTTGCTGACTTCAGCTTCCAACCACTGATCTTACTATGCTTTTGTCTGCTAGAGTCCTCTAGTATCAGATCTGTTTTCCCTGTCCAGGCCATGAATAAGTTGCCTCTTAATCTTCTCATCAATAAACTAAATAGATTAGTCCAGGGGTGGGCAAACTTTTTGGCCCGAGGGCCACATTGGGGTGCGAAACTCTTTGGAGGGCTGGGTACGGAGGCTGTGCCCCCCAAACAGCCTGGCCCCCACCCCTTATCTTACTCCTCCCACTTCCCCCCCCGACTGCCCCGCTCAGAACCCCCTACTCATCCAACACCCCCCCCGCTCCTTGTCCCCTGACCGACCCCTGGGACCCCACCCCACCCCCATCCAACCCCCCCGATCCCTGTCTCCTGACTGCCCCGACCCTTATCCACACCCCCACCCCCTGACAGGCCCCCTGGGACCCCACCCCCTATCCAATCCCCCGTGTTCCCCGTCCCATCCCCCTGAACCTCTGCCCCATCTAATCGCCCCCTGTTCCCTGTCCTCTGACTGCCCCCCAGGATCCCCTGCCCCATATCCAACCCCCTGGCACCCTTACTATGCCGCTCAGAGCAGCATGTCTGGAGCCGCACCTCCTGGCCAGAGCCAGACACACTGCCGTGCAGCCCTGCCATCCAGAGTGCTGCGTGCACGGCAGTGTGGCTGCAGGGAAAGGGGGACAGCAGGGGAGGGGCTGAGGGCTAGCTGCCTGGCCAGGAGCTCAGGGTCCAGATGTGGCCCGCGGGCTGTAGTTTACCCACCTCTGGATTAGTCTCTCCTTAAGTATTCCATTGTAAGTCCTGCTTTCCATACTTCAATTCATTCTTGTAGCTCTCCTGTCTAAGCATTTCTGGAGAGATCTGTTGTGAGAATTGTGCCTACAAATTTACCTGATGAGCTCAACTGTAAAAAGTATGTAAAAATTTATAAAGTGTTAAAATAACCTATAACAACAAATGTTGATGGGAAAAGGTACGAAAGGGAGACAGAATACCTGAATTAGTCTAAACAAAAAGGTCAAGTTGTTATGATTCAAGGACTGCATTGAGATTACACTTGTTGAAAAACAGGAGATATAGAGCCAGATGTTATTGAGCCAAAATTGTTATGTCAGATATTAGGCCTAATGGATGGACAAAATAATGAGGGGGTGGAATACTCCAAACAACACTCCCTTTTTGGGTCCTTAAAAGAGATTTTGTGGGGAAATTTAGAAAGAACAAAAAGAAGAACAGATGGGGAAAAAATTGACAGAGGCTTCACCATCATGGCTGCCAGGCCAACCATTCCCTGGGACCTCAGGCCTTCATCATCCTGATCCTAAGAAGTGTGCTGACCAAAATGGGCCAGAGAGAGAGGAACCCACATGACATCGCTATGGCACCAGCTGAATCCCAAACACCACCTGGGATGACAGTTACCATCTTTGATACCATCCAAGAGACTGTCAAACAAGGGGGCTTTTCCTTCTAAGACTGAATATTAACAACAGCAGCAACAGCAACTTTTCCAGCCCTAATCAATTAGCTCCTTCTTCTTTCCCCAAAAGGACAGTCATTACCATCTTTGATACCATCTGAGATTGTCAAACAATAGGGGTGTTTCCCTTCCCAAAACTGTCTACAGCTAAAGGGAAAGGGAACAAGGGATGCTGATAAAACCAAAGCCTTATTTAATACTTTACATTTGAAATGCTCTAACTCGTTTCCTTTTTCTGTATCTTTAATAAAATTAATTTAATGGTGTGTTTACCATGGTGCAAAGTAGCCAACCTCAGGATCTTGTTTAACACAATTCAGTGCTGGGCAGTAACTGGGTTAAGTTAACATCTTTAGACCATTTATTTCATCTAATTTAATACAACAGGTCTAACAGCCTGCAGTCAAGAACAGTAGCTCCCAATGCCAGGGGGCATATGTTGTGGGTTATGAGGCACAGATAGATTTATGGAGGATACAGTCCTTACAGTGACTTTGGTATTACAGGATTCTACAAAGTGGTATTGATTAATTCTTAAGGGGAAAAGAGAGGAGGAGGGATAAAAGGAGGCAAATAAATGTAACTACCTAGTCAAAGAAAAATCAATACTTGTAATTGTAGAGAGGTAGTTTCACAGATTTTACAGCTTGTCAATTCTTTGTTTAAATTATAATCATTAACATAAATGTATATAACTCAGTAAGGTGTGCACTGTAATAGGTCAACATGCCATATAGAGAAAATAATCACTGTCCCAAATATCTCAAACTAAAGAAAACTGTGAGAATTGCACATCAAAACAGATTACAATCATTGTAACTGGAATGCTTCCTGGAATAGGAGTGTTTTCAGGCTTGAAATGACTTTTGAACTCTGCCTTCCCAACATTTCAAAAGGAACTTTGACTTTCCACTGTGTATGTATGTAAAGCTTTTCATTTATAGACACTTAAGTAAGACTAATAATGCCAAAGTTGAAGTTCCTAAAATGTAACACAGGTGCCCATCAGGGCAGCATATCTACTTTCTGGGGCAATAATATAGCCGTGCATTGGCATGCAAGAGATCAGAATTTGAAAGCAAATTTGTGTATTGCACTCTTGTTGCAATTTAGCATGGATAAGAAGTACTTAACTCCAAAGAAAAGCGCTATTTTGACTTAGGATCTCAAGTTTTTACAAGGAATTAAAGACCAGTAACAATACTGAATTGTTTCTCTGATTAGCACCAAGACTGACAAACTAATTTACAGTATATTAAGCATAAATAAGTTATGTATGTTTTTAAATATGTAAATGGTTTTCCATTTCAAGTAAGTTTTCAATGAAATATAAATGTATGTGCATTAAAAGGCTTATGTGGTTTCTTTCTGGCATAAAACCTTACATTGTACTCAATATTGCAACCTAAACTATGCTATTATTGGCTATTTTGATAACACAACTTTGAGTGTGTTCTCTGCACTCCAAGTTTTACGGTGTAGAGTATTCAGAGTTGCATTCATCTGCTTTTGGTCTTGTATACCATATATCTTGGAGAATATTGTGGCCTTCCTTTTTTAAGTTCATGAATCAGTTTGCCAGCATTCTCCCTTAGACAGGAAAAAAATCACCTCTGCCTCTTCTATTACTTGCTAGTCTACAGTTCAGATCCCAAGGCAGAAATGTTTCATCTGAAACCTTTGCAGAAGTATTCCACAGACATAAAAGTATCTGAAGGCGCTTCTTCCAAATGATTATCTCCCAATTTCAAGGGGTGAGGGGAATAAAGGAGTAAAATGAACAAAAAGCATCTGGAAACTTATCTTGCCATTATAATAATAATGCAGATGAGAAGCCAGGCTCTGCCACTAGCCTGCAAGTCATTTCACCTTCTTTTGCCTTAGTTTCCCCATCTGTAAAATGGGAATAATGATACTGTCTTCCTTTGTAAAGTACTTTGAGATCTATGGATGCAAGAGCTAAGCATTAATTATTATTATAGGAGCAAACAATGAGAGGACAAAAAGTGCTGCCTTCACTGCTACAATTTCTTTATTTTTATATACAGCACCTAAGTTCTATGGTGATGGATATAGTATAAAAAGTAGAGAAAATACACAGGTTTCTTATGATCACTGTTGGCCACTGGCTTGTTTCCCTCCCTTCAATCCCTTCCCCAATTCCCCTGAATCAATTTTTTAAACATATTTTACTCCAGATGTCCTTGATAAGTTTTATTTGTTTGATCTTTAAGATAGTAGTTTCTTCTATTACCTGTAAATTTTTCTTTATTTTTTGCAGAGTCTCAAGCATGCTACCTGAGGGACCCTTTAAAAATACTGATTATATGCAGGACTGAAATTTATCCTATGTTAGTTGAGACTATACAAATATTCCTCCCATTATCCCTAGGTTTTCAGTATGCATTATGAAATGAAGCCACTGAAAAGGAAACTTCTGTAGATTTATTGATGGCTTTTACAGTTGTAGGTCTTTAAATGGCCTTCAGTCAGCAAAAAGAGTCTCCCAAAACACAGTTCTTTATAATTACTTATTAATGAGAAGCAACTAATCATTAAGCTTCATGCACTGATCTTCTATCAGTAGACTTTACAGGTGCTATGTGTTAATCATTTTCCTGTGAATTCATCAGGCCACCAGTACTTTCATATTAACTCCTCATAGGATTTTAAAATTCCACTATGTTTTGAAAACATTCTTTTTATAAATGCCTCATATTTTAAACCTTTTAAAAGGAAGGATTAGGCTATTCCCACACTGTGTGCGAACATTGCTTCTGAACACCAGTCACTCTGGGAACTTCATTCTCAGTTATTGTGATGTCTCCGTAGAGAAGCAGCTGAGCAGAAGTAGCCTCATCTTCATGGAGTCTCTGGCTCCATGTGCCTTTGACTCCAGAGCAGGTGAGGGCTGGCTCAAGCACTCATGCTAAGATAGGGGTTTCACTGGGGTAATATGAAGGGCTTTTCTGGGGAGGAGGCTTGTGTTACCACCCAAGCAGAAGACTCTAGTGGAATTGCGTCAGGAAGGGGCTCTCTCCAGGACCCCTCACTTACCTGAAGAGTGAAAGCAGCTAACACCACTTGCCCCACCTAAACATCAGCAGCAGTGATCTCTCTTACCCCAGGTGCTTGCCTGAACATCTGGCAAGGAAAACTAGGGTATGTCTGCACAGCAACTAAACACCCATGGCTGACCCAGGTCAACTGACTTGGGCTCGCGGGGCTGTAAAATTATTGTGTAGACATTTGGGCTCAAGCTGGAACCCAGGTTCTGGGACCCTCTCCTCCCACCCCCTGAGCCTAAATACCTATACAGCAATTTTTAGTCCCGTAGCCTGAGCCACAGAAGCCCAAGGCAGCTGACCCAGGCCAACCGCAGCCATGCCGTGGGGGTGACAAAAATCAGTCTTAAGAAGGGAAAAAATCTGCCTTCACAATTAAGGTTGAAGCTAACGTCTTTCAAGTGACTAATATAGGAACAGATAGTAGCCCTTGGACATGTGTAATTCCCTCTAAACCAAGCAAGAGTTTTGCATGGATAAATTCTTGTGGATTAGGCCCACTGAAATGGACATCTGTTCTACATCCTACCCTCCCAGCGACAGGCGACTAACACTGAATTTGGATAGCCTACTCTCAGTGATCCACAGTGCAATTCTGGACAAAGGAGCATTATGGCTCATATTTTCCAATGCAATCCATTTGCATCTCTGTACAGACAATCATTTTTAGAATATATAAACAGAAAAAACCTTGCTGTGGTTTATTCACAGGTTACTTCAAGCACCTGCTTTACAGCATGCTTTTAAATTATCCAGAAACATACATGATACAGTGATTTTCCAGAACTTTGTGACCTAATAAAAGCATTTAAAAAAAGATTAAATAGTATTATGAAGTTCTGATCTATTGTTGAGCATCCCCAGGGACAACACATTTTATAAGAAAAACTGTTTCTGAAGGGAAAAATCTTCTTGATTTAGGAACACTTTAACTGTACTGGCATCCTACAACATTATGATCAACAATAGTGTATAAATAGCAATTTTCATCTTCAAAATGCTGTGTAACTATTAACACCACGTGAGGCACAAAGGCATCCTTCCCATTTTACAAATGGGGAGATTAAGGATGAGAGATTAAATGATTTGCCAAAAGTCACAACTGGAGATCTAAAAGAGAAGATGCTTTGGGGGCTGAAAACAAGCAAGAGAGATTTCAGCCCAAATGAAGGTATGGAACTTGCAAGACAGCGCAGAGATTAGAATTCAGGGCTTCCTGGATACCAAGACCTCTTCTTCCTATAAACACAGTGTTATGACAAATCACTCCACTACTTTTTTTTTTTTAAGGTAAACTTTGTGAGCGGGGAGAGAGGGGGAGTGGTGTGAAATGCTTCAAGAAATTAGACTAGGCACTCAGCACTGTGCAGTTACAAAGCTCTGAAGAAAGCCCTGTCAAGAGAGGCTTCCCATTGCCACATTAGAGTATAAACTCGGGGGGAAAAGGGGGGAATAGTTACTCACCTTGTGCAATACTGATGGTTCTTCGAGATGTGTCCTCCTATGGGCGCTCCACTGTAGGTGTGTCTGTGCTGCCCATCGGAGAAATTTGGCAGCAGTGTGTATTTGGCCCGCACATGGTCTGCCATGAGGCTAACCAGCATTGCATGGGCAAACCATCCTCAGTTCTTTCTCTACCGCAGAGTCTATGGTGAGAACTCCGAAGTAGAGGGGAGGAGGGTGGAGCACCCAGAGGGACACACATCTCGAAGAATCATCATTACTGCTCAAGGTGGGTAACAACTTTGAGTAGTGTCCCTATGGGGGCTCCACTGGGTCAGATCAAGCCCCAGAAACTTCCCCTGGCTGCAAAAAGCTCTGCACCATGGGGGGAGGGATGTTCCAAGTGTGTGTGTGGGGGGGGAGTTAGGCTCAGCACTGGGGTTTACGTGCGGGGGTGGGGTCTGGATGCATGGGAGTTGGACGGACAGGGGGTGCAGCTCCCTGTACAGTGACCTCCTCCCCATACCCGCACATCTGGAACGCCCCCCCCCCGAGCCCTCTCCATATCAGGAGCCCCCTGCATCCAGAACCCCCCCACACCAAACCCCCTAAACCCACACCCCGCCAAGTCTCACCTCCTACATCAGGAGTCCCCCATACCCAGACTCCCACCCCCACTGAGCCCCAACCTACTGCACCCTGACCTCCACCACACCCCCGTGTCCCCCCTCACCACTGAGCCCTAACCACCTTCACCTGGACTCCCCTGTAGAGTCCCATTCCCCCTGCATCCAGAACCCTGCACCACACCCCTGTGCATCCAGATTCCCCCCTGCATCCAGACCCCACACCGAGCTGTCCACACCCAGATTGCACCACACAGAACCCCAGTACTCTTGAGGGAATTCTGCACCAAAAAAAAACAAAATTCTGCAAAGTTCTGCATATTTTAATTGTCAAAATAACAAACACAATAACAATGTAATCACATCATTTTCAATTATTTTGGTAATTTATTTCAAAATACTTGTCAGCAAATAATTGAAAATGGTGTGATTATATTGTATTATTTTGACAAATAAAATTTGCAGAATTTTAAAATATTGTGCGCAGAATATTTAATTTTTTGGTGCAGAACTCCCTCAGGAGTAGCAAATGTATGTGCAGATGCCCATGTATCTGCTCTGCAGATTTCTGATCTAGGGATAAGAAGGTGACAGACAAGGGAACCAATCATGCGTGTGGATTGTAGATGGGAGTGCTAAACTCTGAATTTGATAACAGAGTTGGATACAGTTCAAGACCCATTTAGAGAGTCTTTGAGTTGAAATTGCTGAACCTTTTGATCTATCTGCAATGAAGAGGAAGAGTATCAAAGATTTTCTGAAAGCTCTTGTGCTGTCCAAATAAAAGGCCAAGCATTGAGTGTATGGAGATGGCTTCCCTATTATCCTGGTGAGGCTTGGAATAAAAGGTTGGAAGGTGAATGAGTTGGTTCACGGGAAATTTGGATGTCACTTTGGGAGTGAACTTCGGATGCGGCTAAGTGTGTCTTTGTCAGGGAAGAACACTGTGATGGGGGGGATGCACCATCAGGGCTATCTCCCCTATCCTTCTTGCTGAGGTAATGGCGATCAGGAATGCCGTCTTCATGGAGAGGTGAGTTAAAGAACAAGTGGCCACGGGTTCAAAGGGAGATCTAGTCAGTCCTTTTAACACTAGATTGAGATCCCGTTGTGGGGTAGAAAGCCTAGGTTGGGGAACGAGGTTTGCAATGCTCTTAAGAAACCTCTTTGTAGTTGAGCAGGAAAAAACTGAGTACCCTTACACCTGCTGGTGGAAAGTCGTTATTGCTGCTGAGTGTACTTTCAGTGAGCTAATAATCCCAATTTCTTGAGATTCAGCAAATAGTCTAGGACGACAGGTACAGTGGCTGTATCTGGGGTGACTTTTTTGGAATGGCACCACATCTGGAATCGAGTCCAGTTCTGGTGCCCTCAATTCAAGAAGGATGATGATAATTTGGAGAGGGTTCAGAGAAGAGCCAAGAAAAAGATTAAAGGATTAGAAAACATGCCCTATAGTGATAGACTCAAGGACCTCCATCTATTTAGCTAAACAAAGAGAAGGTTGAAGGGTCACTTGGATTGCAATCTGTAAGTACCTACATGGGGAACAAATATTTAATAATGGGCTCTTCTGTACAGCAGAGAAAGGTATAACATGATCCAGTGGCCAGAAGTTGAAGCTAGACAAATTCAGACTGGAAATAAGGCCTAAGATTTCAACAGGGAGGGTATTTAACCAATGGAACAATTTAGTAAGGGGTGGGGTGGATTCTTCATCACTGGCAATTTTAAAATCAAGAATGGATTGAGGGCCCAAAGGTTTCCATTTGGAGAACATGGACTTCTTCCTTGGCAGTTCATATGAGCATTGAAATGAATATTGTGATGAGTGGGGCCTGAACGAAGGCTGAGGACTATACTTTCTTTTCTGCCCAGCTGTGTAGATTCTGAGTGATCCAAGAGTAGCCCTGGAATCTTGAAGTGTGGAGGGAAGCATCCATCTTTTCCACAAAGTGAGCCTGGCTAGCTCAGTTGGCAGAGCATCAGACTTTTAATCTGAGGGTCCAGGGTTCAAGTCCCTGGTCAAGTGATAAACTTCTTTGGGGGAGGGATAGTTCAGTGGTTTGAGCATTGGCCTGCTAAACCCAGGGTTGTGAGTTCAATCCTTGAGGGGGCCATTTAGGGATTGATCCTGCTTTGAGCAGGGGGTTGGACTAGATGATCTCCTGAGGCCCCTTCCAACCCTAATAATCTGTGAATCTGTGAAAGAGCTTTGTTGAGCTTCCCTTCAAAAGGGAAGATCCTCCATGGTTGTTTGCACTTCTTTGGAGAAACCGGACACGTGCAGTCAAGCAGCTCATCTAATCACAATGACCCTGGAGATGGAACGTGTCACTGGGTCAGCTGCACTGAGTGCAGACTCGAGTGATGTCTTTGCCACTAGTTGGCTTTCGTTAATGATGGCTTTGAATTGGTCCTTGTGAGATTCTGGGAGCTGCTCAATGAAGGAATTGAGTTTTGAGAAGTTGATGTAATCATATTTTGCTGTTAAGCTTGATAGTTTGTGATGTGGAACTGTACAGTAGCTGAGGAATATATTTTTCTCCCAACAAGATTGAAGTACTACCAGTCCCAGTTATAGGGGGTGGATTTCAGTTGACGCTGACAGCCCCTTGAGTTCACCATGTCCACAATGATTGAATTGGGGACTGGGTGGGAGAAGAGAAATTCTGTCTTTCACCAGCATGTCATATTTTTTAATCGTGCCACTTGCGTGCTGGTAGGACCGATGCTGGGGTCTGCCATATGAGTTTGGCAGAGCCCAAGAGGTCCTCATTAATAGGGAGTGCTACTTTGGATGATGCAAAAGCCTGTGGAATGTCCAACAGTTTATGGTGTGGCTCGGTCACCTCTTGTATTGGCAGTTGTGATGCACCTGCTACCCACTGAGCTAGCTCTTGGAAAAGCTTAAAGTCGTCTGCCGATGACAGAGGAGGGGACATCACTCTTTCGTCTGATGATGAAGATGAGAAGCTAGACTGGTGGGGGTGAGGGGACATCTCCTCCTCGACTTCAGCCTCTTGTTCTTCTCCTGTTTAGGGGGCTTGGATGCCCTCGATGCAGTGGCCAAAAGAGGGTGTCTCATGGACTCCTGATAGACACTGTGTCTTCCATGGCTCTGGCTCAGCCTATGTGCCTGCCAAGGGTCCCAGTAAGGCCACTGAGAGGGTGGGAAGGGCCCCCAAGGCTGGTACCATGGCTGCTCATACCAAGGGGGCTGGGGGCCAGAGGGGTGGATGGTTGAGGTCTATACTGCAAATAGGTACGTAGGGTGGATAAGAGAAGTGGTGGGAGACTACGTCCTCTTGCTCACTCTCTGACTCAGCACTCAAAAATGAGGGTGTAGGGCATGACATCACCAGCTAGTCTGGAGCTCTGGGTGGAGTCAGTACTAGGGCTCTGGTACCAAGTAGAGGTGAGTCTGGTGTGTCAGACACCAAAAGCTCTGTCGTGTACCGGAAGTCTGGTGGTGCCGCAGCAGTCGGTACCAGTAGCATTTGCAGTGCTGAGAGCTGGTGATGCTGTCTTGATCGAGCGGTCTGACGTTACCGACATCGATGCCTGCACCCATTTGTTCCCATAATACAGGTCTGAAAAAACTATTCAGGATGTGATCAGCAGCTGACTACATGAAAGGAATTCTAGCCACCACAGATTATCTGCAATAATTGTTAAGAGTTACTTTAAACCTGTCTAAACTGATTAAATCATTAGCCTGCTCTGAAAATCTCAACCTTTAAGATGATAGATAGATACAAGATCATTTCCACATCTCACTCTTAAAGAAGCCTGAATTATTCTATCCTTGGTTGCAACTGAAGCCACTCACTCTGCAAACAGTGCAAAGTAAATTAAAATAGCCTGTCTAACAAGAGACCATTTCTTCAGTGTGATCAAAGTTATGCTGATAGGTTTGAATGGAAAATTTATTACCTGATAATTTCCTTTCTGCAGCCCACTGTTTCCTGTAATTCTGATACATCTGGAAACTAGTGAGCAGTGAAACCGAAGTAGGGAGGAATACAGAAACAGGGAAGAAAACGCCGGAATGAGACACAAAGGAAATCCCTCTAGAAATGCTCCTCAAAAGGCAATACTATTACTGGGCCACCACCTGCAGCACCTTCCTGCTCGAGGAAGCCTGCATGGAAGAGGGAAAATCCATCTTATAACACCATGTGATAAAGGTGTTAGCCGATGTCCATGTGGTCACTCTGCACAACTCAGCAGTGGAAGCATTTGCTCGCTCAGACCATGAGGTTACTATAGATCTTGTGGTGTGCGCTTTGATTCTTTCTGGAACAGGGCTGCCTGAAGGTCTCCACTGTACAAAGTCTGACCTAACTAGCAAAACTTCAAAAAACTGAAAAAGCAAGTCTTCCACCGCTGCGGTAATTTTGGGCATGTCTTCACTAGCAAAATTAAAGCGCTGGCTGCGGCAGTGCTTTAACATGGCTGTGTAGATAACACCTCCACAAGGGGAATAGCTACCAGCGCTGTGTGCGCAGCTACCAAAACTGACGCACTGTTTACACTGGCACTTTACAGTGCTGAAACTTGCAGTGCTCAGGGGGGTGTTTTTTCACACCCCGATTGAGAAAGTTGCAGCTTTGTAAAGTCCCAGTGTAGACAAGCCCTTAGCTTCTCTCTCCATGCAGTTACCCTCTTCATGCCCCATCACAGGCATCTGTTCTATTCCAGAATACATGCTTAACCAAATCAAAATAGACTATTCCCCAGACCAGCAGACTGACTTGTATTCCATGCAATGTCATAGTTATTAAAATGGTGCTGATTCTAGACAGACATAGCTGTTGTGCAAAACATCCAAGATGCCTTTGTTAAAAAACAGTTAGATGTATGTATTTATATAGGTTTTATGGTGTTTTATATAAAAACAAAGTTAAAGAAAAACAGCCAGATGTCAACGCCAGTGTATACTTTTAGTATCTGAGTTGTTGCTCTGTATTTGTTCTTTAACTATCTGCTGCTGAAGTGTTATGAGAAAATACGTTCCATTGCAAAACTTCCTTCATAGCTCTTAACTATATCAATGAATTGGTAGATGTGGCATTTGCCATAACAAATACACCGAGCAGCCATACAAATCCAAAGACTTAAAATAGACACAGCATAATAGTTCCTGAGGCTAGGTCTACACTGGAGGGGTGGGAGTGGGGGGCGACCTAAGATACGCAACTTCAGCTGAAGTCAGAGTATCTTAGGTCGATCTACCTGGCTGTGAGGAGAGTCGACCACTGCTGCTCCCCTGTCGACTCCGCTTCTGCCTCTCGCCGCGGTGGAGTTCCGGAGTTGACAGCAGAGCGATCGGGGATTGATTTTATCACGTCTACACTAGACGCGATAAATCGAACCCCAATAGATCAATCACTACCCGCCAATCCGGCAGGTAGTGTAGACGTATCCTAAGTGTTTCCCTGAAACACTCAAAAAGCCCACAATGAAGGTTGGTGTCGGTTGGGGGGGGGGGGTTACTTACTATTGTTATGGGTAACACCTTCAATGACAGTAACTAGAAGACGTCAACTGAAAAAGGTGATTTTTCCTAATTATTTTGCATATATAGTCAATTTCACTTTTGCATATATAGTCAATTTCACTTTTACTTCTGTATTCTCAGTGCCTTCGGTTTCATAAAGAGGAAATAGAATAATTTAAAAAATGGGACTGTAAGTCCAAAAAATTGTCAGGGGAACTCAAGTAGGAGTGTTTTACATGAATATACTTTTAACTTATATTTAAAACGAACAATATTTCATGTTGATGCCCCAGCAAAGATACTCAGTTATGAGTTGAGTATACAGTTATGGTTGAGTTGTTACGCTAAAATTGAGTACATTAAGAATAGGTTTATTATAACATTAAAGTTGAAAAAATGATACTGGTAAAAAGTTAAGTTATCAGATAAGGGTCAAACCCCAACTCTAATTCTACCCTCCTCATTCTCAGTAACCCTCCACATACAAGCCAGAAATCCCCCATTAACACCCATACTTCTGAATATGATTTCACTGACACAGATTGCCTAGTTTTCTTAAGCTGTTTCTTGTGCATCTTCCAAAACATACACTTGAAACATGAAGGGTAGGGAGGGGGAAGAGAAGGCACCTTGAGTTCTGAAAACAAGCAAAAGCCCAAGTGAATGTGTGGAATTTGCTAGTCTATTTAGATCTTGAGTAAAATTTCCTGAAGTGCCTGTGACTGAAGCACTTAGGAGCTTAAAATCGATTTTGAAAATGTAATTTAGGTTTTTTACTTCCATTGACTTTCAATGAGATTTATGTTCTTAAGTTCCTAAGTAGTTTTTGAAAATGAGGTTTAGGCTTCTAAATCACCTAGGAGTTTTTTGAAAACATTACCCTTCATTAAATGTAATTTTTATAAAAAAAGAAACATTTACCCTTCAGTAAAAGATACAGAGAAAAAAAAATCAGCAGATACCCACTACCTTTGAGCAGTCTGAATTCCAGGCCCAAGGAAAAAATTATGAATTATTTGATAATTAGAGGTCTTTTCAAAACAGTAGAACCAAAATTATGTCAAACTCTGAGCAAAATGGCCCTTGTACACTCATATTTTCAACAGCCTTGCATTACATTGGGATTAAATACATACCATGAAATAACTAATATCTAATATTCAAGAAAAAACACATTATCTAGGATCGCTGCATTTCCCCTCCCTACTAAATGCTTGATGACAGACATCTCCCTCCCCACCACCACATACTGTTTGTGAATGAAAACATGATAATAGGAGAAAAAATAATGACTCAAAATATAAAAATGAAAACTTGTCAGGACATGTCTTTTGTACCAAGAATAGACTTTGAGAAAGTAGAGTTGACTAATCTTCAGTTCCTCACTGGACCGACAGATACTCTCTCAATTTTTTTTAAATCCATCTGACCTCATTTCTACTGGCTGAGCAAAAAAAACTCCAGCATAAGTAAGGGCTACAAATGACCAAGACTTTTAATTTCTAATATGTCACTGTGAATTCCTGTTAGGGAAACATTCAGATTTCTTTATTTTTTCTCGTTCTTAAAACTCAGTTTGTGTGTACGGTGTTTCTACTACCTCTCACATTTATTATACACTAAAACATTTCCCTTGTGGTCACTGGCAACTTATTCACTTGATTTCTGTAATGACTGGTACAAGCAGATACACCAACATATCCTTCATTCTATCTCTGGATAGCTGTATTCAGAAGTTTTCTTTGTTGCTGAATGTTGTTACTGAGATATATGAATCCCCCCCTCCCCCACCCACAGATGCAAATGACAGTTTTCCCAACACATACATACTCATGACTATTAAACTGGAGACAAAAATGCACTTGTTCTCTCTCCAAACACCTTCTGATACCATCCTTGTAACGTAAACAATCACTGGGAAAAAAGAGAAATAATCAAACCAGTTCCAACCTAGCTTCCAGACTTATAACAATATAGCGTCTATGCTTGCATATCAGCATTTCTGTTTCTATCTAAGTTTTAATACTGCCTTGACGCTGGGTTCATTGCAGTCACAGTTTTTTTCCCCGTCTTCAGCTTTGTCTGCGTATGCCAAAGGACTGAAGTCGACAGGAAACCTGCCTTGGAAGCACTTGGAAAGCAAGCTTCTCGTGTGTACCACGGTCACTTAAGAAGTTACTAGTCTTAAGAAGCAGCAGCAAGGACAACAGAGAGGCGAGCACAATGCATTTGTTTTCTTCTACAAATGCAATAAGCCATGTAGCTTGGATCACCAGAATTCAAATGTGGGCTGATATAGGCAGACAGACAATGGCATCTCGCGATAGCAGTGCCTCATGATATATACCCCCATTAACAGTCTTTCTGTATTTGCTCACTAGCACCCCTGCTTTCATGCTGGACTGTATTCATGCCGAGAAGTACAGAAAGATGTTGGCCCATGTGCAGTGCGGAAAGAAGTGCTTCCAAGTCAGCTGTAATTGCCTGCTGGGACACACTCCTACAGGGGGAGCAGCACAGCAGGAGATGACAGGTAAAGAGAAATGGGGATTGGGAGCCAACAGAGGAAAAAACCAGCAGGGAACAGAGACAGGTAAGGTGCATAATGGTACGTCCATACTACCCACCCGGGTCGGCGGGTAGCGATCGACTTCTCGGAGTTCGATATATCGCGTCTCATCTAGACGCGATATATCAAACTCCGAACGCGCTCCCGTCGACTCCGGAACTCCACCACCACGAACAGCGGTGGCGGAGTCAACGGGGGAGCCGCGGACTTCGATCCCGCGGCGTGAGGACGGGTGAGTAGTTCGAACTAAGGTCGTTCGAGTTCAGCTACTTGCGTACCTTAGTTCGAAACACCCCCCACACACACCCAGTGTAGACCAGGCCCGAGTGAGGGACAGAAAGAAAAGGAGGAAGCAAGGAAAAAAGAGAGAGGGAAAAATATGAGTAGAAAGACTGGAAAGTAGAGAAGGGAAGAGAAAGATTGAAAGGAGCCAAAGTTTCACTGTGATCAAAAGGACTAATGTGATCTTTGGATGTATAAACAGGGGAATATCAAGTAGGGAGGTTACATTACCAGGGTATTTGGTACTGGTGCAACCGGTACTAGAATAGTATATCCAGTTTTGGTGACCAGAATTCAAGAAGGATGTTGATAAATTGGAGAGTTTTCAGAGAAGAGCCACAAAAATGTTTAAAGGATGCCTTATAGTGAGAGACTCAAGGAGCTCAATCTATTTAACCTATCAAAGAGAAGGAAAAGAGGTAATTGATCACAGTCTGTGAGAAGATATGATTGAGGGCTCCTCAATCTAGCAAACAAATTCAAACTAGAAATCAAGACTAGCAATCTGGCACAATTTTTTAAGAGAGAAACTTTACCTGGATGCCAGCTATACGGGGATCAGATGTGGAGGTACTGTGATCTATGCAAAAGAAATAAGATACCAAGACACACACAATGTCAATAGTCAAAAGGTGCAAACTGCATGAAACATCCGTATGTCATATTGATTCCTTCAAGCTTTGGCAATTGACACATTAGAACAGCAATGTGATGATGATTTCATATACATCTCTACCTTGATATAACGCTGTCCTTGGGAGCCAAAAAATCTTACTGCGTTATAGGTGAAACCGTGTTATATTGAACTTGCTTTGATCCACTGGAGTGCGCAGCCCCGCCCTCCCGGAGCACTGCTTTACTGTGTTATATCCAAATTTGTGTTATATCAGGTGGCATTATATCAAGGTAGCGGTGTAGTTATAACCAAATCTTTAAGTGTGCCTTACTTCTGCATAAAGATGAAACTTTAGACATTAATATAAAGTTTCACTTTTATGCCTCACAGCTTACTTCTGCATCCAATTTTCATTTTAGACCAAACTATACAGTGGAAATACCTTTAAGAGATAGCATTATATATTCACACCATTTTTTAAAAAGTCATGAGGAAAACTCAAAAACTTTGAGGTAAAATAAATATTCTAAAGTTTAGGCAATTAAATCACATTTAAACCATTCTTATTCTCCCATTTTAGTATTCTGTTCCCTCCACACAACTCCTCCTACTCAGAGAGACAAATATGCCCAAGATACACGGGTCCTCAGTCATTTTCTTTCCTTCCCCTCTCCTCTCCAGTCCCTGTTTTCCCTCTAAAATTTAGGAACTGCCATACTGGACCAGGGCAGTGGTCCATCCTAATCCACACTACTGTCTCAGATAGTAGCCAGTAACAGAAGAAGGTGCAGAAAATCCCCATAATCTACAAGTACGCTGGAATACCTCAGTGACAGAGGATATTTCTTGCCAAACACTAGGCAGTTAGTAGCTTGCTCCTGCCCTGAAGCACGAGGGCTTATTACACCTCTTATAAATGTTTATTCATCCTTTGTAACTGTGGATGTTTTAATCTTCCGTGTAAGTATCCAATCCTTTTTTGAGCACTTGTAAGCCTTTAGCCTCTGAAATAGCACACAGTAATGAGTTCCACAGGTTAATCAGGAAGTGCATCACTTAGGATATGTCTACACTGAAACAAAACAAAATACCAGTGGCAACGAGTCTCAGAGCCCAAGTCAACTGACTCGGGCTCATGCTACAGGACTAAAAATAGCTGTATAGACATTCATGCTCAGGCTCTGAAACCCTGTGAGGGGAGTGATGCTATATGTTGCATTGCCTAGGACAGTATGAGAGACAGCCAGTTCAAGTGTTTGCTTCTCTACACTCGTTATTGCTGTGTCTGTCAGCTGTCTCCACCTGTTCATGCCACCACTGGCTGGTAGCATGGCTGAAACTGGCCGTCAATGGCTCCAACCACATTTAGAAGAGAGCAGTAAATAGATGGTGATGGATAATTACATGGATAATGATAATTAAATACTGAGGAATTTGATATGCAGCATCCCTCCAAACCCATCTCTCACGTTGTCCAACAAATACAGGAGGCCATTCAACAAAATCACATAAACAGCAAAGGTAAAATACCATCATCACTACACTGATGACACACAAGTATATCAGTCACCTTGTGGGTCCTGCTCGATCCATTTTGAGCATGAAAAATATCCCCAGATGGATTAATTTGAGATGAGTTGTCTTAACCCTCAAGGATGTTTGCTGATCGGCAGGGTTTTTCACATCAGAGGGCTTCTCTTTCTTTTGGGGTCTACTTTGAGGAGATTAATTCAGAGAAATGATGGCAACCATGGTTAAGAATCTCAGTATCTCTCAAACACCCTTTGGATGTACAGTATTGAACCTAGTCAGAGACTTGTGCATTGGCTTGTATGCTTATTTATTACCTCATTAGGACCTTGCAATACACACCCTCATGACCAAGGTGTTTATTTATGGAGTTTAGGTGCCTATAAGCAGAACAATATACTTTGACCAACATAGTAAATACTGATCAAGGAGACAGAGGGATGAGGGAGGGCAAAGCGTGTGCAGGGAGAAGAGGAGGTATATTCCTCCAGGAACTAAATATATATAAACACATACCCACTTGCCTCTGGGTGCCTTCCAAAAATAAAAATACCTGCTCTTCAGAGGCAACGTTGTGAGCAAGGGTTAAGTGTCAGCTTGAGCAGGGCTGGTTGCTAGAAGTATGTTGTCATAAACAGATAGTTAAGGGTTAATGTCTCTTTTACCTGTAAAGGGTTAAGAAGCTCAGTAAACCTGGCTGATACCTGACCAGAGGACCAATAAGGGGACAAGATACTTTCAAATCTTTGTGGAGGGAAGTCTTTGTTTTGTGTTATTGTTTGGGGTTTGTTTTCTTTTTTTTTATTCAGCTCTCGGGAGGGGCTTGAGAGGGACAGACATCCCATCCAGGCTCTCCAAAATCTCTCTGAATCAGTCTCATGTTTTCATTTTCCCAGCCAGGAAAGCATGTAGTCTTTTGTTTGTTTCTCAGCTGTAAAATGTTTCTTTTGCTGGTAAGGATTTTTTACCTCTGTTTGCTGTAAATTTCTTTGAACTGAGGCTAGGGGGGATTTCTCTGGCATATCATAATTTAAATACCTGTAAACATTTTTCCATCCTGATTTTTACAGAAATATTTTTCTACCTTTTCTTTTTCTTTAATTAAAAGCTTTCTTTTTAAGGCAACCTGATTGATTTTTCTTTGTTTTCAATAAGCACAGGAAATTGGGTATGGACGCATCACCAGGGATTGGTGAGGGGGGAAAGATAGGAGGGGGGAATGGTTAATTTCTCCTTGTGTTAAGATCTAAGGAATTTGGGTCTGTGTTCCCGAGGGAAGGTTTTGGGGGGACAGGGAGTGTACCAAACACTATATTTTGGTTGGTGGCAGCGCTATCAGATCTAAGCTAGAGACTTGTGCATTGGCTTGTATGCTTATTTATTACCTCATTAGGACCTTGCAATACACACCCTCATGACCAAGGTGTTTATTTATGGAGTTTAGGTGCCTATAAGCAGAACAATATACTTTGACCAACATAGTAAATACTGATCAAGGAGACAGAGGGATGAGGGAGGGCAAAGCGTGTGCAGGGAGAAGAGGAGGTATATTCCTCCAGGAACTAAATATATATAAACACATACCCACTTGCCTCTGGGTGCCTTCCAAAAATAAAAATACCTGCTCTTCAGAGGCAACGTTGTGAGCAAGGGTTAAGTGTCAGCTTGAGCAGGGCTGGTTGCTAGAAGTATGTTGTCATAAACAGATAGTTAAGGGTTAATGTCTCTTTTACCTGTAAAGGGTTAAGAAGCTCAGTAAACCTGGCTGATACCTGACCAGAGGACCAATAAGGGGACAAGATACTTTCAAATCTTTGTGGAGGGAAGTCTTTGTTTTGTGTTCTTTGTTTGGGGTTTGTTCGCTCTCGGGACATGAGAGGGACCAGACATCCATCCAGGCTCTCCAAATCTCTCTGAATCAGTCTCATGTTTTAATTTTCCCAGCCAGGAAAGCATGTAGTCTTATGTTTGTTTTCTCAGCCTGTAAATGTTTCTTTTGCTGGAAAAAAAAAAAAAAAAAAAAAAAAAAAAAAAAAACAACAAAAAAAAAAAAAAAAAAAAAAAAAAAAAAAAAAAAAAAAAAAAAAAAAAAAACAAAAAACAAAAAAAAAAAAAAAAAAAAAAAAAAAAAAAAAAAAAAAAAAAACAAAAAAAAAAAAAAAAAAAAAAAAAAAAACAAAAAAAAAAAAAATGGATTTTTTACCTCTGTTTGCTGTAACTTTGAACCTGAGGCTAGGGGGGATTTCTCTGGCTATATAATTTAAATACCCTGTAAACATTTTTCCATCCTGATTTTACAGAAATAATTTTTACCTTTTCTTTTTCTTTAATTAAAAGCTTTCTTTTTAAGAACCTGATTGATTTTTCTTTGTTTTAAGATCCAGGAAATTGGGTCTGGACTCACCAGGGATTGGTGGGGGGGAAAAGGAGGGGGGAATGGTTAATTTCTCCTTGTGTTAAGATCTAAGGAATTTGGGTCTGTGTTCCCCAGGGAAGGTTTTGGGGGGACAGGGAGTGTACCAAACACTATATTTTGGTTGGTGGCAGCGCTATCAGATCTAAGCTAGAAATTAAGCTTAGAAGGGTACATGCAGGTCCCCACATTTGGATGCTAAAGTTCAAAGTGGGGGAGGAAACCCTTGACATATGTATATGGCGAGGATACAGATATATACGCATACATATAAACAGTGATTCTTTTCCGATTTAATTGTAACTTTGGGGGGCATTCTAAGTGTCTATTCACTTCTAAACTTTGTCACCAACACTCTCTTTCCTTCGGTCATACATTTTGACACACTGGAAGATAGGAGAAAAGGTATATATGCTGTTCCTCATTTTATCCTTCTCTGTTTTTTCTTCCATTGTGTTCTCTCCCTCCTTTTAGTTTCTACCTTCTCTTCACTCTCGCTTGTGCTTTTTGGGGTCCACCCAGACTAGTAAGAGACTTGGTCACCACCTGCCCTGTAACTTTGGGGGCCTTTGTGACGTGTAGCTGTGATTCGATTCCCTGATACCAGTAGCCTGTCCATAAGGCCACGCATAAGGACTCATCTTCCTACTCACCAGCCTAGATACTCTCTGCAGTGTGATCCCAACACCTTTTCCAGCCCCAGATCTCCCCAAATACGTCCTCCCAGAGTTCTTATTTACCAGACACTTGGCCCATTCCCCTCTGACTCATCATCCCCAAAAGACTGAAACTGGGTCTCCCCCAGTTATCAGCTTACTTTAGCACACACACTTCATGCAGTTTGTGCTCAGGATAAAAATAAAAAGGTTCCTTGAATAGAAAAACCATCCATTCAAAGAGGAATTATTGTCTTTTCCTGGGCTGGACAACAGATAGTTACTTGAAGCCTGTTTCATGTAAACAACTGGTTTGGGAGGTGCCCTTCTCTGACTGCTCATCATCCTCCTATGAGATGGAGCTGAAGATACACCACAGATTAGGAGAACAGTTTTCTATGTACACAAATACATAAATTCATAAATATAGCTGGCATATATATCTCATAGTGATTACTAAATTTAGAACATTACAAGCTTTCACAGGAGACCTTACTCAATATATATTTAGAGCAAAATAGCATAGTATGCAGTCAATTGGTCTAACTGTTTATTTTGGGGCGTTAACTATTCTGTTCTCTCCTTGGGATGTCTGGACACCAAACAACTCTCTCCTTCCTTCTTCTCTGCAACAGTCTCTACTCTCCCCAAGACGAATACACACACACAGCACTTTCCACTCCATAGATTGAGCATTTTCCCGTCCCTTTTATCCTTACATAGGATACCACAGGGTTAGGGAAAAGCAGTTTACTTGACCAACACAAGCAGGAATCTTGAAGTCAATAGGGCTTAAGCATTTAGCTGACCCTAAATTGCTGGGAGCATGGAAGCACAGGGAATGAGAGAGCAAACTTAGTCCTTAGTTATGTAGGTATATGATTGAGTAACATTTTCCCCTATTTATAGTTTGAGATTTTTGTTTATCTAGTCATATAACATTTATTATGAAATTATTGTACAGCATCCCACCTCCTTTCTAGAGAATGCCTTTTTAAAAGTTACTAGGAAATGGTGAGCAGCAAAAACAAAACAAAAAACCCCACCACATGTATCCATTCATCAATTCCTTCCTCTTTACCAGCATCCTGGATGTATGCTTTTTGTGGCTGCAGAATCATACTAGAACATAAGAACAGCCATATTGGGTCAGACCAAAGGTCCATCTAGTCCAGTATCCTGTCTTCTGACAGTGGCCAATGCCAGGGGCCCGAGAGGGAATGAACAGAACAGGGAATCATCAAGTGATCTATCCTCTGTCACCCATTCCCAGCTTCTGGCCAACAGAGGCTAGGGACACCATCCCTGCTTACTATAACACAATACTTAGTCGTTTTTTTCAATAAATGGACACACACTACAGAAGGGTGGTCAGCCTGCATTACAACACTCATTTTAAGAGTTGTGTCGAAAATGCACACTTCAGAGAATCTGCTTTGGGAATTATAGTTATTGTACATTAAGGGCCCAATGTTGTAAACACTTATGCATATGCTTAAACACAAGCGGTCCCACTGACTTCAACATGCATATATTTATTGTCACACTGACAATTGACGTATCAATTTAAATGTGATCTTAAAAAAATTATAGCATATTTTTGTGGGAACCAAGTCACAAAGCACAGTTCATGCATCATACTATTAATATATACATTTTATTATGGGCATTGGTTTGGACAAAATTTTTGTAAAGCACTTTTCAATGATATATAATCATATAAATACATAAACTTTCAGGAGTCAATTGGAGTTTTGGAAGCGTGTGTTCAATCCTGAGAAGTTCTAAGACAAAAGGTAGTTTTAAAATAGTTGTACCTTAAAGCCTTACACATTTGAACCAATACTTAGTCTCTACAGCCTTAATTACAAAACAAACAAACATCACACTAATGACCTTAAAATTGGCTCTGCCCACTCTCAGTTACTCAGGGCACGTCTATACTGCAATAAAAGACCCACGGCTATCCTGGGTCACCTGACTTGGGCTCCTGGGGATCTGGCTGAGGGGCTAAAAATTGCAGTGTAGTCATTCGGACTAGGGCAGAGCCTGGACTTAGAAACCCTGTGAGGGGGGTGAGTTTCAGAGCCCAGACTCCAGCCCAAATGCCTCCACTGCAATTTTTAGCCCCACAGACTGAGCCCCGCAAGCCCGAGTCAATTGACATGGGCTCGGAGATTCACTGCTGCAGATTTTTTATTGCAATGTAGACATACTCTTGGTATGGTGAAGACTGGACTTGCTGCACTCCCAACATTTTCAGAATGGATAGAGAAGGAAGCTGTTTGCCCGTTCACAAAGAATATATTTGTCACTTTTGGGATATTTCGCATTTAAGCCAGTGAATCAAACTGATGAACAACTTGAGTGGGAGAGTTAAACCTCACAGAAGGCTAACAGAACTCAGCAACAGGAAAGACTAGACGACTGGATTCCGAGAGAACTCGGAAACCCCGGAGTGGTCAGAAGGTTCACAGGTACACCTCTTACCATCCCCACAAACTCTCACAAAATAAGATTTATATTTTTATCTGAAAAGCCAGTTTATGGTTTTCAAAAGCCAGACTCTAACATGGCAAATCCTATGTTCCAGACTAATCAGAACTGCTCTTATAGTTTGCATTAAAATCCAAATATTAGGTTGTTGGAGGCACAAGATATGTACAACTTGAAGGGTGGAGGGGAAGGTTGTGCCTGACTATGGCTTTTACTCTCTTCTCTAAGGCCACCAAGTCTTTTCCCAAAGGCTATGTCCATAGCTCAATCATGATAATTTTATGCACTCTTACTAAGTAGCACTTACTTTTGATAATACAGGACTTGATAAAGTGCTCTATTTTAGATCTCAAAAGGAGAGTAATCCAAGGACCTGTTTCAATCAAAGTATGAAGTCTCCTTTAAATTACTGTTTTCACAGAATGTGTGGCTGTCTTTTACATTAACTTTTTATTATCTTTAGATTGGCTGGTATGGATTTATGAGATACTTCTCTGTCAATCAAATGGGTCAAACAACTGCATTCCGGCTAATCTACAGGAAACACAACTTCACGCAAAAAGAAGTGCTACTGTTTCAGTTTCCTTATTTTCACAAAAGCTATTTCATTAAGATGGTCACACAATTCATTCGGTAATCAATATTTCATTAAATAAGTATATTCACCTTTTTTAAGAACAAACGCTAGTGTTCACTGACCCCAAATTTATTCAGGACAGGGAAGCTTCCAAGCACCATCAGGGAGCACTAGTTAGTACCAACCTACATTACACTGAACACTTAAGGTGGAGGCAAACTGAGAAGAGCCATCGCAGACTACATCCAGGAATCAGAAACTTAATTACAACATGCTGGGATACATCCAAAAATAACCCATCTCAGCAGAAATCAGGCTTGATCAGACCATGAATCATTCAGGTGATACATTCAGTGACATATCATCAGACCACCACTGTTCTGAAAATTTGCTACCAGTGATCCCCAGTGCTGGTTCCATCAGGCATTCATGACTGGGGCCCACTGTGCTACTGCTACTACCAACCTATTTTAATCTGGGTGCTCTCCGTCCTACAAAAAGTTTTCAATTGTTCCAAACATCCCAAATTCTACTGGGGGTCAGAGCTCACCTAACTAAATGGAATGAAGGCAGGTACTGGCCTGTACAATCAAAGTCTTACTTAAGTAAACTGCTAGAGCTGCCTAAACATTTGGGAACCACCACTTACAACTTAACATTACATTGTGCAATGCCAACATTTGAACAAGATGATTCTCAATCCTCTGTCTCCACATATGTCACATACATAATTTACAATTATCAGAGGGGTAGCCATGTTAGTCTGGATCTGTAAAAGCAGCAAAGAGTCCTGTGGCACCTTATAGACTAACAGACATATTGGAGCATGACCTTTCGTGGGTGAATACCCACTTCGTTGGATGCATAATTTACAATGTAGCTTATGATTCCTTGGAAAACCAACATGTCCTCATTACACTAAAGGGACAGCAACAATATTCCAGTTGCTTGGGAACTTCAACCAACAGCTTTCCTTCAGGGAACACACTATAAGGATTTCAACAGTTTCAGCAGGGGAGGAATGACAATTATGAAACAACCTGCTGGACAAAGTACAGAGAGAGAATGGTGGTTTGGCAAAAAGCTAAATCTCCTATTATAGGCCAGCAGCAAGGGCTGGATAGCAATAAGTGAAAGGACTGGAGATTCCTTGGAAGAGACATGAGAAGGGGAAGAGGGAAAAGACAGACAACAAGGTCCAAGCTAGGAGAGGTCAGGTGCAAGAACTCAAACTAAGGCCTTGCCTACACTATAAATTCTTGCTGGTATGGCTATACTGGCAGAGCCCCTGGTGTAGGTGCAATTTATGCCAACAGAAGGAGTTTTTTCTGTTGGCACAGTAACACGAGTTCCCTAAACAACATTTGCTATGCTGACATAAGCACTCTTCTGCCAGCATAGCTGTGTCTATAGTGGGGGGTTTACCAACATAACTATTGTTGTCAGTAGCTACCGGTGTGGTGCTCTGCCCTTGTTCAATGATGATACCAGTCGACTGCGTGTGTTTCCTCTGTGTGCTGCCCCAGTTCTGCGCAGATAACTGACACAGCAGACCCCGAGAGAACCCCAAAGATCACAGACTCTGGTAAGGTACGAAGGAACCCAAGCCAGGTTTATTGTCAAAAGAAGCACAGTAATTGTTTCTCATAGACTCTGCAAGACATACTATGAATTTATGCCCCCTGGCAATGGACTGGCTCAGTCAGTGGCGGGACTTTCCACTGCCCCCTAGGCCAAAAATGCGCACTCCGGGACATGCTTTTATACAGTTACAGGACAGATTACTCATCCCTACTGACATATTGAGGTACAGCCCCTTGACTCATTAGGGTGCTGTCTCCCCCTTTGATCATGTTGTTTCAGACAAATAGATCTATCCATCATGCTGTCCTTTTGACTCTGTCTTTAAGATGCACCTGCCTGCCTGTTCCTTGTTATGTCTATGGAGTGTCCTTGTATCGGGCTGTCCAGGTGCCATCTTGGTACAAGTTCCTCTTATTAGCACTTATATGTGAATGCACCTGCATCTAACAACTTCTTGCCAACTTCTGTGAGTGAGGCCTGTCTCTGGCTCACAGCCCAGCTTTTGCTTAGCAGTGCCTGGAAGTACTTTGGTTCAGGCTTCGGGCCTCAGACTGGGCCTCTGACACAAGAGTTTGTTTCAGAGCCTCATCTTACTACAACTGTGTCACTAGGGAGAGTGTTTTTTTCACACCCCTGACCAGTAACAGTTATGCCAACAAACCTTGTAGTCTACACCTCGCCTGAGGCAGGTAACAAATAATCCCTGAATGATAAGGGTCACACACAGCAACTGAACAGGAAAAAATAGCTCTTCCCTAGGATCTAGAAGAGCCCCTTCAGAAGAGAACTTCCAAGGAACACCGGATAACTTAATAGATTCATATATTCCCAGGCCAGAAGAGACCACTGTGATCGTCTAGTCTGACCTCCTGTGTAAAAGAAGCCACAGAACCTCCTCAAAATAATTCCTAGGCAGCACAGCTTTTAGAAAAATATTCAATCTTGATTTAAAAATTGCCAGTGATGGAGAACACACCACAAAGCTTTGTAAGTTGTTCGAATGGTTAATTACCTTAGCATTCAAAAAATGTGCACCTTATTTACAATCTGAATTTGTCAAGGTTCAACTTCCAGCCACTGGATCATGTTACACCTTTCTCTGCTAGACTGAGGAGCCCATTATTAAATATTAGTTCCCCATGTAGGTACTTACAGACTGTAATAAAGTCATCCCTTAACCTTCTCTTTGTTCAGCTAAATAGATTGAGCTCCTTGAGCCTCCTGCTATAAGGCATATTTCTAATCCTTCTCATGGCTCTTCTCTGAACCCTCTCCAATTTATCACCATCCTTCTTGAATTGTGGGCACCAGAACTGGACACAGTATTCCAGCAGTGGTTGCACCAGTGTCAAATACAGATATAAAATAACCTCTCTACTCCTACTCGAGATTCCCCTGTAGATGCATTTTAGGATTGTATTAGCTCTTTTGGCCACAGCGTTGCACTGGGAGTATAATCATGTTCAGCTGATTATATACCACCACCTCCAATATTTTTCAGAGTCACTGCTTCCCAGGATAGTCTCACCCATCCTGGAAGTATGGCCTATATTCCTTGTTCCTAGATGTATACATTTTGCGATATTAAAATGCACAGTGTTTGCTTGCACCTAGTTTACTAAGTGATCCATATCACTCTGAATCAGTGACTTGTCCTCTTCATTATTTACCATACCCCCAATTTGTCTCATCTGCAAACTTTATCATTGATAAGTTTGTTTTCTTCCAAGTCATTGATAAAATTTTTAAATCGTGTAGGGCCAAGAACTGATCCCTGCAGAACCCTATTGGAAATCCACCTGTTTGATGACTATTCCCTATTTATAATGATATTTTCAGACCTATCAGTCAGCCATGTGTCATGTTAATATTATATTGTACTTGTTTTTTTAATCAAAATGTCATGTGGTACCAAGTCAAACGCCTTACAGAAGTCTATGTGTATATTACATCAACCTTCTTGCCTTTATCAATCAAACTTGTAATCGCATAAAAAAAAAGAAATGAAGTTAGTTTGACAGGATCTATTTTCCATAAACCCATCTTGATTTTCATTAATTACATTACCCCTCCTTTAATTATTTATTAATAGCTGATACAGAGTTACTGATCTGAGAAAAGGTGAAGGTAATTTTGTTTAATTATATTAAATTATCTTCCCACTCTCAAACCCTCTCCCCTTTTAATCCCCAACAAAACATTTCTGGGAGAGAAAAATGATTACATAGGTGCAATAAAAACAGTCAGCTGCAAACAAAGAAAAAATGTTCTTAAAAGTATGAAGAATGTATGTACACAGACAAAACCTGTCATTAGTACAGTCTTTTATATTACCACATTATTAAGCCTATGTGCTCGTTACTGTGATTTGGCAATTTATTTAAATCCATACTTGAAGTTGAAGTAAATCTCTAGCTAGATGAGAAGGCGAATAAAAGAGATATATTTTCACCTTGTGTTGATCTAACAGATAAGTAGAAGTATGGTTATCTGAGGAGAGCATCCCTTGGTAGGTGAGATTTATGGACTAAAATACCTTATAGAAACTCAGTAGAAACCCCATGAAGGGTTAGAACTTGTAGCTACACAGCTGCAGAGGGAAAGATACAATCTGGTAACACGTGAGGCACCACCACACTGAATACTTGATTAGTGTGGCAACATAATTATGCTAAAGTTTAAATGTGCAACAGTTGCTACTACTTTGTGGCTTTGTAGGGCCCCTCTATACTATGAAACATAAGAATTGTCATTTTGGATCAGACCCAACGTCCATTTAGTCTAGAAACCTGTTTCTGGCAGTGGACAGCATCATATGCCTCAATGCAGAAATCCAACAGTAGGCAGATATGATATAATCTGCCCCATGAAGGTCTCATCCTAATCCTTGTTAGAGACTGGCTTAAGGTTTTTATCCCTTCCAAAATTCTTTGTTTGTATTAACTGTTATAATTCTAGATATTCTTGTTAGCCCTATCAGTATATAAGAATATGCCATATTATGAGACTCAGTTGCTATGTGGTAGTGTTCAAAGTGGTTTTGTCTTGCCGAGCTATGTTTTAACTATGTTCTGGAATCAAGGCAAAACCCCGTAAAAGTGGGTTCCCCAGCATGCCAGAATTTTAGAGTACATAAGGCTTTAGTATACATTTCTCTACTGACTTAAGAACGTACAGTTCATTAAGTAAAAGTGCTACAGTAAGAACAGTCCTAAGCTTTTTCTACACAGTGCATTATTTTGCACCAGTGGGGTGTTACATTCTAGTGTGGGCCTGTGTGGACCCTGCTAGCGTACACTAAAAGTTCCCTACTGTGCGCTAATGTAGTCACCTTTCAAACTTTTAGCGCATGCCAGCAGGGTCTACACAGGCCAGTTAGTGTGCAACACAGTAGAATTTACAACCCTCTAGTGTGAACTAATGCACCATGTAGACAAGCACAAAGTCAAATAATGCAGCAATAGAAGCTCTCTGGCAAGAACATGAGTAGGTCAAACATATGGACGGATCTTGGAGTGTGGAGAAGAACTGAAAGCTATGGTCTTCAGGTGCCAGTTTGTAAGGACTCAAATCACACCTCTTTTACTTTATTTTGGTGAACACTTACACGACTGGTCCCACTGAACTCCGTGAAACAACTTGAAATAAGGGTTGTAAAATCTAACCCTAAATATTTTGAGGTAAACAAACATATCACAATCACAAGTGAACAACCAGCAAAAACAAATGGGGTGAGGATGAGCTAAGGTGTACGTTCTCATGATTGAATCTAGATGTTTTATATGCCCTGAGTGAAACTGAAAATTGTTTAGAAACATTCAGATTTTGCCAGTTTGCCAAGGATTTCCAGTGGACCAGGTTGTACACTTCAGTACCAAAGCAAGGAGCCTACCAACCTATTAAAAGGGGACAACATCTGAGCTATTAGGCCTAAATTATACCTACTATGACAATGATGGGATTCATGCATGTGCACATGAACATCAAGCCATCACTCTACACTTTGGAGCAGGCACAAATAGAAAAAGACAAAAATCTTGCATGTGTGTGCTTAAGACAGCAAGATCCCAGGCGTCTTGTTTTGCTTTAAACCTGGCCTAGTCACAAAAATAGAACAGGCACATAATGTGCATACTTGCAAAGAAATGTAGAGCCCTGGACTGGTCATTGTAGGTTGTCCAATAAAAAGAAAGCACATGTTCAAAATACTGTAGCACTCAATTCTTCAGGGTCAGAAGAAAGCTTACAAAAATATATGTAATATTCTTAAGCTCCTTCATTTCAGTTTAAACTAATTTTTAACTGAAAAATTCCCAGGTTTTATAAAAAGTATTACTCACTTTTTTCCAATTTACACCCTACTTTTGTATCATTATCAATGATACAAATCAGAATCAAATATATAAAAAATAACTTATTTTATTAGGAAGATACAATACATTGCATGAGATATATGTATTACAATAATACATTTGTCTGTGTGTATATGAAAACTGCCTGTTGAAGTAAGGCTATGTATTAGTCTATAAGATATAACACAATGAAGAAACAGACACACGCACAAGCTCTGAAGTCCGTACAGATCTGAACATACCGATGTATCTCATGCCCACCACGTATACATTTCAAGCTGTTAGCAGATAATGGCTAAGGCTACGATTTAGTGATGGGTATTTTTAGTAAAAGGCATGGACAGGTCACGGGCAGCAAACAAAAATTCACAGCCCTGTGACCTGTCTATGACTTGTACTATATACCCCTGACTAAATCATCAGGTGATCACTGCTGGGGGGTGGCCGGTGTGGCTGGCCCCGAGGCCACCTGAGCAGCTGGCCCCGGAACCAGCTGCTTTGGTGGCCCGGGGGTCAGTGTGGCTGACCCCAGGGCCGCAAGTCACTGAGGTCGTGGAAAGTCACGGAATCTGTGACTTCCGCGACCTCTGTGACAAACATGGAGCAATAATAATGGTTTATAGATTTCACACACTAAAATGAGAAGAAAACAAAAATCTGTATCAGAATATGTTTCAGAACACAAGGAAGTATTCAAAAGTTTTAAAAATACAAAAAAAAGGAGAAAAGGATAAAGTTGAGTGTATGCGCTGCAAATGGTGAGGCCCAAGTATTAAATGTAAATATTTATAGGCTAATAGTTCTAAGTCTACAACAGTAAACTGTTCATTCAAATGAAAAGTTTTATTTGGGGATTAGAGATGTATTGTTTTCTTAAACTCAGGTAATGTGTTTTGAGTTCTGTTTTAGTTCTGCAGCAAAACACATTGATGACAGGAATTTAAAGCATTAATCTACTGAATACTTTTCCCCCATCTTTCTGTCCACCAAAAGAAACCCCGATATTTATCCAGAAAAAATATTAATAGTTTTTTGCACTGATTTTCACTTGTTTTTGTTGTTAGGGTAAAAAACACTGATAAATTCCAGGGAAAAAAATAAATAAAATAAAAACTGAAAATGAAGGGTCCTAAATATTCTTAAGACAATTTTTAAGGACTTTCAGCTTGACCCTGTCATTTTAAAAGCCAGCAGCACCACCTCTGTCCCACCCCACAAATGTCATACAGTAGAAATTCTCTCTAAACAAATTAAGCTGCATTTGAAATAAAAGACATACGCTTGGAGGCAGCCACATTTTAAAGAGGGCCTTCATATTTACACTAAATGAAATGTTAGCCAGAATTCCAGACAGTAGATCACCTGCTTGCATCTTGCTTAAAGGTCAGTTTAATGTTAAAACATCATTTAGCTATTTAGGCAAAACTGTATCAGACTGAAAGATATTTTAAATAATGAAGTTAGTTTTCTGCCTTTTAAACCAACTGTAAAGCCATATGAAAAAACGCACCTCACTCGTCATTAGGCTCCCAAATTAATGGTATGGCAAAGGGATGTTCCTCAGTTCACAGATACGGCTGTAGTTGTGATGAGCAGGAGGATATGAAATACCAGTTTTAATCAGAGTTTAGTTTCAAAGGCAATGCTAACTGCAGTAAACTGGGGAAACTTTTGACAACCACTCCCCAGGTCCTTTCTTCCCTTCCTCCTCCAAGCCAGTGCCATATTTCAAAGACTAACCTTCCAGGTGGTTTGTGGTTCCCTTTGGAACCCATCAAGGCTGCTTCTAAATTGGTGTCAGAATGCTTACTACAGTCTATTACAAAGTACTCCTTTCCTTCCAACCATCGCGAAAGGTTAGGCACACTGCCTTGACTGGGAACAGAGGCTTCAAGCACTGATCCACCATATGCTGCATACCAAACAAAGGAAAGAGTGAAAACAATTGACATCATTATGCCCTTGAACAACATCTGAGATTGACATTTGGATATATATATATATGGGATGGGGGCAGGAGGAATTGGAAAAAGCACCTTCATCATCACTTTCAACAACTGAGTAAACAGGATGGGCTGCATACAGCAGCTACTGTATCTCACTGATGAATGCTTGCTGTCTGTCAGACTTTCACTGTGAAATACTTGCAGTAAGAAAGACACTATCATGGATGCCTGATAACCATGACAAGTGTATCCCTGGCAACAAACAAGTAAACTCAATTTTCCCAGTAAGACTGAAGATTCCTTTACATCCCGCAAAGCCATGAAAGTTACTTTCCAAAGTACTGTGCAGATTTACTTTATAAAAAGTGACATTCAGTTAGGATCCACATTTTCTGTAATAAGGGCCTCTCTTCTTCTTATGTAGCATTTCCATTACTGGTCGAGGGCGAGGCGTTTTGCAACCATGGTAGCTCATTCTGTATAATCCTCTGCTAATCTCTTTGTGGATGAATAATTCTTTTGATCCACCCAGGATACTGCATCGTCCATCCAAGATCTTCTTTTTCTGACTTAGGTTCTTCTGACATTAAATTTCCCTTTCAGTGCCCATAAGCATGCACTGCTGGCAGAACCTCTTAATATTTCTTTTCATAAGATCTCTCTGACTAGTGTTTGCTGAGTTCCAATAATCTCCAATAGTTTTTCCAATGGTTACTTGGTCTATCCACAATATTTTCAGAATTATTCTACAATACCATGATTTAAAGGATTGTAAGGACTTTTAGAAAACCCAGTCTGAATACAGTTTTTTCATGGGGTTTTTATTTTTTTGTTTTATACTTTTGATGGACAGCTCAGAAGGAGAGAATGAAAAATTTTAAACATTCTTTGGGAGCAGTGGAAGTTGAACCATCTTAGCAGTGTGCTGTTAATCAGAGAATGAAACCGGCCAGTCTAGTTTTTACAGTTAAAACTGAGTGACGTTGCAATAAAATAAAATAAAGGATACATGGTTTAAAAATAAATTTCAGTTTTAATAATCTAAACTTTTAAACAGACATAAGGTCAATATTGGTTGTAATGCTAGTTATCACTGAAAAGTATACATTTCTAACAGTGAATTATTTCCCTCACCCCAGGTACATTCTGTAAGAATGATTACAGATAAACAACTCTAGCACAAATACAGATGCAGACCTCAGAAAATGAATTACAAATAAATATTACTAAAAACAAGACAAGCCATGCAATCAGCTTCTGTTTAGGAAAGTGTGGTCTGAACTCTTCTAGCCAAAATGGCGAGCAAGGGCAACATCAGGTTCCATTTCCTTTGCCTGCCTCTGAAATCAGGTTTAAACTGTTACGCTTGACTTATCAGCTGAAACTACCCTGACTCTATTTCTGTGAAAATTTGGTGTTCAGGAAAGTGAGAGATTAGGTTTGACTGAAGCCAACACACTTAGTGTGCAGACGCTCTGCAAATACACTACTGAGATGTCACACCCTGTACTACAATTGTGCTTGGCCTCAAACTGAGGCCACCAATAATGTTGAATTGTGATAATTTTGCATTGTGAGCAAAGTGGGAGTTAGAAGGAGACCAAACTCAGAAGATAAGTTTCCTAAGGTGACAAAGTCGGTACACCCAACAGCATACCATCAATCTCTAGCCTAAGGGTGCCTAGGTAACTTAGAAGCACAAGTTCCACTGTTAGTCAATAGCATGTATTCTCTAAAGCAATGTTTCCCAAACTTGGGATGCCGCTTGTGTACGGAAAGCCCCTGGTGGGCCGGGCCGGTTTGTTTACCTGCTGCTCCACAGATCTGGCCAATCGCAGCTCCCATTGGCTGCGGTTCGCTGCTCTGGGCCAATGGGAGCTGCTGGAAGCAGCCCCTAGCGCAGCGAACTGTGGCCAGTGGGAGCCGCAATTGGCCAGACCTGCGGAGCGGCAGGTAAACAAACCGGCCCGGCCCACCAGGGGCTTTCCCTACACAAGCGGCGTCCCAAGTTTCGGAAACACTGCTCTAAAGTCATTAGACACTCATATAAGTTGTACTGCTATAATTCTACTGGTATAGTTAAAGTGGTACAACACCAATCCCTCCCTTAAATGCAGATGCAGTAACATTGGTATAAGAGGGCTTATATCAATACAGTTTATTCTTGTATGGCATGGGGAATGAGCTATACTGGTACAAGCACTTGTATAATGATATAACTGCATCCATACTAGGGCTTTTACCAATATATACCTCTTTGGATAAAAATCCCCACCTCCTAAACAAAATAATTATATTGGTGAAAGTTGTGTGTGTAGACCAGGCTTCAGGCACTTTTGAAAATCCCACTCTTAACAGCATAGACCATAACAATGCCAATAATTGTTTCTTCATCCATAAAAACAAAGACAACATTTACTACACAGAGTTGTCATAAGGATTATTTAACATTTGTGAAGTGTTTTGAAGAAAAAGAAAAAATGCAAGGTATTTTCATATTCCTGGTTTATGTACCATAAAATTTGGAGAGAATTTCACATGAATTATGTACAACATCACGTAAGTGTAATGTGCAACATGGACTGTTTACTGCTTGATATGCGAAACCAAACAAAAGCTTATGTATACTGGACAACATTTATTTTGTGCAGTGTTGTTGTAGCCGTGTTGGTTCCAAGATATTAGAGAGCTCTGTGTAAACTTGAAAGCTTGTTTCTCTCACCAACTGAAGTTGGTCCAATAAAACATATTACCTCATCCATCTTGTCTCTCTAACGTTTATTTCAGTCAAAAATGAGAGAGAAAATAAAATTGATTTATTCCTTAAATGTGTGACAATTTTGATTATGTAACTAAAGGGTGCAGGTGCTGATTCTAATCTTTCCTTCTTAAGGGAAACACTCACTAGCATTATTTATAGACAAACAAAGACCGCACTTTAAGATGTCAAGGATCCTGACAACATACCACAATTACCAAAAATATTTCTTGTGCACAAGAGTAATAAAATTTGTATCAAAGCACACTTGCCTTCACTGTAGCAGATAAAATTTGTCATTGTAGAGGAAAAATGCTAGGCATATGATAAAGAGGCCAACACTAAACTGCTTTAGGCTAACTGCAAAGTGGCACCTTTTGCAAAACTGTTCAAAAGAGTTCAAGAGCTCTTCATGATGTAGAAACCTTGGTCTTTAAATATTTGTATAAAATAGTCCCGGTGAATGTTCACCTGCTGTCAGGGAACTCTAGAATTCAACTCTTTCCACGAATTATTTAACACACTCTCCAGCCCACCTCTTCAGCTCATAAAATTCTTATGAGAGGAAGGTAATTCTTGCTCCTTTAGCCCCTCTAGAAAGTATGGCCTGTTGTTCCTTTGGACCAATTTCAAATATGGGTAGGTATTTTATTGAGGAATCTTCATTGTCACTGTGGTTTCATGAATGTAAGCATTTAGTCTGTACCCAGGTTGGAAACTGGACAAGGTACAGGAGCTAACATCTCTATTGTAGTGAAAGAGTCATAGGAACTTTAGGCTTCTTTGGGCAGAGACCATGTCTTCTTATGTTTGGAAAGCATCTAACATTGTGCATGCTACTGCAATACAAATAAATGCAATAATTGCCACAGGTGGCAAGAATACTGGTTTTCAGTCCCATCCAAGAGGCAGCATGGAGACCCTTTTAGCACCATGCCAAAGCATTAATAAGTACTGACTCTGAGGGGGCAGTATGCTGTTCCAGCTACTCAATCATCATCTCCACTTCCTGCAACACCTGGATTTTCCCTACCGGTCTCCCTGCAAGAAGTAACCAGGCCCAAATTTGGATCAATCCCCTTATGAGATCAGACAAGATCATAGAACTATGTGGTAAGGCTGCAGGCAAAATATACACTTCTCCAATAACAACAATGGAGTAGTCAGACTCAGAGGGCTTGTCTCCACTTACTGAGGGATCAACATGTGGCGACCAATCCACCGGGGGACGATTCAGTGGGTCTAAATCGACCACCGATCACTCTCCTGTTGACTCTGGTACTCCACCGGAACAAGAAGCATAAAGTAAGCTGACGGGAGACTTTCTCCTGTTGACCCAGCGTGGTGTAGACACCGCAATAAGTCGACCTAAGGTACGTCGACTCCAGCTACGTTATTCACGTAGCTGGAGTTGTGTAACTTAGATCGACTTAGTCCCGTACTGTAGACCTGCCCAGAGAAATGTACATTTTACCTACAGCCTTACAATCTCGATCTGTGATCTTGTTAGATGACCAGTTGATTCAAAATTGGGCCTGGTTAGCGGGGACAGCATGTATCTTATTATTCCCTGGTTTTCGGGGGGGGGTGTTAAATTACATTACCTTTCAGGCCCACCCGAGATCCCAGCTCAGATGGGCAGGGAAAGTGGCCCCCCACCAGATCTCAGCACACACATGGGAGAGGAGAATGTGGGACTGATAGGGTCCCCCATTTCCCCTGCGATCCATTCCCATGTCTCCCCTCCCCCGTGTCCCACATGCTTCTCCCACTCCCCCAATTCCCATCCCCTCCCCCGACCTGAGGCCCCCCAACCCTACCACCCATCCTCATAATCCCTCCATCCCTCATCACAGCCCCAATCCCCTCTCCCCTATTCCCTCTCAATCCCCCCCAGCAAGCATTCACATCTGTAGTTTTTCTTTTGGAAAACAGTTTGAGCACCTTCTGAATTATCTGCCATGCTCAAACTACCCAATCTCAAAATAAAACCGCCCTTGACAGAGGCAGATATTAGCAAAATGCCCATATTTCATTTTCTGCTAAGGGTAGGTTTTAAACTTACAACGCCTGGGAGTAGGTCAGGTTTGCTGGACAAAGCATATCCCCACGAGCCACTAAGCTCACAGGGAAACTGGCTGGCTGAAAATTCATCTTGGCTAGTGTCTGATCTACACCCCAGCCTGTACCCAGTCCCTTGCGAGTGACTCCGTTAGCATGCCAGACCCCAAGGATCTACACGGTTCCCCAGGCACAGGCCCGTGGCCTTCATGACTTGGAAACTGGGTCTTTGGGCACCAGCAATCCTTCTCCCTCTCCATGGCTCCCTGAAGCAAGTCCAGTCAAGCCAGACTGCCAGGGAAGGCTTAGTTTTCACTCATTCAAGACACAATGCTCTCAGTAAGCATTTGCACTGACACCAGGCAACCTTTTTAAAAGAAGGTAACAATTTATTAGTCACCTGATATAGAGAATCTGAAAATCCTTCAGTTAGCATAGAGAAGCCAAGGGTAAGATGGAGTTCAGACTGGCAAAGATCACGGATCCCTTCAGCCATGATGCTGTAGCCATCATCTTTGCTTCCTCTCCATTTCTTTGTGCCAGTCCCAGGTCAGAGCCCTGTGTCTCTGAGGGTATGTCTACACTGCCATTAAACACTCGCAGCTGGCCCATGTCAGCTGACTCTGGCTCACAGGATTTGGGCTGTGGGGCTGTAAAACTGCAATACAGACATAGGGATATGTCTACACAGCAACTAGACACTGCGGTGGCCATGCCAGATGACTTGGACTTGCGGGGCTCAGGCTGCAGGGACGTTTCATTGCTGTGTAGACTTCCACAATCAGGCTGGAGCCTGGGCTCTAGGACCCTACATGCTGCACCAATGCAGCATTTTAAGTGTAGACTTTCCCTGAAGCATGCATAGGGACAGAGAAGGGGGTGCAGAGACACATGAGGATGGGGGGCTGGCTGAGTCAGGGTGGAAGGGTGGCTGAGTGGGGATGCAGGGACACATAGGGACAGATGTGCATGACTGAATGAGAGAAGCTAGAGGTCAGCCAGGGTCTGCAGGGGGGGAAGCTCCCTAACAATCCCTCCCCCTCCAAAGAAACCTCCTGTTCCATACTTCTCCTACCCACACCCAACAACCCTCCAGGTTCATTCACATGCTCTTTCACAGCAATTACTTCCCTCTCCCTCAGCTCCTCCATTACCCGACTCCCCCAAGCCTTTGCACTGCTTCTGAGGGGTGCGGGAAATGCATGTCTGTATTGTAATTTAAATGAATTATTACTCAAAGTTCTGAATTAATATGCCTAGTAAGGAATCCATTTGTCAAAAAAACATTTCCTGAATCATTTTTGTTGTCTGTATTGTTACAGACATGCTGACTGGTATTTTGAAATAAATTACCAAAATAATTAAAACTGGTGTGATTACATTGTGTTATTTTGGTAAATATGCCGAATTTTGCAGAATTTTAAAATATTGTGCACAGATTTTTTTTAAATTTTTGGCACAGAATTCCCCCAGGAGTAACTGTAGCAATAACAAGAGGAAATCTCCTCCTAATACATCAAAACACCAAAAAGATATTTCATCCATTAGTCTTTGATTATACAATTATTTCTTATATTGAAATAATGTACTCTGCATGTGCCTATACATAAGTCTATTGTACACATTTTACATCTTACTACTACAATATTCAGTATTAAAAAAAAGACTTCTTGTTCTCTTGTCTAGTTTTACACACAGAAAAGATATACAATGGGACCTGCACTCAGCATATGGCAACATACTAGTGCTATGTTCACTTTAACTTTTGCCCTGCTCAGAAAAGTTATTGGTAACTTTTCATATAGTTTTTCTCTCATCCCTTCTCACTTTCACAGGATACGTAGCATTACTGCTTATCTGTAATCCTACTCCAAAAATTAAACAAACAAAAAAACAAACATGGCCCACAACAAATAAGAGCTTCACAATTTTACAAGTTTCAATAAAATTTTAGTTGGGAGTATTTCCTATACTTATTCTGCAGAAATGTTCCTACATCTGGTGAATGAATGCGTCTTCAGCTGCATTGAAATAAAACTGAATAGGGCAATCATAGACACAGAAGAAGTTGCAATTTTGGCCTCTTGAAGCAACTGTACTGGTAAAATTGAGTTTTCCCTTAAAATGCCAAGTGGATTCTTGCTTCCAACAACAAATAAAAGATTCTACCTCCCACCCCACCCTAACCTCCTTAGTTTTTCTATAAGATCTGTGTACTGTACCCTGTTCTGTGGAGATAAGACAAGAAGAACTAGTTCTCTCCATACTCGTCCTTTAGGTACTCAAAACATTTAAATACTTTTTTTGTTTTTAATAATCACACACAAACGCACACAAATTTCATGCAGAGTCTTAACTTTAAATTTCTTGAGGGGTGAGAGTAGGCAGAGAGAATGACTGTTGGAAGCATGTCACTACAGACGATGAGGAAAAAAATCTTAGATATGATGAAATTGAAGGTTCCGCTGCTTCCAGCGATTTTTTAGGGTTCTTCACCTAGCTGTTTAAAGCAGGAAGAATAGCCACAGGGCCACCCCTTCTCACCAATAAACCAATGGCTTTAAGTATTGACAGTCAGCAAGTTTTTCCAAAAAAAAATCAAAAAAACCCAAACCCTCTACATTAAATGTACGCAGGAAAGTAAGACTGGCAACATAGATACTTTTAAAACATGAGAAGAAATATCTAGTGCACAAGTGCAACAGTTTTTTGACTGAAATAAACAGGATGATGAGAAATAAGCAATGAGGAGCACCATTGCGTTGATGTTTTAATAAGCAAGGGGACAAGGGAAAGAGAAATAAATACAACTTTTTAAGAAAAATTGTAGCATGATGCTTCCACCAATATTAGTAATTCAGTGATAAATACACTATAGTAACAGGAATACCTTATTTACACATTTCCCCTGAAGACTAAAGTTCCTAATCCAACAACTCAGTAATAGTTTCATAAATAAGCAGAACATCAATTAGGACTTCAAAACAAAGAGTCTTTCTGCAGATGGAAACCAAAAGAAAAAATAAAACTAATAGTGGAATGTGCCGCAAACAGTTTCATTTTGTAAAACAACTATGACAGAGGGCAATAGCTTTATCATTCCATGATTTTAATTGGAAAGGGTTCCATATAGATAGAATTTTGTTTTGTTTGCTAAAACATCTGTTTGAGAAGATTAAGAATTAAGCTCTATGGAAACTGAAATTCCTTATACACCTCTACCCCGATATAACGCGACCCGATATAACACGAATTCGGATATAACGCGGTAAAGCAGCACTCCAGGGGGGTGGGGCTGCACGCTCTGGCGGATCAAAGGAAGTTCGATATAATGCAGTTTCACCTATAACACGGTAAGATTTTTTGGCTCCTGAGGACAGCGATATATTGGGGTAGAGGTGAATTTCAGTTCAAGATAACTTCAGTGACCACAGTCGGGGAAACTCAATTGATAAAACCAACTCTAATCTCAAACTTGGCCAGAAAGCAACTCACCGCTCTGGGTGCTATGCTAGCTCAACTTACTCCCTGGAAAGGCTCATGAGCGAGCTATCTGTAGTACACTGCCAAACCACACAAAGTTATTACAAATGGTGCTGCAAGACTGATTGTGTTCAGATAAGATAATCCAACTGGTTTCCTTCTGCTATACATGTTAGATTCAAGCTACAGTTAGAGGCCAGTAGTTTGTATCTCTCCAGCATACCAAGGCCATTTATATGGGAGAGAAGAATTAAGATGAGTAATTAGTAATGTAGGAAGCATAACATGAGATGGTGCCATTTTAGACCAGGTGGATGAAGTCTTCTAACTCAATTTCATTAGTCAGCTTTTTTATTTTTTTAATGCAAGTAATGTTTATCGTAAAAGTTTGGTAACATCAAATATATAGGGTAGGGAAGCAGATATGGGTCTAAAAATCAAGGAGCCAAGAAACATGATGCTTTGTTTTCCTGTAACTAAAAGGTAAACTTATCACTGTTTTTCAAAGCCAGAACAGTTGAGTTGGACAACTTTTGAATGCAAGACTGTCTATACTACAGAAAGTGCAGTGACTCACATCTGCTGTTAAAAGCACTTGTCCGACTAGTGTGGATTCTGCTGAGTTCAACAGGTGCAGCAAAGCATGCCAGACACTTGACAGACTGAGAAGGGGCAATTGCATTTAACACCCAGTGTCAATCAGCAGTTTCTGTAGTGTAGACACAGCCCAAGAATCTGCATGAAAGTTTTATCTGTTCCAGTGTAAGTGGAATCAGTGCATACAAACCTAATTGTAAGTTTAATCAGTTAGTCACAATAGAATCTAGCAAAAAGAAATTGTTATAGTACAGACAAAAGTAAAACAAAAATTCCAAATGTAACACTTCACACCAAAAGAAATGCTGTCAAGACAAGCCAGATGTTCACCACTTTACTATTCTGAACTCAGATTCAGAACAGCAGTTCACCTGTTGTCAAATATTTGTGATTCTGGACCCTGAAGTGTTAGCTCTAGAGTGGAAGAAAGGGTGAAAGATCAGTTAAGTTTACATTAGACTTGAAAATATAAGTTTGCTGAAATCATGAACAGTTTATTAGCAGTCGGAAGGGAGTACTGTAACACTTCCTCACTTTCCCCTACTACTACACCCCTTCCTCTGAAAAGAGAGAGGAAACAAAGATCCAAGGAGAGATGGTGGCCTCAAGAACAAAAGCAGTGCTCAAGGAAAACGAGGTGTCAAACTGGCCAGTATGCTAAGGGCTCGTCTTCAAGTACAACACTAGAACAGCGCAGCTGTACATTGTGCACTGTACAGTGGTTCAGCTGCGCTGCAGTAGCGCTGCATACGAAGATGCTATTATGCCGACGGGAGTTTCTCCCATTGGCATAGTTAATCCCACCTCCCCAAGAGGTGGTAGGTATGTTAGCAGAAGCTCTTCTGTCAACACAGCGCTGTCTGCACAGGGGATAGGTAGGTATAACTATGTTACTCAGGGGTGTGGATTTTTCAAACCCCTGAGCAATGTAGATATACTGATATAGGTCTGCAGTATAGATCTGGCCTAACACATGCACTGACAAAAGTTTCAACATAAACAGAGTTCCAAGAAAAAATGACACTGAAAGTTATGAAAGAATTATTACTATTGATCTGGGTGCCTATACATTAGATTAACATTTTATTAAACCCATCACCACCATCCTCCTAAGAGCATCCATGGCACAGCAATATTATAGTTGATTTAGGCTGTCAAATCCTCAGGGTTTTCTCTTCTCCATTTTGTAGTTACATGCTATCTGCTCATATACAGTGGAGCCATTCAGAAGTAGGCTTATTTATTTTTAAACCATTCTTTCATCCTTTTCTGTACATGCTTCTTCTTCATCTTACCAGAGGCAGAGCAGATTTCAATGAGAAAAGGACAAGTGACATATTTTCTGCTTTTCAATAATAAGAAACAAAAAATCCTTATCCCAATTCATTGCACTAGTGATGGGGGTGGGATAGTGTCTTAATTTTATTGTGCACAATATTTACTGCCAAGGGCTAATGAGACCAGCTTACGCAAAGCACTCTGAGATTCTTTTATGTAAGATGCTATTAATGTAGCATTTCGCATTTCTATATTTTCTTCTTTTTAACACCTTCCAAATGTCCACATACAATTTGATCAACTGATACAGCTGGACACTTCAGATACTTAGTTTAGCTTGACATGCTCAGCGAGTATATCCCCTCCCTTCCGCTCCCTGCCTCTCCTCTCCTATTTGCTTCCATGGGTCAGACGCACAGGGCTTTTCAGACACTTATAAAAACACAAACAAAAGCAACATCCCAGAGCACAGCCCTTCCAATGCAGTGATCCTGCCTGTGCGCACACACCCCCCTTCGCGAAATCCCAACTGAAATCAAGGGGCCAGGCCTTCATAGGGTGACCAGACGTCCCGTTTCTATAGGGACAGTCTTGATTGGGGGCTTTGTCTTATATAGGCCTGTATTACCCCTCCCCCATCCTGATTTCTCACACTTGCTATCTGGTCACCTTGGGCCTCCCCCAGCCACACCGACAGGGAGCTGAAAACGGGAGAGCTGAAGGGAGACGGGGCTCTCGCGGCTGCTAATGGTCCCCGCTCTCCGGCTCCAGCGCTGACTTTTCACACACACCTCACAGCCCGCGGCCGCAGGGCAGGGGCTGAGCCGAGCCTCAGCCCCACCGCCAGCGAAGTCCGCGGGGAGGAGGCGGCCGGCGGGGGTCCCAGGCTGGGCGGAGCCGCGCTCCCCGAGGCAGCTCCTCCTCTCCCTGCAGCGCCAGGGGCAATGCCCGGCAGCGGCCGAGGGCTGGGAGGAGGCAGGAGAGCGGCTAGAGACCGGGGCTGCTGCTGCTGCAGCCCCGCGCCATGTGCATCCCGGGCGCACACACCGGGAAGACTGTCAAGATGTCAACTTCCAGGGGAAGTGACCGCCCCCCGCCCGGGGGTGAAAATTCCCACCCCCTCCCCAGCAGCCATGGGGGTGGCTCGGGGCTGGCTCAGGGCGGTGTGCCGGGGAGAGCGCACGGAGCTAGGATGCTGTGGAGAAAGACGCCCACTGAGCGGGGCCAGGGCAGGAGAGAAGGGCGCGCCAAGGAGGCTGCGGCTGGGGAAAGGGGTGGCTGGCAAGAGGGCGCTGGGGAAGGGCTGCAGCCAGGAGCGGGGGGCTGGGGAAGGGAGAGGGGCTGGAGGAGGAGCTCCCCGGGGAAGGGCTGCGCTCGGCAGACGCGCACACGACACCGGCCGAGAGGCAGCTCCAGCCAAGGCCCCAGCTGTGCACCGCCCAGACAGCAGCAATGTCCCGACCCCCCCCCGCCCCAACCCCCTGCAGCCAGAGCAGCACAAACCTGTCGCCGCCGCCTCCTCCGGATTAGCTGGAGCTGCTGCTGCCCGGCTCGGCTCCAGCCCCCTGGCCGCCGCCACCACCTCCAGCAGCGACTGCCCTGGGTGCTGGCACCGCCGCTGCTCCCCGGGAGGCGGGGCGGGGGTAGGATCGGGGCGGCCGGCTGGGTCCCTGCGAGTCTCTTTCATTGAGTGCGGCAGATGCTGCCGTCTCCGCTGCTCCTCTCCCGGCAGCCGCTACTTCCTGTGCAACGATGGTTCAGTTCCTCCCGGGCCGCTGGGGGCAGGAGAGCTGGGCTCTGGGGGGAGGTCGGGGCCGCTGCGGGGCTCTAGCTCTCGCCCTAGCCCAGCAATGCAACGCTGCTGCCGCTGCCGACCAGCCCCGGCCTCCCTCTCCCACCGGGGGCACGGACCGGCGCGCGGCCCCTCCCCAGCCTCAGGCGCCCCCCTGCAGCCTGCCTGCCCCGCCTTCGCCTCACGCCTCTGTCCTGGAGCCGGGGAGCTGCAGGAGCCCGGCTGCTTCACCCCAGCGTCACCCCCTCCCCTCCCCCCGGGAGGGCGAAGGGGACACGGTCGCAGACCCGCTGGCTGGTTGGGAGACTCGCAGCGGAACGGGTTTGCGGCAGGATGCATTGAAGTCCCTGCCTCCGGGGCTGAATGGGTGTGATTGATTTACCCTCCTCATTTTTCGAGGTTTCATTCGTTCACCTCCGTCGCAGGGTCTGCCAGCCCCAGGCATGGGCCCAGTAGCAGCTGCACCTCTCTGCAATGCTTACTTTGTAATGAAAGAGGTGCTGTGGCTCAAGCAATTTTTTTTTTTACTTTCATGACTGACATGGCAAACCCAGAGGTGCCGGGTTTCTAGGACTATGAACTGCCAAGCCTAGAGGTGCTGGAGCTCAGCCCTGGCACAAATTAAACACTGTCTCTCTGCTATTCCTCATTAAGAAAGAAATCGTTTTAGACTCACCTCAGTCACCCACACAAACCTGGTGTCTGCTCATGTTTTATTCTTGCATCCGAAGAAGTGGGTATTCACCCACAAAAGCTCATGCTGCAAAACGTCTGTTAGTCTATAAGGTGCCACAGGACTCTTTGCTGCTTCTACAGAACCAGACTAACACGACTACCCCTCTGATGTTTTATTGTGAGGTTGGGGTTGGTTTTTTTTTTGGCTCTCTAGTAACCAAGTTGAAAATAAAATGATGTATTTTAATATATATCTATAGCCCATATCATTCAAAGTGACCAGCTGTTTTCCTTTGATTGTGTCCCACATTCTATTTGCTGTGTTGTTCTAAACCTGTTTGCCCCAAGGTATTAAAGGGACAGGGTGGCGGGGGGAGGTAATATCATTTATTGGACCAACTTAGTGAAAGAGAGATGCTTTCCTGCTTACACAGAGTTCTTCTTCAGATCTGGGAAAGGACCCAGTCACCCAGACCTGAAGAAGAGCTCTGTGCAAAGCTTGTCTCTTCCACCAACAGAAGTTGGTCCAACAAAAGATATTACCTCACCAACCTTGACTCTCCCACATTCTCTCTCCCACCATTTTTCTCCATGTAATGACCAATATTTGAACCCTGGCATGTTGCATTTAGGACCTGATCCAAAACCCATTGAAGTTAAGGGCTCTCTCTACACTGTCTTCAATGGCCTTTGGATGAAGCCCTTAAAAAGCCCATACACACAGGTCTGTTTGAAAATCAGGATTATAAACAAAGGGGGGGCATTTAGAGAAATATGGAGATGACATCATGAGGACTTCTTAATATATGCTTAATAACACAGTAGCCTATAGGTGCCACTGAAATAAAAATAGTAATAATAAAGGTACAATTCTGTATCTTAATGTAAATTCACAAAAACAAAGCCAATCAAGTGTAGGATTGAAGATCCATGTACATTACAGCTTCCTGTGATCCATGCACCACTAAATTCCATGGCAGTTCTGCATGTGGTGAGCAGGATCAAGCCTGTGGTATTTTATTTTTAAACAAATGTATGCCTTGGATTGACAACATTTGTATTATTAATTTATATTTAAAAGTGTATTTTTAAACAATAAAAACCACACCATATAATAAACACATAGGCCAGATTTATATTCTAGTATGTGGCTCTAAAGTACTTAAGATGTTTAAAAAAAGAAAGGACAACATTTTTTAAAAATGGTGTCTAAAGTTATTCTTTGAAGTTTATATTTATGCACCAAATAAGTGTTGATTTTCAAAGATGCTAAGTACTTGCAGCTCCCATAGACTTCACTGGGAATTGCTTGCGCTCTGTACCTCTGAATATCAAGCCACTTATTTAGGGAGCCTCGGGGCAGTCAGGAAGGAGGGGGGGTTGGATGGGGCAGCAGAGGGCAGTCAGGGGCAGGGGTTCCGGGGACAGTCAGGGGACAGGGAGAAGGGGTGGTTGGATGGGGCAGGAGTCCCAGAGGGGCTGTCAGGGAACAGGGGGGTTGGATGGGCAGGAGTCCGGGGGGGGGCAAATAGGAGGTGGGGGCCGGGCCATGACCCCTCCCCTAACCAGCCCTCCATACAATTTACAAAACCCGATGTGGCCCTCAGGCCAAAAAGTTTGTCCACCCCTGCCCTAGTTTTATATTATGGGAACAAGTAACTAACTCTTCCTTATTCACTTTCTCCACACGACTCACAATTTTATATACCTCTATCATATCCCCCCTTAGTCTCCTCTTTTCCAAGCTGAAAAGTCCTAGCCTCTTTAACTCTCCTCATATGGGACCTGTTCCAAACCCCTAATCATTTTAGTTGCCCTTTTCTAATACTAGTATAGCTTTTTTGAGATGAGAAGACCACATCTGTACGCAGTATTCAAGATCTGGGCATACCATGGACTTTTATAAGGGCAATAAGATATTCTCCCTCTTAGGGCTAGTCTACACTTACCGTCCAGGTCGACGCGGTGAGTTCGACTTCTCGGAGTTCGAACTATCGCGTCTGATCTAGATGCGATAGTTCGAACTCCGGAAGCGCCGCGGTCGACTCCGGTACTCCACCACTGCAAAAGGCGGTGGCGGAGTCGACCTTGGAGCCGCGGACTTCGATCCCGCGGCGTCTGGACGGGTAAGTAGTTCGAACTAGGGTACTTCGAGTTCAGCTACGCTATTCACGTAGCTGAACTTGCGTACCCTAGTTCGACCCCCACCCTTAGTGTAGACCTGCCCTTATTCTATATCCCTTTTTGAATGATTCCTAACATCCTGTTTGCTTTTTTGACTGCCGCTGCACACTACGTGGACATCTTCAGAGAACTATCCACGATGACTCCAATATCTCTTTCCTGATTAGTTGTAGCTAAATTAGCCCCCAATGTATTGTATGTATAGTTGGGGTTATTTTTTCCGATGTGCATTTCTTTACATTTATTCACATTAAATTTCATTTGCCATTTTGTTGCCCAATCACTTAGTTTTGTGAGATCTTGTTGAAATTCTTCACAGTCTGCTTTGGTCTTAACTATCTGGAGCAGTTTAGTATCATCTGCAAACTTTGCCACTTCACTGTTTACCCCTTTCTCCAGATCATTTATGAATAAGTGGAATAGGATTGGTCCTAGGACTGACCCTTGGGGAACACCACTAGTTACCCCTCTCCATTCTGAAAATTTACCACTTATTCCTACCCTAGTTCCCTAGATCACATCAAGAGCCATTTCAGGCCCCAAATGCTCAGAACTGGAATGAGGCAAATGTGGTTTAAAGCTGACCTACCTCCAAATAAGACACTTCTGGGCCTTTCCACTGTCTGAGCAAAAAACATTTGACATACATCAAAGTTGCTGAAATCCATTTATCAGCCATCTAAGCAAGTCCAGACAGGCATTTGTTGGCATTCAGGAGAGGAAACGTTGTCTTGCACTGATCCTAGTATTTGTTGTTAGTCTGACTGAATATGAGACTATTCTTAGGAAATGTGAACTATCTCCCCCCTGGAAACCCACCTTTCCAACTCTAGTGAGGACCCAGCTCACTTTGTTTAATTAAGCTTGAGTCCAACATAACCTATACACTGAAACGATCTGAGTCTGGCTTCTCACGTACAGTGAAACCCCGCTATAATGCGATGTTTGGGGTCCAAAAAATTCCATCGCGATAAATGCGGGGTCGCGGTATAGCGGGGTTTCAAGCCAGTCAGTTTAAGTCAGTGGTCCCCAACACGGTGCATTGATGTGTGCCGCCTAGTGCCCCTAGTGCCCCAGCAGGGGAGAGAAGCAGCGGCCCCGCGCCTGCCAGAGACAGAGAGCACCGGCCCCTGCAGCCCCGGAGAAGCCGGAGAGAAGCCGCGGCCCCGTGCCTGCTAGGGACAGAGAGCACCAGTGCCCTCAGCCTCGGAGTTCTCTGTCCCCGGCAGGTGCGGGGCTGCGGCTCCTCTTGAAGCCAGAGAGAAGCTGCGGCCACGTGCCTGCCGGGGACAGAGCGCACCGGCGCCCGCAGCCTCAGAGTTTGCTGTCCCCGGCAGGCGTGGGGCCGCAGCTTCTCTCCCCTGCCATGGTGTTGGGGACCACTGGTATTAGGCCTTAAAAGGGAGCCAACTTATGATCGCATTATATGCGATTTCGCGTTATGGCAGGGCGCATTATTGCAAGGTTTAACTGTAGTTAGTTAAAAAGTCACAGGGGGACAATTTTCTGTTATTTCTCCAAGACACAAAGCCCGGTCTGAGTCATGTTTGACTCACAAGCCCTCCTCAATTGCAATTAAGCATAGTTAGGCCTCTGGATTGAATGGGGCCAAGCAGGGGTGACAGAACTGGGAGGGCAGGGGAAATTAGTGCCACAATATTTCCAGCGTGGGGACTCCACCTCTGCATAAACTGACACACACCTGACTGCCAGGGGAACAGGGAGTGAGGCGCAGATGTGAGAGTAGGATCCAGATGAGCAGGAGCAGGCACCACCAGGCCTGGTATCAGGCAAGGGAGCAGGGAACTGGACCTGGATGGGTGGAAACAGGCCGGAGACAGGTAGGAATCCCCAGGACATCTGCTTCCCAGCCTGGAGCCAGCTACCCACCACCCTGAGTCTCATTGCTTCCCCTCACTCCTCCTCTGCTCTCCCATTCACAAGGAGCTTCCATCCCAACTATTGTTAGAACAAGAGGGTTCATGCTTTCTGAATCAGGTATTGAACACAGTGTGACCCTCTCCACAACAGCCATGTTATATCTGTTGAGGGACAGTCAGAGGAACTGTATTTGCTATTGAAGGCCTGACTGTGGTCTCATTAACATATGTAAATCTGGAGTAACTCCATCAAAGTTAATGTTGTTACACTGGTGTAAAACTGATTATTGAAATGAGTGGATAATCTGGCAACACGTATCAGACACAGTTAATTTTTGAGTGCTGACACACTCTAACATTAGGTTGTTAAACTCAACCTCCTATTTAATTTGAAGCCTTTCCAAAACAGTTTACGGGCACAATGTATTAATCTGAAAATGATCCAAGATACTGAAAATGGCAAATAATTTATATAAAGTGTCAATCCCTTAAATCCAAATCTACTTGAAACTACTCTTCATGTGCCGAATAGTTTATATAATAAAATAAAATAATAAATAATAATAATAGTATATCTATATAATAATTTGCGCTAGTTTTCTTTACTATGATAGTGCTGATGACCCTGCAGTAGCAAATGAGTAGGGACCTTTGCTATAAAAACATGTTTTCAGACATTTATACCAGCCTGGAAAATGAGTACCTTTGGAGTTAAAATTTCTCATTCTATTTCTCAGGTCAAAAATTGTGGTTTCATTTCCCTTTCCCCACACCCCTCCACTTTTGAGGCATGAAAGTGTAAAAAACAATTTTTTATACTAACACTTTTTCAAATGCTTTTTTGACTTTGTTTATAAAACTTCAAGCTTACCATGGATACAGTTCTCAATAAAGCCAAGTGCCTTTAATGTGGTAGAAGAAATTTGACTAGAAATAATGAAGTTACAATCTAACATTATGGGACAATATTTTCAAAAATGACTAGTGATTTTGGATGCTGATCTAAAAATCAGGTGCCTTCAACGTGTCCTAAGTTGAGCATAAAGAACTGTACTGGAATATGATTTTCCCATTTTTTTTAAATGATGAACTTAAGTGTAGAATTCCAGATATACAAACACACACATATTTAGCATTTTGTACATTGAAATGCTCCATGAACAAGTTAAGACTTTTGTCTTATTAGTTCACATTAACCATGATCATTCTGGACCTTCTCTGCACCCTGGCCAGGTGTCCCCTCCCCTGAAACCATCTACCCACCGCTAAGTTTATTTGAATGTGCAAAGTTTTTCCTGTGCATGAAGTGTAGAATCAGGTTCTTTGATATACTTAATAAAATAGATTTGGGGAAATATTGAATAAATGCTTTTGTGGGTTCATAAGGGAAGGTAGGCAGCAGCAAGAAGACTTTCCTGCCTTTGCCTCCCTGAAGCAAGGGCCAGTCACAACTCTTTTATCAGTGCACTCCACTGGGATTCCTCCTTCCCAGCACTCCCTGGGAGCTCATGTACATTGCTCTATTTTCCCTGCACTAGCATACATGCACACAACTCAGAGAGAATAAATACTGCCTTAGACCCTCTGCGTCTTCCAGAAGCACAGGAGAACAGCACATTAATAGCCTCAGGACCCCAGTGATGTCAGGAGTTCCAGAGCCTGTGAGCTGTTTTGTGAGGGTCGGAGATTAACTCTTGGGTGGGGGAAATGTGGGAAATGGCAGCTGCTGAGGAGGGAGTTAGATAACGGGTAGACCCCTGTGGCATCTTCACAGCATCAGGCTATAGTGACAGCACCATGTTAGGTCTGGTCTACACTAAAAAGTTAGGTCAACCCAGCTACATTGCTCAGGGGTGTGACAAATCCCCACTCCTGGGCAATGTAGTTAAGTCGACCTAACTCCTGGAGTAGATAGCACTCTACTGCCTTTCGGGGAGGTAGATTACCTACACCGACAGTAGAGCCCTTCGCATCGTAGGTAGTGTAGATGCTGAAATGCTACAGCACTTGCATCCACATTATATTATTGCTGTGACTTTTGTCTTCTCTCCACATTTCCCTCCTTTTGTTTGTTACGTTAATTTATTGTATATTGTCTTTAATCAGACTGTAAACTTTGGGATCAGGGACCATACACCTATGTATTTGTTCAGCACCTACCACAGTAGGACCCCAATCTTAATTATGCTTCTGTAATATAACTTCCCCCTCACCATATTATTATGCATTTTATTTTTTTGTATTCCTTCAGTGACTTTTAATAATGTCGTGCCAATATTCATTTTTAAGTAATCATAACTTCTGCCCTTGGGTTTGTACTTAAACTGCACTTTTGTATGTAATCTTGGATTCACATATGTAGCATTTTGGTATTATTACATACAGTGTCTGGTGTAGTCATGTAATAGAAGAACCTACTTTAATGCATAGGACCAAAAGTTACCAAGGGTTTTGGGGGACTTTTAACTTTGCATTTCCTGATTTTTTTTTATAGACACCTTGAGCTTGTTTCCCTTTTACACTAAGACTCCTTTTCACAGCTTTGGGTAGGGTAAAGGGACCTTAAGGTGCATTGTTAGAATGGTGGAAAAAAGTGAATCATATGAATGAGAATATGGGCACTTATTTAATGCTGCATTAATATAGATTTTAAAAAAACATACAATTGACATACATTCTTCCTTTTAAACATTGCTAATAGCCTAATGTACAGTTTTGGTATGGACACTACAGAGCATATTGTTAGCAGGTGGTCCCCACTCAGAATAGGCACACACATACTTAACATTTGCATGTGCACTGAGTGCGGGCACACTAAGACACACATTCTTTGTTCACCATCTCCATCCTCCACATGGTGAACATTTGGCCCTGTTGAATAGCTGTAAATACTAAACTGTTTCTGCTTTTATTGGTCAGAGGTTTTTATTGGTCTGGGCAGGCTGCCTTTTCATATGTAAATACATAAAAAGTGAACAGAGGAACTAATGTTGTGTGCCAAGGTGCCCGCATAGACCAACACCGTGATCAATGACACTTGTGTGGAGGAATTAATTCTTCATTCCCCTTGCAGCAACATATTTGTAGTCTAGTAAACTGCTATTATATGGAAGGGAATATGCGTTCCTGCTATGGTTTCACTGTCCTTTAATTTTTTTCTTGAATAGTCTGTGGCTTTGCCATTTTGAAAATTGAAAAATGAGAAAATACTGTATCATTTATAATAAGCGGATGCAAAAGATTACGTCCTGTCTTAAGTGGTAACATAGAATGTTCACACTTAAAATTAAAGATGAACTAGATCACAGCTTCTTGGAACCCCAGCCACATCGTGCCTCACAACCCTCCCCAAAAACCTGGGGATAGCAGTCCGCCTTGCAGCAGGCCCTGAAACTGGCAGACTACAGGGGGAAATTAATTCTAAAGTTGAGAGCCCCTTGTATAAAATGCCCTGCTGCCATTAGCCTCCTCTTTTTTAACCTAAGGGGCTGCTAGTGCCTCTGCTGATCACAGCTGAGGAGTCTCATAGAGCATACATAGAGCAGCTGTATGTCGGATAAGCAGCTTCTAGCCAAGCCTTGCTGTATACATCAAAACCAACAGCTTCAGCTTCACCTGGAAACTGACAGGCAGCCAGTGCAGGTTTTGGAACATTGGTTTATGTGCTCTCAGCAAGAGATACTGTTTAACAAATTGGCAACGGCATTCTGCACTAGGCTGAGTTTCCAAATGATCATAAGTCTTAGTCTTACCCAGAGCACAATCCAGTAACTGTACCTCATAGTGACAAAAGCATGAGTAACAGTAGCAAGGTCCATGTTTGGAAAAAAAAAAAAGAAGTTGCAACTTCCTGGCCAAGAAAGATGGAGAGAAGACGCCTTGTCTAAAAGCAGCTGAGTTTATCTAACAAGATTCCCAGATTGAAAACACAGGTAACAAGCAGCAGGAATATCCCCACATAGCTCCAGCATGTTATCGCAAACAACTCATAATTTCAGTCTTATCTGGATAGTGCATTTCTTAGTTAGCTCTAATTCATGCCTCAATTTAAGACAGACAAGGGATAAAGTATGCAGCAACTGCACCATCTCATTCAGACAAGGTGCAGACACAGGGCTGACTATGCTGCATAAAATGAAGTGTTCTGAATGCACCTTAACCTGAGTCTCCTTTCTCACAGCAGGTTAACTACACATTAATTTGAGTTTGCGTGCATTGAAATGGCCTTTATATCCATGATGCAGATGTCACCTTCTCCATTTAAAAGCTGGCATGAGGCCAGGATTGGTCAATTTGCTTCTGTATTTGAATATATCAGTGTTCCAGTGGAATTATTAGCGTGGCATTACACCATGTCTCATGCAGCTGCTCGGAGCCATGCAGGCATCCTTGGTACCCTCGCCAGCTGGGGAGAAGTGACAGTGCAGCAAACTCACGTCAGCAACCGCTGCACCAAAGATGTATTCACAGATACCTCTCAGAAGATGGCCACGAAGGGTCAGAGCTGGGATACTATACAGCGCTGCACCAAGAACTAAGAGCTCAGTAACCCTTATACAAAGATCAGGGACACAAGCCAAACCTCCAGCAGGAGCTGGACAGGATTTTTTCCAGGGATGCCACCACCGCACCCCACATGTGTAGACAATGCTGATGCTGTAGCCGCAACCACTGAGCAGACTGTGGATCCTTAGAAGACCTGCGCTCTGAGGAGATCACCACAAACAGCCAGGATGTTTTCTCCACACAAGACTCTGAGGGCACCCGCTTACAAACCCAGCTAGATTCCCAGCCCAAAGGCAAGCCTGGGACATAGGCTGACCCCTCTCCAGGGGTCCTCAATATGTAAGTATCTTAATTTGTAATTGATTATTAATTATTATTATTATGTGGAAGTTGGGAAAAGAGCATACATCTTAGTCTTCCAGGAAGAGCAAGAGTCAGGCTAACTCTAACAGCTAATAACGCGAGACTTCTGGGCGAGTGGAAAAGAACTGTAAGAGATGCTGTTTTTTGGACCTTGTGTTAGATAAGAATAGAATGCAGACTGTAGCAGAAATTGCTGAGTAAAGGAAGATATCAGAAAGGAATATGTATAAAAAAATGCTGTTGTTGATCATTACTGTATGTCACAAAAGGTATAAATGCTTGCCTTAATTGTTTATCTATCTGCCTCAGGAGGGGAACCCATGCCTGTGAGTAGTCTCCTCTTGCAAGTGTTAAAGAAAATAAAGCTGCCTCTGGCATGTTGCAACCAACCTCAGAGTGAGAACTCATTTTTCTCCCACAATTATTGTCATCATCATCATGCTTTACAGCTGCAGTTACTGTTGTTCCTGGTGCCTGCCATTTTTGGTGTATGTGAAGTAGAAACCTTTCTAAGCTTCTAGCCGCTGCCTCTCTGCCTTGCCCAGTGCTGTCCCCTTCCCTCCCCACCTGCCCACATTTTCGAAATAGTGACGAGACCAAGTGTTCATCTTCTAACTCACTCATACTGATGCCCTGAATGTTGATTGTTTAGAATGTGCTCCGACGAGCACTTCCCCCCACCTTAGGAATCCTGAGTGATACCTGATATCACAAAGGAAGGACACACCTCTCAGCAGGAGGGCAGTGCAATCGAGAGCCCTGAACTGCTGCAGAGTGCTCTAGGTAGAAAAAACCGTGCCTCTATCAGTGGGTCCGAAACACTGCTTGCCACCATGTCATGGTCTCACCCTCACTTGAAACTGGGGGGTTTCAAGTTGAGGACCAGCATGTATCCCCCCACCCTAAAATCCTAGGGTAGGTCTCCTTTTTGCTGCCACCACCCGGTCAATTTACGTGGGCCGGGACACCCCTGTTTTCCCCCTCCTCTTTCCCAAGACGTTCCCTGGGGAAACACAGATCAACTCACAGAGGGAGAAACCTCCCCTTCTCCCCCCTCCCTTCTCTGCCCGGAGATAAGCCTGTCTCACCACCGAGAGAGAGTCTCTTAGCTCCCTCCCCCTGTATCCACAGTAGAAGGGATTTAATCAAATCTTTATAGAAAGAATTTATTAAAAGAAAAACAAGAAAATACACAGTCTCTATGAATCCAAGCTGGACATTCATAGGGTATAACCTTACTAATTTCTGGAGAGAATCTTCTCTCCTTCTCAGTACAAACAATACAGGCAGAATTAAGAATAATCAATAACAAACACACAGAATTGCAACCATAGGATTATTAGATGAGGACACAAAGTACCTTTCTAATACTCAGAAGAAATTAGTTCAGAAAGATGGAAACTTGCAGAAGACTTGATTAAACATCTGGACCCTTGTAACTCCAAATGGCTAAGAACAGCACACACCAGAACAGAGAGAGAAGGTTCCCTCCTCGGACTTTTAAATTCTCTTCCCTGATTGGTCCTCAGGTCAGGTGTTCACCAGGTACTATGTGTTAACCCTTTACAGGTGGACACTTACCCCTTACTACCTATTTATGACACCTTGCCATGGAGGGCACCTCCCTCCCTCCCTCCCTCCCCCCTTTCCTGGGCCTGCATCTCTCCTGGCTGACCAATGTCATTCCTCCTTCCCATTTCCCTGCCCCTGACGGCATGCTCAAAATGGCATCCCCATGCCACAGTTACAACCTCCCCGCGCCCCCACTTCACACAGCAGATTCAAATAATCAAACCTTGGAGAAGGGCAAAGTTTAAAAGGTTCATTAGAGAAAACAAGGTTAAGTTAGTTTTGCACAGTTTACATGAAATATACATGTAGGATAGGGATTGCATTGCTGTACAATTTTTAAGGCACCCAGCTGAGGAATATCAAGTACACTTTTCATCATTGCAATCAAATAAGTAAATGTTGCACAATAACACTTCATAGATACAGATACTGCATAGAAAAAGACTGGGAGCCATTAAGGTTTCAACAAGCAATGCAAAACTGCATCCATTTTTCTCTGCACTTTCTGCGTGTCAGCAGAGGAGATAATTTAAGATAAACAAAGTGCTCAATTTTCCAGAGTAAGGCAGCCTGATCATTGGTGCTGAGATAGCTCGAGATGCCTTTCCATTCCTGCAATGCTTCTAGGGGGACCATCTTGGTGAATAACATCACAGCATATGTTGCTCGTCTGCCCTTTGCCTCTTTGAATAAGCCCTTTCTCTGCCGTCTAGTAACTGGCATCAGTGTCCATCACGGAGAGATAAGGCTGCCTAAAGAGGTGCAGAAGGAATTACTATCCGGCTCTTCTGCAATACCCCCCAGGACATTCCCACTCCACACTAGCAAGAACAGCACTGCATGGGATCCATGCTCGTTCGAGCCCTATAATGCTGCAGAGGCCTTTCTCCCATGGCACTCCAGCCCACATGCCTGTGACCAGAAGTGTGAGTGTGCTGCCCGCTCCCCGTTGCGCTGTTTGTAAATATTCCACAGTTGAACATCATGACTTTTAAGTTGTATTGTATGTTGTATTTGTTAACTTGTTTGCTGTACAAACTGTGCCAATAAAATGCATGCAGAAAATATGATTGTGAGAACCTTTCAAACTTACCACAAAAAACATAAAACAAGTACAGTACCTAAAAGCATCTCCAATGCATGAAAAACACCAAGACCCCCAAATTTCACACAACAGCGCTGGATTAAGTTTTTAAAAATTCATACAAGCATCTCCAATACTTATATTCAACAAATAAAATAAAACCCCCAGAATTATAACTGACAGCCAGAAAAACATTTTCAGGCCCTACCCACAAAGTAAGGACAAAAGGCCTCCCTAATATTGTGAGCCCTAGTGGTTGGCACTTTGCAATGGGCGCCATGGTGGCTGCTGCTCATACTGCCCAGCAAGCCTCTGCATCTCTGCCTCCCACCCAGCATGAAAGCTCTCTCCCTTGCTCTCATAGATACTGTGAAAAATACACCATGCAGTTATCCGAGGCAAGTCGTGCTCTGCAACTCTAATCTTGTTTTGGGACTGCGCCATCTACCCTTCGACTGCCAAACATATGCTCCACTGTCATTCTGCAGCTACTCAGGCAATAGTTAAACAGTTCCTTTTTTCTACCCAAGTGCCCTATAAATGGCTTCACCAGAGACGGAAGCAGAGGATAAACTGGATTTCCCAGAATGACAGGAGTCATCTCAACACCATTAATCTCCATAAGGTTCCTGGGGACAAATCTTTCAATATTCATTAAGGCAAACAGATGCTAGTTGCAAAAGATCTTAGTACTGTGGACCTTTCCAGACCATCCTACACTGATGTTTGTGAAGCTGCCATGGTGATCAATCAGGCTTGGGAGCACTGTGGAGATACACCTGTACCCCACTATAACGTGACCTGATATAACATGGGTTCGCGTATAGCGCAGTAGCAGGGGGGCTCTGGCGGCACTTTAAAGGGTCCGGGCCTCCGGCTGCTGTGGGAAGCCCCTGGCCCTTTAAATCACTGCTGGAGCCCTGCTGCCGCTATCCCGGGGCTGCGGCAGTGGGGCTCGCCGGCGATTTAAAGAGCCCGGTCTCCCCGCAGCGGCTGGAGTCCAGAGCTCTTTAAATCACTGCTGGAGCCCTGCTGCTGCTACCCCGATATAACGGGGTTTCAGCTATAACGCGTTAGGGATTTTTGGCTCCCCATCACCGCATTATAGCAGGTGTATATTCTAACTATGGAGAAACACTCCTTTCTGTTTATAAACTCAGAGGCCTAGTGTGGAGGGCAAATAAAGGGCACATGGGTCCCATCAATTGCTCCAGTACAGTTTGGGAACTCCACGCATGCAAAGCCATCAGTAACCTCCTGAGCACTGCCAAGGTTTATGACCTGCTGCATCAGCACCTTTTGCACAGTAGCACACACCTGCATCATAATGGGCCCAACAATCAACCTGCCCAAATTGGCTAGCCACTGACCAGTAGCAGCCAGGGTGGCCAGCTTCCAGATGGCCATGATGATCCATTTCTGAATGGTGACGGGTGCTCACAGGTTGGTGTGCTGACGCTGCAGCTCCTGGATGAGCTCAGCATAGATCTCTAGGAAAATTGCCTTTGTCATCCTAATATTTTGGTACTGATTATCCCAGGTCTGCAGAAGGATCCTTTCCCACCATTCACTGCTTGTTTTCTGAGTCCAGAAATGATGCTTCACTGTAGGAAGCTATTCCAAGAAGAGTTTGCACAGGAGTGGGGCAGTTGTTCAATATCTTCCTCCTCCTTGTTCTCCTCCTCTCGCTGCTGCTGGTGCAGCGGCTGCAGCAGCATCAGAACCTGCTTGGCGGTGGGGCAACTGAAATCCAAGTCCAAATCCAAATCCAGCTGGCACTGAGATCTCAAATAAACCCCCAAGAGCCACTGAATATTTGCCGTTGTCAGAATCATGGTACAGAGCATTGTTTTGTCCATGCGGGCTGACAGAAGTTTGAAAATGGCACTTCCTCTCAAAATGGTGCTGACCCGCTCAGAAAGAGAGGAACCATGGAATGACATACACAGAATCATGGGAGTTTTGGAGTTTGACCTCAAGTCCCAGAAGTCTATTGGCTTTTACCAGGCTTTCATTATGCATCCCATAATGCACCAAGAGAAAAATCCCAGAATGCCCAAAGCCCAGCAGCAAAGCAAAGGACCATGATATTCCCACCCAGAATGCTGCGGCTTTACTTTGTTCAAAGTCCCTGTCATGTGTACAGAATAATGTGGATTGAAAAAAGAAACAGGAGTCCACATGCATGCTTTCTTTGTGGCTTATGTACTGAGCACTAGCTAATGCACTACAACCCAGTGAGCAGTAAACCTCCTGTGTAGACAAGGGACTTGTCTACATGTTCCTATATGCTTGTGTTTGTTTTTTTATATTCATCCTTCATAATTTGGCCTAGTTTCCACTTTTTGTATGACTCTTTTCTGAGTTTCAGGTCGTAGATGATGTTTTCGTTAAGCCAGAGTAGTCACAGTGGGATAGTTTGCTCTTGTGTATTTAACCCGTCTCTTTAAAAAACAGCCAACTCTCCTGAACATTTTTTCCCTTAGACTTGATTCCCTTCGGGAGCTTACCTACTAATTCTTTGAGTTCACTGAAGTCTGCCTTTTTATTCTGCTCTTTTCCATCTGACCATTTCTTAGAATTATGAACTTTATCATTTCATGATCACTTTCACTCACCTTCAAATTCTCAACCAGTTCATCCTTATTTGTCAGAATCAAATCTAGAACAGCCTCTCCCCTAGTTGCTTTCTCCACCCTCTGTAATAAAAAGTTGTCTCTGGTGCATTCCAAAAACTTGTTGGATAATCTGTGCCCTGCCGTGTTATTTCCCCAACACATGTAGTAGTAGTTGAAGTTGAAGTCCCCCATCACCACCAAGTCCTGTGCTTAGGTTGATTTTGTTAGTGGTTTAAAAAAATCCTCATCCACCTCTTCTTCCTGGTTAGGGGTCTGTAGTAGACCCCCTACCACGACATCACCCTTGTTTTTACCCCTTTTATCCTTACCCAGATACTTTCAACAGGTCTGCCTCCCACTTCTATCTCAACCTCAGTACAAGTGTATACAGGTTTGATATACAAGGAAACACTTCCTCCCTTTTTTCCCTGCCTGTCCTTCCTGAACAAGTTGTACCCTTCTATACCAATATTCCAGTCATATGAATTACCCCACCAAGTAATCTGTGATGCCAATTATGTCATAATTGTGATTATTCACTAGTATTTCTAGTTCTTCCTGTTTATTCCCCATACTTTTTGTGTTAATATACAGACATCTAAAGTATTCATTACATTTCCTCCCTGTGTTCCCTCTTGCCTCTCCTTTGTCCCTGCTATAAATGCCCATGTTCCTCCCAAAGTCTGACCCTTCTCCCTGATCTCCATGTACTGGACTTACCTGTGTGCTTTTATCTACTGCCCCTATTGAACCTAATTTAAAGCTTGCCTCACTAGGTTAGCTAGTCTGTATCTGAAGATTCTCTTCCTCTTTCTTGATAGATGGGCCCCATCTCTGCTCAGCAGTCCTTCTTCCCAGAACAGCATCCCACAGTTGAAGAAGCCAGGCATCCATACAGCCAGGCATTCACCTCCAGGATGTGTCTGTCTCTGCATGGATCCTACCAGGAAAGATCAATGAGAACATCACCTGTGCCCCAATTCCGTCACTCTCACTCCCAGAGCCCTGTAGTCACTTCTGATCTGATCAGGGTCATACCTTCGGAATCATTAGTGCCCACATGGAAGAGCAGCATTGGCTGTTAGTCAGAGGGCTGGGTAATCCTCGGGAATCCTTCCATAATGTCTTGGATATAGGCCCCTGACAGGCAGCACATCTCCCAGGATGCAATGTCAGGCTGGCAGATGGATGCCTCCATTCCCCTTAGAAGGGAGTCACCATCAGCCACCACCCTTAGTTTCCTCTTGGGAGTGATGGTCATGGTCCTCCCAGCCTTGGCAGCCCAGGGCTTCTGCTTCTCCACCTTTGGGAGAGATTCCTCATCCCTCATTGCCAAGGCAGCAGACTGATTTTTTATGTCTATGGATGGTGGGCTGGGAGCAGGGGTGGAGTACTGCCTGCTGCCAGAAGTAACCAGCAGCCAGTTTCCTCCCTGTACAGGAACGGTTTCCTCCTCCCTTAGTGGTGCTACTGCAGTGCCCTCCAGCTGTATTGCTTCCTCAACCTTCCATATGCATATTATCAATGAACTCCTTGTGTACACAGTGTGACACCCTGGCACCCTAATATTCACCAGCGTGATGTAATTAGGGTATGTTTTTTTACAAAGCATGCCTTGTGAGGTATCATTCTAAAAGTCTTGATCTGCTAGACAATAATATCTTGTTGGATTGTATGTGCTATTATGGTATGTGAAGTCATGAAGTTTGGCTATGTATGTGTTACTGAAACATGTTGTGAGCTTGAAAACACCTTCAAGCAGCCTTTCGGGCACAACAATAAAAAGGCCAAGCAATGTTAATGGCTTATTGAGGAAATGCACACAAGCACAAGAATTACCCCAGGAACTGTGTGCAACAGAAACCTCTCAGAGATAGCACTAAAACAATGGGAAATGTCTGATCCAGGTCCCAGCAAAAGAGCTTTCCAGCAAGTGTGAAGAAGATATAAAAGGGGCAAAATGACATCATGATGGTACCTCACTCTCCCTACAACAACACACCTGGAAACACCTGAGGTGCAAGGACTGAACTGTGGAAAGTGATAGTCCCAGACCGGAGGGATTTTTAGCCTGTGTATGAAAATCTGAGAAAGCCAAAGGAACTTGTGCCTAAAGAATCTGCCAGCCTGTTTGTCACTCAGGGTAAGAATTTGTAATTCATATCCTACGTATTTAGTGTGTTAAACTCAGTTTTCAGTTTCGTTTATTTACTATGGTAATCTGCTTTGATCTGTTTGCTATCACTTATAATCACTTAAAATCTATCTTTTGTAGTTAATAAACTTGTTTTGTTTTGTCTAAAACCACTGTGTGTGGAAATTATAACCTGGGGCAGAAAGCTGTTGCATCTCTCTCTCCACATTGAGGGAAGGGAGGAATTTTGTGAGCTTATGCTGAACAGTTCCATGTGCAGCGCAAAACAGTATAATTTTGGGTTTGCAGTCCAGAAAGGGGTGCATGGCTTGGCAACTGGGAGGTGCCTTAGCTGAGCCTTCCCATGCAGAGCTGATCTCAGCATCTGCGTGTGAAGCTGCAGTCAGGTGTGTACCTATCTGTGTGTATGCTGGTGAAAGAGCAAGCTTGGAGAACTTGGCAGTTTATCACAGTATCACAGTGTGAGAGGGAGCCCAGGCTAGTGGGTCAGGTGGGCTCAGTGGTACCCCAGTTCCAAGTGGCACCCTTGGGGGAACCCATCATACACAGATGCTCCTCAGCCTAGCCACTTCCTTCCGTAGCTCTCCCACCTGCTTCCTGAGAGATTCTACCAGTAGGCCCTTCTCACACTGGATGGTCTCCCCAGCCTGGCTTTCTATGATGTGGATACGCAGGTCACAGTTTCTGAAAATCTACACCAGGGCCTGGGTAGAGGCATCCATGGCCAGGTTCTCTGTCTGGACACAGACACAGGTGGAGGAGCCAGGAACAGTATGCGGCTTTTCCGAACCATGGTGATTTTATTCTCTCTCCCTCCTACAAAATCCCTCTCAAACTTCCCTATTTTTTTGCCTCTTCCTCGCTTAGCATCTAGCTTTTAAGCCCCTCTCTCTTAGATCAGCCCTGCCCCCTCACTAACACACAGGTGGATGGAAGAATTCTTCTGTCAACCTAACTACATTGCACATTGAAATTTTTCAAAGCCCTGAGCAAAGTAGCTAGGTCGACCTACGTTTTAGGTGTAGATCAACACTAGTCAAATGTCCTGAGAAGCAGTGTGACAAAATGAGAGAGAAATCAGTCAGATCTAACTATCCATATGTATCTCTTGCTTCTTCCACCAAGTTGAGCAATGTTTCCTTGAAGCACTGGCTGAAAACTGAAAATGTATAGTTGCTACTGTCACAAAAAGTTAATAAAATCCATTGCTGTGATGCTGTCAACTTTTTTTATTGTAGCAGCTTACGTAAATTACAATAAAACACAAGGGAGGGAAATCTTTTTGTTTTGGGTCCTGCAATGGAAAATATTGCTTGATGTCATATATTACTCTTCATTTCAGATTTATTCACAGTCTTCCATGCCCACCCTCAACCCACATAGGTGGAGAGGAGCTTTGCAGGCTCTGCATTTTTAAATGAGCTTCCTCTCTAGGCCTGATTCAATGCCTGTTGATTTATGGATATTAATCACAGTTCTCTCAGTGAGATTTAAAAAGGTTCCAGGTAGTTATTTTATAATGTGATACCTGGAATATGGAGCTGCATCAAGTTACTAACTTAGGAGTTTAAGGGCAGTCAATAAGGCTTGCTGGTCTTAAAAAAAAATTAAGACAGGTCTTAAGAATGAATTTAATAAAGCAGAGTTAATGTTTTGTCTTGCCAGAGAAGGGGAAAGAGAACTTTATGTTTATAACATCTTGTTTTCTCCTACTGTTACGTTAAAGAAGTAAAGTAGTTAGGTGGTGGTGTAATTGCGGCTTCCATTTGGCAATGAGCAGATAGATTGCTCCCAAGATAGTGACATGAAACACAATCTTTTTTTTCCCCTTCTGAGATTATACATCTGGTGTTTTCACTTAGAAACACAGCGTACATAGTGATGCTCTGGAGGGGGCTCCTGGAGACCTTTGTTAAAATTCTACCACCTTATTGTAGGAAGGGTTAGTATATTTATTTGCCTGTGATGAAACCTCAGCTTCTCTGGATATTGATAAATCATCTCTGGCAGAGATGAGTTATTTCTGGGTCTCTTAAAATATTTCAAAAGAGCAATTGTTTTGTCTTTGGAATGCACCAGATTTCACCAAATAATGGCCATTTTCAAAAACGTTTCCCCAGCGCCTCATCTCCCGTAAAAATGTCTTTAGTCTCCCCCAACTTCAATCCCCAATTTACATACATTAACATTGTTCTGTACTATCAGTATAGTCAGTAATGTTACAGGAACAAAGTAGAAACATTTCTAGCAAATACACTAAGCATACAGTAAGATTGTTTGCCATGTGCATGGCTTCCTGTCTTAATTATAACTAAGAGAAAGTGTTTTTTAAATGGAGGAAGATAAATGAAGTCCCTCATCCCTCTTTTTGTGCAAACACATCCAGTCATGGTATTTAGCAGGGTCTATCACAGTCTAAAGGGGCCAACTTCTGTAGGAGCTGCTTGTCAAAATATTGGCAGCACATCACCAAGTTTGCATCATTAAAAATAGCTTCTGCTTGAAATCACAAATAAATGCATAAAGAAAGAGAGATGGAGATCTTGTTTAGATCTCAACTTTGAGAACTGTGCCACTATCTGGAGAGAATTTAGTCAATATAAAAATGGAGAGCAGCAGAAACAAACAAACAAAAAACCAAAGTCAGCTGGTATAAATTGCCATAGTTCCATTGACTTCATGGATAGAGCTATGACAGTTGACACCACCTGAGGACCTGTCCCCAAATTCCCTATTACTAGAAACCAATTATTATAGAGTTCCAAAAACTATGTAGCCCTGTACAGTCATGTTTATGTGGACCACTAGTTAGTTTTACAAAAAAAAGTGATAAAAGTTTCATTATTTTAAATGAATTATAGAGAGAAGGGTTTTTCAGGTGTGTGAGATCAGGATGGACTGAGTAGAAAAAAATATGAATATTAAGGGAACTAATGAAACTGGGCCAGGGTGAAAGGGAAATGATGTGTTGAGAACTGATGCTTTGGAATAAAGAGAAAGGATACACTGAAAATTGAGGAGGGGCCAAATTCAGTCCTAGCATAAAGGAGTAGAACTCCCATTGACTTGGATAAATGGAAAGTGGATGATGCAGCTGCATAATGTGAACAGATGACAAGTATTCAGCCCTGTTATGTGCGGAGCACTCCTGGGAGATGTGTGTGACCTTAATTTGCATTGAAGTCAGGAGCAGAGTGTGAGCATGAGGGGGGAAGTTTTCTGTCCCAGTTCTGGCTCCCCAGCTAAAACCCACAGACAAGGTTCTGCAGTCCCGTGGTGCTAGGAGCCAAAGAATGGTATTTTTTCAGTGAAATCCAAAAACCAGAGGATGTGGACCACACATCTGTGTGTATATCACCGGACCCTGCACTGGCAAACTTGCATTCCTACATGCATCTTAGTTATCCTAGTGGGAGTATTCTGTTCAAGAGGAGGCTCTATGTGAGGTTGCTGCCAGCCATAATATGGGTAAACAGTATTGCTACCTGTATCTTCTGTACCTGTTTTCATAGCTATGCAGTGCAATAGCCAAATCTGTCCCACTAAATTCACTACATCTTACCACTTGCAAATACAAGTACAATTTATTTCTTATTCACAACTGAATCAAGACAAAACCTTTTTTCCTTTTTTAAACAGATTTAGAATTTGATTTAGAAAGATATCTCAGGTAGGCTTCCCAGATTATGGACACCATGGATGATACTTGCATAGGCAGTATTAGGTAGTCAGACATGAAAGTCACATCAAATGGGCCCATGTGATTTGGGCCAGCAACATTGTAAGGGTGCAAAACGGGAGACTGTTTCTAAAAAACAGTCCCAGGAAATTAAAAACAAAACAAACTCCCATTGTTTGTCTGTCTGACTGGCTAAGTCTTTATGTCTTTACAGAGGACTATTTTTAGATTTGATGGTGGAAAAACACCAGGAGAACTGCACAATTGTGAGTCACAATATATAAGCAGCAATGCCAAGAGTATAACTACCATTCAGTGATGTTGTGGAGGCAATAACAAAGCAGAAGCTGAATCACCCAGAATGATACGATAATATGCACAACATATATCTGGTTTAAATAAACATATAAGCAGTAACTGCCACATTTCAAAGAGAATCCTCTCCACCCACTGAATCAAAATAATGTTAGACTAATACTGTGTTGCAGTGTTACATTTGCTTTTAGTGATTTTTTTAATTGATTTTCCTCCTCTCCCAGGAATATGACAAAGAAGACAGGTTACAGAATTATATTTTAACATAACAGGACATCCATACACAGAACTCATATTCATCAAACTCAAACATAGCTGTACATTTAAATATCCTGGATGGCAAATCTTATTGTTTGAACTTGTCATTTAAAAAATTGGGTTATTGCCTGGTGTAAACCAAGAATGTCTGTGCTCTCCACAATTTGGGAAGGTAAGAACCAGAAGTGAAACTCCCATTTCTCTTCTCTTATTCTGCCCAAATTGGAAAGGCTGTGATTCCCAGTGTGGAATGCTGCTGAGCCAAACTGTTACAGTATTTGCTTTTCACTCGACTTCATTAATAGATGATATCCCAGCAGGGTCAGCAACACAAAGGAGAGAGGGAGCTGGTCTGAACTCCCATCCATTCTCTGTCCTGAAACCTGGTCCCAGCATACCAACCCTGCCTCTGGGAGCAGACAGAAGGGCAGAAGCCACTGTCACCATCTGGAATGGGGGCCAGAATCTTCTCGCCAGCAGTCCCCATTGGCTGCTGCTTGACAGACCTGGGAGCCTCCTTCTGTGATGTCACAATAACCTTGCTCGTTTCTGCTGGCAGAATGGAATGAGTGCTGATGGGAAAGTCCATAGAGTGGTTGGGGTATTCCATCTCCGTGGACAATAGGTGAGGTTTTGGTTCAGAGGAAGCTTTTGCATAGGAGGGAAAAAATTTGTTTTTAAACTTATTTTATAAAGAACTAAATGTTAATCAATGGTTGCAGAAGGTTGAAAGAAAGAAAAGATAAAAATAACTTAATACGATAAAAGAAAGAACATTCTAATAACAGTTTAAAGGAAGGGTGGTGTGAATGTTTCATTCCTTCCCCATCATACTTCATCTGGGCCATATTCTCAGCCAGTGTAATTAAGTATAAATAGATTGAAGTCAGCTAAACTTCACAATTTATACCAGCTGAGGATCTGTTCTGTCTTTTTAGATTGCAAGTTCTTCAGGGCACAGCCTTTATATACAATTGTACAGCGTCCAGCACCATAGGGTGCTGATCCTGACAGGAGAGTTTGGGCATCACTACTATAATAATTTCATACAAAATGACATTAAAAGAATGTTATGAAGGATGCAAAGTCAAACATTGAAAAGTTAAGAAATGCTGGAATTAAAGTTGTCCGTGCAAAGTCATAAGCAACTGAAAACAGGTCTCTAATGGGAACAGTTGGGCAACCTTAAATGGGTTGCTGTGAGCTCCTCCTATAACAACAACAACACTGGTTGCACTCTCTGCAGCTCAGTAGTTCATCCTATTGGGTTCTTCCTTAACATTGGCAGAAATATAAAACACAACATGATCTGAGATTTTTGGGAAGTATAGATAGGAGGAAGGGAAAATTAAGTCTGAAAATTCCCTTTTCAACAGCATTTGTGGGAGTGTATATTTTTCCATTCTGTTATAGTTGTGTGCATAGAGATCATGGATAAAAAGTGCCATTTAAGAGCTAGATATTAATTATTATCATTACTTATTATTTAAGAGGAGGCCCATGATTCGGATAAAACTCTTTAGGTGAAATCCTAACCTGATTGAAGTCAATGGCAAAACTCTCAATGACTTCAGTGGGCTCAGATTTCACACTCAGTGTGTTTGCAATGGTGCTTCCATGGCAACGTCTACTTGTGCTATAGAATTGAACTCCATTGCAGGATCATACCTTTTGTTATACTGTTTCAGCAAAGTTTGGGATTGAGGGTTTTTCTCCATAACTCCCAGACGAGCACAATGGAAGTCTGTTTTCTCCCCTTTCCTTCACAACTTTATTTTATAATTAATAAAATACACCCATCACTGCAAATCCTTGCAAAGAAAACAATGCAAGGGCATAATATTTTCAATATGAACTCTTCTGTCATTATCTAAAAATACAACCCGACCCAGGCAAAAGCCAAACAGAAGAGCCTTACATTGTGCCCTTAAGGTTAACAGATCAGGATTGTTGAACCCATGTGTGGAAGTAGTTCCAAAGTCACTGCAAGCACCCTGCCTCTGGTCCCACATACATCTAGGGATTGTTAGCAGAAGTGCCCCCTCCTCTGTCATGCTGGTATTCAGGGAGAAAGGTTGTCTGTAAGATAGCCAGAATCCAAAAGGCTTTAGAGATCAAAAGCAAGATCTTGAATTGCACCTATAAGAAAACTGAAAGCTAGTGTAGACCATACCAAGCCAAAAACTTATATAATGGTCAGGGAAGTCAAAGGATTCCAGATGGCATCAAAGCCATTGCAATAAGAATCTGACTCCTTTCTGGGTCATGGACATAGTGTAATATACAAACCCAAAAGTCAAAAGCTAACTGTCATGATTAGTTAGTAAAGGGTTAAAAATAGTACCTGGTAGGCACCTGACCTGAGGACCAATCAGGGAAGAGAATTTGAAATTCCTGGGAGGGAATTTTTTCCCTCTGTGTGTGTGTGTGTGTGTATTGTCTTTAGCCGTCTGGAGTTACAAGAGTCCAGATGTTTTAATCAAGTCTACAAGTTTCTACCTTTCTGAACTAATTTCTTCTAGTCAAGATAGTGAGTATTAGAAAGATACTTTGTGTCATTATCTAATAATCCTATGTTTGCAATTCTGTGTGTTTGTTATTGATTATTCTTAATTCTGCCTGTACTGGTTGTACTGAGAAGAGAGAGGATTCTCTCCAGAACTTAGCAAGGTTATACCCTATGAGTATCCAGCTTGGACTCAGAGATTCTGTATTTTCTTGTTTTTCTTTTAATAAATTCTTTCTATAAAGATTTGATTAAATCCCTTCTACTGTGGATATAGGGGAAGGGGCTAAGACATTCTCTCTCGGTGATTCACAGAGTTGAATCGGTGTGTATCTCTCCCCAGGGGCTAGGAGAGAGGGAGGGGGGAAGTGGGCTGCTTCCCTGTGTGTAAAGATTCAAGGAGTTTGAATCAAGGTATCTCTCTCTCCGGAGCAGGCTGGAGAGAGGGGAGGGGGAAGGTTCCTCCTCTGTGAGTTGATCTGTGTTCCCAGGGAGTGTCTTTGAAGGGAGACAGGGGGAAAACAGGGGTGTCCCGGCCCACGTAATTGACCGAGGTGGTGGCAGCAAAGGGGACCTACCCTAGGATTTTGGGGTGGGGGATAGGGTGACCAGACAGCAAGTGTGAAAAATCAGAACAGGGGGTGGGGGGTAATAGGAGCCTATATAAGAAAAAGACCCAAAAATCGGGACGGTCCCTATAAAATCGGGACATCTGGTCACTCTAGTGGGGGAAGACATGCGGGTCCTCACTTTGAAACCCCCCAGTTCAAGTGAGGGTAGACTCTGACACTAACTTCCATTGCATACTCCTTACAAACCACTGGCATACAATATTGTATTTATCTCCAAACCTAAGTAAACAAAAAACAAACCAGAAATATACTGTGAGCTATGAGGACTGTGATGATGATTAATAAGATTCCACTGCCATCCTTTGGCTGTTTTCATTAAAGTCGTAGGTTTTTTCATGGCTGTAGGTTAATTTACTTTTTTTCCTTCTAATGAGCTAGTCCAACTATACTTTGAAAATCAGATATGTGTGTGATCAGAGGTTGGTATATTTACAGCACTGAATGCAAAAGTCTATAAATGCTTGGTTTAATTTTACAGTGAATCACAGATGGCTGAGGACATTCTCAGTGTGAACTCTGTTAGTCTTGCCTCAGTGCTGTGGCTCTGACTTAGTAAGGCTACACTTATATGGGGATCTGGTAAAAATAAAAATCTCTGTGAAACAAAAGTACTGAGTATATGTAGGGATTTGGTGTCCAAATATTCTGCATATACATATAGAATCATGGATTCGTAGGACTGAAAGGGACATTGAGAGGTCATCTTGTCCAGTTCCCTGCACTCATGGCAGGACTAAGTATTATCTAGACCATCCCTGACAAGTGTTTGTCTAACCTGCTCTTAAAAATCTCCAATGACAGAGATTCCACAACCTCCCTAGGCAATTTATTCCAGTGCTTAATGGCCCTGACAGTTAGGAAGTTTTTCTTAATGTCCAACCTAAACTGCCCTTGCTGCAATTTAAGCCCATTGGTTCTTGTCCTATCCTGAGAGGTTAAGGAGAACAAATTTTCTCCCTCCTCCCTGAGTTTGCTGAAGTCTGCCTTTGTGAAGTCCATTATCTTTATTGTGCTGTTTTCCCTCCTACCATTCCTTGAAATCATGATCTCTAACTTTTCATTTTCGCTTTCACCCAAGCTGCCTTCCACTTTCAAATTCTCAACCAGTTTCTCCCTATTTGTCAAAATCAAATCTAGAACAACCTCTTCCCTAGTAGCTTTATCCACCTTCTGAAATAAAAAATTGTCTCCAATACGTTCCAAGAACTGTGCCCTGATGCATTATTTTCCCAACAGATGTCTGGGTAGTTGAATATATATAATATATTGGTTTCAGTGGGGTTACGTCCCAGCAGAGAATTTGGCTCTCTAACACTCAGCAAGTTTCTCTCTCCTAAAAATTGCAGCAGTAATTTATCCTATTATCAGAAAACAAAAAACTTGGGGGAGAAAAAAGCATGAAGATTGAAAGTATGTTTCAGTAGTGTCCAGATAACAACAGAAAACAGTACTGAGCTTTCTTTACAAAAATTCTGTTTAAAACACTATACAAATATTAGGATGCCTGGCAGTGACCAGTGAAGGGATTCAGCCTGTTCCCCTCTGCCCCGTAGTCCTTCATCACTCACTATCATCCCATCCCTCCACCCTTAACGTTGCCCCCTGACATTTTCAAAAATATATGCAAAGGTGAAAATAAAAAGTTACTAAGAGATCAGTGCAGGCTACCCACCTGAATAAGTACCAAGGGTCCTGGGCAGGCTTGCAGAGTCTGTGCTGAAGATCATACCTCTGCAGCTTCACTGGTATTAGTACTTGCGCTACCTAGATTAA